>NC_089837.1:462296469-462596469 GCF_035609145.1 Eleutherodactylus coqui | reverse complement strand
AAAAAGACCTATGGATGTTATATCATACACAAGTCAAAATGTTTTGTTTGTAACCTGTTCTGCCAGATTAATCCTTATCAGAATGCTCCACACCAGTATCTTTAATGTCCATTAAAATATATTCACAGAATGTAAAAGGTCTAAACACTCCCTTTAAGAGGTCTATGATTTGGAAGGATGCAGCGACAAACAAAGTGGACATCTTGTGTCTACAAGAAACACACTTTACACAACTAACTGCCACAAAATTTACAAACAAAAAATACCCTCAAATTTTTTCGGCCTGTGCCCAAAATAAAAAACATGCAGGAGTAGTAGTTGCATTCAAAGATAGTATCCAATTCTCAGTAGAAAATCAGATAATTGATGCGAAGGGAAGATATATTGTCTTACAAGGCACTCTCAATAACACAACAATTACTCTAGCAAATATATATGCCCCAAATAGCTCCCAACTATCCTTTCTAAATAAAGTAATTAGGAGAATAAGGAAAATTCAAAAAGGCAAGTTAATCATCTGCGGTGACTTTAATATTATACCCAATAAGGAAATAGACTCCACAGCGCAAAAAAGGACCGCGGCAGTGTTACAACCTTGGCTTAATAAAGAGGGTCTGTACGACACCTTCAGGTGCCTCAACTCCACCTCAAGGGAATTCACATTTTTCTCCCCAAGGCACAAAACATTTTCACGCATAGATTTAATGATAACAGATAGATGGACCCTTACGGACATCTCAGAGTCGGTGATAGGAACGACCACATGGTCAGATCATTCCCCCATATATATAAACCTCAGAATGGGCCCCTATTTCAAACAATCTAAAATATGGCGAAACGATATAAACTTGCTTAAAACACCTAAAGCGCAAGAACAACTAAAGCAGGCATTGTTGGAATATTTCAGTCTAAACTAAAATCAAGGAACAGATAGCTTTGTTATATGGAATGCGCATAAAGCAGTAATCAGGGGAGTCATGATAAAGCTAAAAATACAGGAAAGGAAAAACAAACAAACAAAAATAAATACCCTGTTAGAAAAAATACAAAAACAGGAGAAAATAGAACAAGAATTCCCCCAAAAAGGACCCCTATCAAATTTAATGCTGTTAAGAGAAGAATTAAGACAAGAATTACTGGACGACTACAACAAGAATATGTCCTATCTGAAAGCTAATTACTATTCCAACATTGATAAGCCTTCAAAGTTAATGGCCAAATTGGCCAAAACAAAAATAATCAAAGCAAAAATCCCTTATATTATAAGCAGCAAGGACCCCACAATAAGGATTTCCCATCCGCAACATATTGCGGAACAGTTTAGGGAATTTTACGCCAAATTATATAACTTGGGAGACTGTGCCACAACACCCCAGCCAACATCAGAAATCATAGAAAACTTTCTGAAAAAAGTATCTCTTCCCTCGATAGGGAAGCAAAAAGACGAACTAAATAATCCAATATCTATAAACGAGATAAACAAAGCAATAAACACTTCAAAAAATCACAAATCTCCAGGCCCGGACGGTCTGTCCAATGAATACTATAAAATCTTCGCACCTATCCTTTCCTCACGCCTGGTCACCATATTTAACGAATCCATGATTAAAGGTACAATGCCGGATGAAATGCTCCAGGCCACGATAATAGCTCTTCCTAAACCGGGGAAAGATATCACCTCACCGGCAAATTTTAGACCCATATCGTTATTAAACTCGGACACAAAAATCTACTCAAAAATATTAGCCCTGAGACTACTAAATATTCTACCAGAAATAACGCATAGTGACCAGGTAGGGTTCACAAAGGGGAGAAATGCATCGGATGGTGCACGTAGAACTCAGAATCTGATAGAAATGGTGGGCTCGAGTCGGACGCCTTCTCTCTTCCTTTCCCTGGATGCAGAGAAGGCGTTCGATAGAGTCCACTGGGGATTTGCATTTGCGGTCCTTAGGAAATTTGGAGTGGACGGTAGCTATCTGAATGCAGTTCAAGCCCTTTATACAAAACCCTCTGCAAGAGTGTTGGTGGATGGAGCGCTATCCTCCTCTTTTTGCATTACAAATGGAACTCGACAAGGGTGTCCTCTATCTCCGCTACTATTTGTAATGTTTATCGAACCACTGGCGGAACTAATTAGATCAGATGCAAGGATTAGAGGCATACCAATTAACTTAAGACAGCACAAAATTGGGCTGTTCGCTGATGACATCCTCTTGTCCTTAACGGACCCCCTGAACTCCTTGAGAAATGTCCAACAATCCATATCTCAGTTTAGCAACGCATCTTATTACAAATTAAATTCAGACAAATCACTAATTCTCAGCTTCAACATAGATAAAGAATTGAAAAAAGACATTCAAAGAGAATTTCCATTCAAATGGCACACAGAGGTACCGTACTTAGGTATCAAATTATGCCAATCCAAAACAAATATTATATCCTCCAATCTAGACCCTCTACTAACCACACTTAAAAAAGAGCTAGAAGATCTAAAGAAAAAGGAGTTTTCATGGATTGGCAGAATAATCCTTTACAAGATGCTAATCCTACCGAAAATCTTATATATTTTCCGCACACTATCCTATCCTATCCCAAAAAACTCAATAGCAAACTTCCAAAAGCAGCTATCAGCGTTCATCTGGAACGAGAAAAGACCTAGGATAGCAGCATCAATCTTACATCTACGTAAAAATCAAGGAGGGTTGGGTGTGCCGAACTTACTAACATACTACCAGTCAATCATTATAGAACAATCTAGCACCTGGCTGAAAGATTCTCAAACTCCTCCTTGGAGTCGCATAGAAAAAGACAAGAACTATAATAGACCCTTGGGATTGCTTGTCAAAGCCTCCATCATGAAATCTCTATACCCAAAAAATGTTCCGCCACTAAAAGTACAGAATCTCCCACCCATGATGGAATTGACTATACAATGCTGGAAAGACCTAGCATATAAATTCAAAAATGCACCTCGCATCACATCTTTGTATGTCCCAATAGAAATTCTCTCGTACTTCATCCAAGATGTAAATATAAAGGAATGGAAAAAAAGAGGGATCGAGTCCATAACAGAACTGCTAGAAAATAACAGACCCGTTGCATTCGAGACAATCCAAGAAAAATTTAATCTACCAAATTCAGAACTGTATTCTTACATGAGGATAGTCTCCTTCCTAAACAGCTCTCATCTGGGGAAGTGTCCTCTTCCTATACAGGTGGAAACTCTATTTCAAAAATGCGAAGCTTCTCAAAGCTCGCTGACCAGAACGGTATACGACACTGTGTCAGGAAACATGAACAATGTAAAAAAAATGCATCTAATAAACTGGGAGCGAGACTTGAAGAGAAGCTTCTCTACGCTACAATGGCTAAATTCCTTCACATGGGCAAACAAAGCCACCCTCTCAGCAAACCTTATTCAAACTCATCAAAAAGTGATCTCAAGATGGTACTACACACCGCTGAAGTTAGCAAAATGCTTTGACACTGCAAAAAGCAAATGCTGGAGGAGTTGTGGAGGCGAAGGATCCCTTCTTCACTTATTCTGGGACTGTCCCAAGATCCAGGTGTTTTGGAAAGAGGTCTTTAATATTATACAAGCTATTATAAAGGAGGATCTGCCCTACAGCCCACAACTAGCTCTCCTTCTTCTGGAATGTGACTCTATCCCGCAAAAAAAGAGGAAATGAACCTGTCATTTCCTGCTGGCGGCAAAAAATATTATTGCAAGAAACTGGAAGCTGGAATACCCCCCGAAAATCAAAGAGTTGTTGGACATGATGAAGGATCATTACTGCTACGAAAAAATGCATGCAAAAAATAACAATTGCTTACATAAATTTAATGATGTTTGGAAGTACTGGCAAGAACACAGGTTGTGAACTGTTTTTGTTTCATGTTTTGTTTAAAGTAAAAAAAACAAAAACCACAACATTTCAACAGGTTGAATAACAACCACATTTAAGAATCTCTCACTTTTGAAACTCGTTTATTAAAGGTTACTATG
The DNA here is from genome assembly GCF_035609145.1 of Eleutherodactylus coqui. Lineage (NCBI taxonomy): Eukaryota > Metazoa > Chordata > Amphibia > Anura > Eleutherodactylidae > Eleutherodactylus > Eleutherodactylus coqui. The sequence goes on along the minus strand of NC_089837.1, from coordinate 462,592,460 downwards.
CACACAATAGCACAAATAAATGATAATACACGACTGATACAACATAGAAAAAAGATGCATTACTAAAACCACTACACCATACAAACACACAAAATAGCTATTCATAATAACTACTAAATGTCGTTCAAATGTTAGATTATACCATGTTTGAAGTATTCAATGTACGACTTGCAAGAATTAACAAATGTGAGAAAATGTCACTATATACTGTGTGAAAATGTTTAATAAAAATTATTTGGTTAAAAAAAAAAAAAAAAAAAAAAGATCTAAAGGCAACTGTTTCTGCTTGCGGTCACATTTGCACCAAAGTATATAGGGAATAGGGTGGCAGGTATTGGTGGATTTCTATAGATATTTGTACTTATTGTCTTTTTCTCCTAAAGTAGATGGAAGAAGAAAATGTGCCAAGTCACATTGTATTAAAATCTGTCATATTTCTAGCATTTATGATCAAGATGAGCATTTGCGCGCAAGTGCTGGAAAACAATAAGCCTTCTGCACTTTACCCATTCTACTTCTAAGCTTATGTATTGTGGGAAGACAGCTCGGTAGAGTGCGGGTTTGCGGCAGTCAGAGATGGAGATAAGTATTTAAAGTCCAAGTACAGGCGTGACCTGCGTTTATTTCAGTCCAGAAAATCAAACAAATCCAGCCTTAGCTTCAGGCAGGAAAACAATAGTCCAGCATTAGGATAATAGGCAGTCCCTGCCTGTACAGGTCAAATTCAGCAGGTGCACCAAACAGCAGGGCTTTTACCTCCAGCAGGTATATCAGACTGCCTGGGTCCAGCAGCCATCCAGTCTCTCCCTGTGTCAGTGCACGCTGCTATTTATATGCTATTTATATGCATCCAGTCACCCAGCCTCAGCACCTGTGCTGATTAACCTTGCACATAACCCGGAGTGGAGGAAGTGGAATGGATGGCCCCACTACCAACCTGCCATCCATTCCGAAAATCCAGGCCCAAAGATTTTTAAAGAAACCATCTCCAGCAACTACTTGCTGGAGATTACATTACCCTCCTGGACTTTCATGTCTCTAACAGCGGGACATGGACTTCCTCCAGCCCCACGAGGCATAACAACAGAACCTAGGGGTGACATAGCGACCATCTACTATCACGCCCCTCAGTACCTTACATAGCCTCCCCCTCTGCTCGAACATTTTTACTAACCAAGCAGTGAGTTCGGGATAACGCATCAGCATTGCCTTGTAACTTCCCAGCCCTGTGCTCTACAACAAATTTAAAGTTTTGTAAAGTAAGGAACCACCTCGACATCTGAGCGTTTCGCTCTTTGGCCTGACTTAATCTGAAGTGTTGTCCTAGCAAATAATACCGTAGGGACTCTAAACCCCACTTTATCGCCAGACATTCTCGTTCCACGGTGCTATAATTTCTCTCTGTGGGGTAAGTTTCCTACTAAGATAGGTGACTGGGTGCTCCTCGCCTCTAACCACTTGGGAAAGGACAGCCCCCACACCTACATCAGAAGCATCTGTTTGTACTACGAATATTTTGCTGAAGTCGGGAGTAATTAAGACCGGCTCTCTACACAGGGCTGACTTTAACTTCCGAAATGCCTGCTCAGCCTCATCCTTCTTCCCTTTGTTAGCTCTGTCAAGGGCGCTGCTATAGTGGCAAAGCTAAGGATGAACCTGCGGTAGTAGCCTACAATCCCTATAAACGCTCTCACCGGTTTCTTGGTCAATGGTTGGGGCCAGTTTTGGATGGCCTCTACTTTATTAATTTGGGACTTAATAACTCCTCTTCTTATTATGTACACCAAATAACGTGCTTCTTCCACTCCCAACGTACACTTCTTGGGGTTTGCTGTTAACCCTGCTTCCCTGAGGGAATCAACTACTGCCTGTACTTTTGCCAAATGACTCTTATAGTCATCACTAAATATAATGATGTCATGCAGATAGGTGAGGCATACCGACTGTGAGGCTTCAGGATGATATCCATCATTCTTTGGAAAGTAGCCGGTGGCCCATGTAACCCAAAAGATAGGCAGACATACTGAAAGAGTCCCTCGGGAGTAGCAAAGGCAGTCTTTTCTTTGGCCTCATCGCTAAGTGGTACCTGCCAGTACCCTTTAGTCAGGTCCTTGTAGAGAAGAACCTAGCATGTCCTAGCCTTTTTATTAGCTCATCTACTCGTGGCATTGGGTAGGAGTCAAACTTCGAGACTTCGTTCAACTTCCTGAAGTCGTTGCAAAACCTCAAGGTGCCATCGGGCTTGGGAATCAGGACAATGGGACTAGACCAATCACTTTTTGACATTCAATGACCCCAAGGTCCAACATCTTTTACTTCCTCTGATATAGCCTGTCTACATGCTTCAGGAATTCTGTAGGGTTTCACCCGGACCCGTATGTAAGGTTCCGTGACGGTGTCATGTTTGATCACTGACGTACGTCCTGGTAGTTCCGAAAACACATCCGTGTTTTGAAGCACAAACTCCTTTGCCTCCTGTTTTTGCACCCTAGATAGGGACCCTGAGATAGCCACCTCAGGATCTTTGTCTATGGACTTCACAAAAACCTGGCTGCTCGGCGCATTCACAGCTGTCAGAGACTCTTGTTCTTTCCAGGGTTTAAGCAAATTCACATGGTATACCTGCTCCGGCCTCCTCCTGCCAGGTTGGTACACTTTATAATTGACTTCTCCTATGCACTCAAGCACCTCATAGGGCCCCTGCCATTTGGCTAAGAACTTGCTCTCTACTGTAGGCACCCAAACGAACACCCTATCTTCCAGGCAAAAGGTTCTGACTTTAGCCGACCTGTTATAGACTCGACTTTGTGCCACTTGTGCCTGTTCCAAGTGTTCCTTCACGATGGGCATGACAACTGCTATCCTGTCCTGCATCACTGATATATGTTCTACAACACTTTTGTAGGGGGTGTGTTCACTTTCCCAAGTGTCTTTGACGAGGTCGAGGAGACCGCGTGGGCGTCTACCATACAGCAGTTTAAACGGAGAAAAACCTGTGGAAGATTGCGGAACCTCACATATTGCAAACATCAAGGATGGCAACAAACAATCCCAATCCTTCCCATCTTGGCTGACCACCCTTTTTAACATACTCTTCAAAGTTTTATTAAATCTTTTGACCAGGCTGTCAGTTTGGCGTAGTTATGGGAATCCAATTCACTTAGGTCGTAATAGGTTTTTTGGGGCTCTCCCGACAGAAAAGGGGCCACAACATCTGCCTATTGGTCCATGGGCACCCCTTCTTGTTCCGCAATCCTCTCGGAGACGTTGGGGTAGGCTTCCACGTCATCCGCGGCAGTCATCTTCTGTAGCGAAGCTTGCATCGTGGCCCTCGCGGTTGGTTGTCCTCCTTGGGCCCCCTGTGGGTGGGTGCTCTGACTTGCTGCGACCGCAGGCCATTGTACCATCACCACCTCTTGCAGTGTCGCAGTTTGTTCCATTAGCAGGTGATTAGTCTCTTGCTGCAACTGCCTTGCCTCTGCATGGGCATTCTGTTGCTATAGACTAACCTGCACCAGCTGTCAGACCAGGTTCTCCATGGCAGCAGTCTTCTGAGGTAGGGCCCCAGCAGCTTTTACCCAGGACATACAGTGTTAGCCACGGGTGTCAATTCTTTGTGTATGTCTCTTTAAGACTGCGTATTCCAATGCCCGCATCCGAAACACCATATGTGGGAAGACAGCTCGGTAGAGTGCGGGTTTGCGGCAGTCAGAGATGGAGATAAGTATTTATAGTCCAAGTACAGGTGTGACCTGTAAACAAATTCAGCCTTAGCTTCAGGCAAGAAAACAATAGTCCAGCATTAGGATAATGGGCAGTCCCTGCCTGTACAGGTCACGTTCAGCCAGTGCACCACACAGCAGGGCTTTTACCTCCAGCAGGTATATCAGGCTGCCTGGGTCCAGCAGCCATCCAGTCTCCCCCTGTGACAGTGCACGCTGCTCTTTATATGCAACACTTCCTGGCCCAGCCTCAGCACCTGTGCTGATTAACCTTGCACATAACCTGGAGTGGAGGAAGTGGAATGGATGGCCCCACTACCAACCTGCCATCCATTCCGAAAATCCAGGCCCAGAGATTTTTAAAGAAACCATCTCCAGCAACTACTGGAGATTAAATTGCAGTCCTGGACTTTCATGTCTCTAATAACGGGACATGGACTTCCTCCAGCCCCACTAGGCATAATAACGGAACCTAGGGGCAACGTAGCGACCATCCACTATCACGCCCCTCAGTACCTCACAGTATGAAGAACTAAGTGCACAAAATGCATCAATTATGCCATGCTGATGCACTGAAGCCTAGGGCCATCTTTAATCTAGACACGAAGACAGGAGGATACCCCCATTTAGTGGTCACATCTGAATGTAGTTACACTTGTTTTCTGCACTACCTGGACCGAAAATAACAATTCCATTTGGTATGAATTATAAATGATGATCCCATCGCTTCTGCTGACACACAGATCATTTTTGTCAAATAAAGGGAATCACTTTTCAGTTGCTGATTTGTTAAATGTTAACTTCCACTTTGCACCTGGCGGTAGGGGTTAAAAAAGTTCTAGGCAAGTCGTGATGCTTGGTAGTGTAGACACTAGAGTTTACGTAAGTATTTCAGTACATTATAGAAAGTTCAGACAACAAACAAGGAAGCTCCAACGAGGCGCATCTCATCCAGTGACCCAGTGGAGATGGGTGTCAATTAGAGATGAGCGAACGCGTTCGTCCGAGCTTGATATTCGTGCGAATATTAGGGTGTTCGGGATGTTCGTTATTCGTAACGAACACCATGCGGTGTTCTGGTAAATTAAACTTTCTTCCCTGAGACGTTAGCGCTTTTTTTTGGCCAATATAAAGACATGGCTGTGATTGGCTGTGTTTCTGGAGGCGGGGATTTCAAGGCTTGAAATCCCCGCCTCCAGAAACACAGCCAATCACAGCCATTCAATGACATCATTGTCATTGGCTGTGATTGGCTGAAGGCACGTGTCTTTCTGGAGGCAGGGATTTAAAGCCTTTCATAGAGAAAGCTTGTCTGCCGTGGATTAGGAGGGAGTGACAGCCTGCAGGAGCGCCGCAGATCATCTAAAAACGTAAGTAATGCTTTTTATTCTTTGCTCCACTGTATTACCGGCGTATAAGGTGACAGTTGGGGGGTCGTCTTATACGCCCCGTCGCCTTATACGCCGGTATATATTTTTAGTGTAACACATTTCTGGATGAATTGCAGGAAAGGGGTTATATATTTAACCCCTTTCCGACCATTCATCCTGCGATCGCCGGCAGCCCATTGCATTCAGTGGAGTCGGCTGTATTGCCGGTTCCATTGAATTCAATGGGCAAACATCGTTCTTCTCTGCTACAGCTGTTACAGCTGTGCCAGAGGAGGACGATCTTTATGCTGACAGTGGGGGGGGGGGGGGGGCACTCTTGCCGCTATTGTGGCTTAATAGTGGGACCTGTGAACTTGAGATGCAGCCCACCATGTAGCCCCTCGCCTGCCCTATCCGTCACTGTGTCATTCCCATCACTTTCCTGAATTGCCCAGATTTTCACACATGAAAACCTTAGCGAGCATCGGCGAAATACAAAAATGTTCTGGTCGCCCATTGACTTCAATGGGGTTCGTTGTTCGAAACGAACCCTCGAGCATCACGGGAAGTTCGTTCCGAATAACGAACACCCGAACATTTTGGTGTTCGCTCATCTCTAGTGTCAATCCTTTTATTTAAAGCCAGGTAGCAGGCAATGCAATTCAGTACTAAACAAATAGCGTCCTCAGGCCTGGATGTGCGCCGTCGGAGCTTCCTTGTTTGTTTTCTGAGATTACACTTCAGTGCTAGATGAATGGTTCTTGTGTAGTTTGTCGCAGCTCTACGTGCCGATTTCAGTGGACAAAATCTGTGTGCAGCATTTCGCATGATAGTCCACCTGGATCTGCATGAAGTGGATCCAAAAAATTCCGCACACGGATTCTGCCCATTGACAGTTCTAAATCCTCAAGGGGATCTGCAGCAATACATGTGTCAGAAATCTGCAGCTATGCCAGGGATTTCTGACGCGGTTTTTAGAGGCAGAATCCATAGAAAAAAAACCTGTGTCAAATTCCACCGTGTGAACAAACCCTTAAGAATGCAAATAAGGAAGATGGAACAATACCTCTGCAGCGCCACCTATTGGATGGCAGGATTCCTGCAAATCAATGCTTGACCCTTTATACACAGGTCTGTAGAGCAATGATTGGGAATTGAAAACCAAGGAAGGAATGAGGGAATTGAAGGAATGCTGCCATACAATGGGTGGCGCTGTAGAGGTATTGTTCCATCTTCCTTATTTGCATATTACCCAGAGGATCATGCATGGCCTTGTAAGTTTCCTCACTCACCTTCTAGGTGTTCTCCCTTAGGAGTGATGTTACCCCTCCTGACTCACATCACAGACCTCTCACTAGCCAAGCCAGGATCTTACTGCTGAGGGGATAAGAGATGTTGGGGGGCCACAAGATAAACTTTTGCACCCGGCCCATTAGCCTTTAGCTACACCCCTCCTAGTGCACACTGATGAGGGTCAAAAAAACCCGAAACAGCTGACTGTGTATGGATTCTGGCTTGGTTTTCAATTCCCAATCATTGCTCTACAGACCTGTATAAAGGGTCAAGCATTGATTTGCAGGAATGCTGCCATCCAATAGGTGGCGCTGCAGAGGTATTGTTCTATCTTCCTTATTTGCATATTACCCAGAGGAGCATGGATGGCCTTGTAAGTCTCCTCACTCGCCTTCCTGGTGCTCTCCGTAAGAAGAAACTTTACCCCTCCCAACAAACCCTTAAAACATACTAATAGGTTAATTGAGGTAGGTGGGTAGATTGAAAGATGAGAGACTTTAATTGAAATTTTTAGTCCATAACTAATTGATGACCTATTCTCAGAATAGGTCATCAATTGCAGATCGGTGAGGGTCCGCTGCCCAAGATTCCCATTGAGCAGTTGATTTAAAGGAGTTATGGGACCAGTTGGAAAGCACAATACGCCATCCATGGCACAGTGGCCCTGAATGGTAGTGCAGCTCTCTCTGATCACAGTAAATAGAAATAGTCGGTCTGCTTCTAGTGATTTATCCTGCTATTAGGTCATCAATGGTTGTGAACTGAAAAAACCCTTTAAATCATAAGCCCGGTGAGCAATGAGCCTGATTACAATCTCTGTACAACACTAAGGAATATGTTGGAACAATATAAGCAATGGGAATAAATAAATGTCTCTATTCAGCCCCTAGAACACTAGATGAACCTTAGAAATGGTAAAAGGTACCATTGATGAAAATTAGAACAATCGCTTATTTGTATATCAGCAGTGTACTGAAGGGGGCGCTCTTTATTCATATTTGCTGGTTCGTTGGTGGCAAAAAAAAAAAAAAGCTGAAAACTGTTCTAGACATATTTTATACTACTGCTTCTATGGAAAACTAAGATCATAGGAACATACATAGAACTGGAATCGTGGTTTTCAACCCGAGCTTTCCTGGCGCAAGAATTTCCTCAATGAATGAAAGGAAAGCACTACAAAAGGGATCAGTCATGCTGTAGTTAGAGGAAAGAACTACCCAGCCCTGAGCCTGTTTAAACCACTGTTTATGTGACATATGGGCGCTATTGAAAAACATAATGGCCGGGGCATGGAAAATCTAGGAAAAGTGACCCCAAAGGGTTAAGAAGAGATGCATCACATTTCTTCATTCATGTGATTCAACAATCCACATATCTTATAGCATTACTACCACCTAGTGGAGTCGCTGGGGACTACAATCAAAGCTGTATCCCTCTTCCGATTTAAAACTGTTGTCAGTAGGAATCTAACTTTTTATCCATTTGTTGTAATTTTAAAGATTATTAGCGAACAATAAATAAGTCATGACACTCTTTATCCATTTTTGCTAACTTAGTTTAAACTAACTTCACATCAAGATATAATATGAAGCTTTATTTGAACTGCTATTCCTCAAGTTTAGGCTTCATTCAGCTTGCGTTCTGCCCTTCAGTTATGGTCTGTGGAGTCCTATCTGAAATTCAGAAAACGGCATTTAAATGAAGCCCTGGACACCTCCATTACTGGCTTTGGACTCAGTTTAAGGCTGGGCTCACACGAATGGGTCAGATTCTGCATTCAGAAATTTGAAGTGGAAGACCTGCGATCCATTGCAGAAATGAATTGCGTAGACAACCTTGTTTGCAGATGCGTGTGATAGTCTGCGTGGATGGACTGTGTATGGTCTGCACGGAAGAACACTGCAGAAGGCCTACAGACACTCATTATTATACAGCTCTCCCCCATGCTTCACTGCTGCCTGAAGACACTCATTATTGTACCGTTCTCCCCCATGCTTCACTGCTGCCTGAAGACACTCATTATTGTACTGCTCTCCCCCATGCTTCACTGCTGCCTGCAGACACTCATTACTGTCCCGATCTCCACCATGTTTCACTGCTGCATGCAGACACTCATTACTGTTCCAATATCCACCATGCTTCACTGCTGCCTGCAGACACTCATTATTGTACCACTCTCCCCCATGCTTCACTGCTGCCTGCAGACACTCATTATTGTACCGCTCTCCCCCATGCTTCACTGCTGCCTGCAGACACTCATTACTGTCCTGATCTCCACCTTGTTCACTGCTTCCTGCAGATACTCATTGTTGTACCACTCTCCCCCATGCTTCATTGCTGTCTGCAGACACTCATTATTGCACCGCTCTCCCCCATGCTTCACTGCTGCCTGAAGACACTCTTTATTTTACTGTTCTCCCCCATGCTTCACTGCTGCCTGCAGACACTCATTACTGTCCCGATCTCCACCATGCTTCACTGCTGTCTGCAGACACTCATTGTACCGCTCTCCCCCAAGCTTCACTGCTGTATGCAGACACTCATTATTGTCTCAATCTCCCGCTCTTTTGAGAACAAAGTGCCTTCTGTTAAAGACAAATATGTCAAATTGTGCCTGATCAGTCCAGACCACCTGCTGCCATTTTTCTGCACTCCAGTTCCTATTTTTTTATGCACAGTTGAGTCGCTTGGCCTTGTTTCTGCGTAGAAGAAATAACTTTTTGGCCACAATTGCTCCATGAACACCACTTCTGGACAAACAATATTAGTTCTGAGCTGATTTCAAAGAGAAGTAAGCGTGATGAATCTTTCATCTGCTGCACTGTTTCCTAGGTTTACCACTGCATTTGCGATCCTCAACATTGCCTATTTCTTTGTGGTTTTGAAAAGAACTTAACCAGCACATCTTGAAACCCAAGCTGCTTTGAAGTCTTTGCATGGGAGAGGCCTTTGTGATGCAGTATAAAGATTACTTTGTGTCTTGTTGCTGTGCTCACTCTTGCCATGGTGTATGACCTGCGACAGGAAACTGTCTTCCACAACCTCACCTTTGTAGCAGAGTGTGGCTGTTCCTCACCCAGTCTTAAGCCTCCTACACAGCTGTTTCTGTTAATTGCTATTTTTCAATCTACATATGAAAAGCAATTCTTATCACCTATTTGGTATAATTGGTTAATCATACTCCTGACTATAATCCTATAAAATCCCTGACAGAATGCTTGCAGCAAGTCTACATCCTCAAAAGATCTGTGGTTAGTTCTTCAAGATGTATGGAACAACCTCCCTGCTGAGTTCCTTCAGAAACTGTGTGCAAGTGTATCTAGAAGACTTAAAGGGGTTGTCCCGCGAAACAAAGTTGGGGTATACACTTCTGTATGGCCATATTAATGCACTTTGTAATGTACATTGTGCATTAATTATGAGCCATACAGAAGTTATTCACTTACCTGTTCCGTTGCTAGCGTCCCCGTCTCCATGGTGCCGTCTAATTTTCAGCGTCTAATCGCCCGATTAGACGCGCTTGCGCAGTCCGGTCTTCTCCGTGTTGAATGGGGCCGCTCGTGCTGGAGAGCTGCTCCTCGTAGCTCCGCCCCGTCACGTGTGCCGATTCCAGCCAATCAGGAGGCTGGAATCGGCAATGGACCGCACAGAAGACCTGCGGTCCACCGAGGGTGAAGATCCCGGCGGCCATCTTCGCAAGGTAAGTAAGAAGTCACCGGAGCGCGGGGATTCGGGTAAGTACTATCCGGTTTTTTTTTTTCAACACATGCATCGGGTTTGTCTCGCGCCGAACGGGGGGGCTATTGAAAAAAAAAAAAAACCCGTTTCGGCGCAGGACAACCCCTTTAAATACAAAGGATGGTCACACCAAATTTTGATTTGATTTAGATTTCTCTTTTACTCATTCACTTTGCATTTTTGTTAATTGTCAAAAATAAACTATTAAAGGGGTTGTCCCGCGGCAGCAAGTGGGTCTATAGACTTCTGTATGGCCATAATAATGCACTTTGTAATATACATTGTGCATTAATTATGAGCCATACAGAAGTTATAAAAAGTTTTTTACTTACCTGCTCCGTTGTTAGCGTCCTCGTTTCCATGGAGCCGACTAATTTTCGCCCTCCGATGGCCAAATTAGCCGCGCTTGCGCAGTCCGGGTCTTCTGCAGTCTTCTATGGGGCTCCGTGTAGCTCCGTGTAGCTCCGCCCCGTCACGTGCCGATTCCAGCCAATCAGGAGGCTGGAATCGGCAATGGACCGCACAGAAGAGCTGCGGTCCACGGAGCAAGAGGATTCCGGCGGCCATCTTCACCGGTAAGTATTGAAGTCACCGGAGCGCGGGGATTAAGGTAAGCGCTCCGGTAAGCTTCCTTTAGGTCCCTGCATCGGGGTTGTCTCGCGCCGAACAGGGGGGGGGGTTGAAAAAAAAAAAAACCCGTTTCGGCGCGGGACAACCCCTTTAAGGCTGGAAATTTTACGGAAATCTCACAGAATGTCCTCAGTGGGTCTGCACGGAAATTCCGCAAGATTTCCACAGCTAAAGTCCTAAGACATTTGGCGTGGGCTTTGAAAGTGGCTTATTCCGCTGCGGCCATCTCTTGCCATAGAGAGAAGAGAGCCGCAGGGGAAATGGCGATATAATTGACATGCCGTCAGTTGCAGCGTGGCTTGGCTACAGGGACTGTCCGCAGCGTGTGGATGAGATTTATGCAAGACTTGTCCACCTTGCAGCTTAGTCTTAGGCTATTTTTGAAAGCATTCTTACATTGCAGCAGTTTCCCACCCCGGCCTAGAACTTTTGCACAGTTTGTAGCTGGACAGAATAGTTGACCATATTATTCTGTTTAGCTAAAATGCCAGAAATGAACGTAAACCTGCTGGGAAAACAAAGTTTGCTGCTTTGGTCTCAGTTTCAGTAATGATGGTCTATGGAGCCGTGCAGGGTTCCGTCTAAATGCCATTTTCTACTTTTCATATTGGAACCCCAGAGAGCGACCATAGCTGAAGGGCGGAACGCAATGTGAATGTAACCTTAGCAACGTTATTACATGAGACCAAAAGGTCACCAGACTAAGCTACATAGTTATGTCTTGTAGGGAAAGTTTATGCCACAACTTGCATCAGATTCTGTATTAAGCCCAATGCTCACGGACGTATTTTCGCTGCGGAATTAGCGGCCAGATGCTCGCCGCAAATTCCGCAGTAATGTGGAAATGAGGTGGAAAATCGCAGCACGTTTTATTTGATGCGGAAAATCGCACAGACGGCTTCCATTGCAGTCAATGGAAGACGTCAGTCCCGTGGCGAGTCGCCGTGGATCTGCACTGCACTGAGCATGCGCGCCGCCCGAGACACTCGCGGCGGATCCGGACAAATGATTATGAGGTCTCTGGGGATCACTGCCGAGACACCGGGTATGATTCCTCTGCGAGTTTTTGCAGTCGGAATATGACCCGGCAGTGGGCATGAGGCCTTATAGCGCCATTTACTGGTAGGGACCTTGTGGCAAGTTCTGTGCTTGCAGTATCCACTTATTTCATAAGATACCGAAGACTGGACAGGTTTTAGCCACAAAAGATAATTATGTACAGTGATAAGCCAGATAATGCTCCCCTAAACTGATTTTAGCAATTGTGGTGTGAAAAACGTGTCACCGCTACCATGACAGCAGCGGTCAACTCCTCGTCTACTGTAAAGCTCAGCTGTAATTACATGGGAAGATTTGAAGTTGTAGAAAGCATCTATCATTAGGACTGGCAGATTTGCATCAATCCTACAGTTTGGCACATTCCTTAAAAGGCTGTAGGACTCCTGCATTAAAGGGGTTGTCCCGCGAAAGAAAGTGGGGTTCAGCACTTCTGTATGGCCATATTAATGCACTTTGTAATGTACATCGTGCATTAATTATGAGCCATACAGAAGTTATTCACTTACCTGTTCCATTGCTAGCGTCCTCGTCTCCATGGTGCCGTCTAATTTCAGCGTCTAATCGCCCGATTAGACGCGCTTGCGCAGTCCGGTCTTCTCCGTGTTGAATGCGGCTGCTCGTGCCGGAGAGCTGCTCCTCGTAGCTCCGCCCCGTCACGTGTGCCGATTCCAGCCAATCAGGAGGCTGGAATCGGCAATGGACCGCACAGAGCCCACGGTGCACCATGGGAGAAGACCTGCGGTCCACCGTGGGTGAAGATCCCGGCGGCCATCTTCGCAAGGTAAGTAAGAAGTCACCGGAGCACGGGGATTCGGGTAAGTACTATCCGTTTTTTTTTTTTAAAGCCCTGCATCGGGTTTGTCTCGCGCCGAACAGGGGGGCTATTGAAAAAAAACAAAAAACTTTTCGGCGCGGGACAACCCCTTTAAAGAACAACGTGCACTATCCTGCCGATAGTAATTGGACCTGAGCAAGCATCAGAAGTAGTATTGATTTACATATATTAATACTTAGTCGGGCTCCTTTGAACCTAATGACATCACTTAATCTCCAAGGCACACTTTCTACTAACATCTGATACACTTCAGCTGGTATTTCCCTCTATTCATCCTGCAAACGTTTGGCAAGCTCTCTCAAAGTAGTTCATATTTTCTGACCCAATGTTCCAGTTCTTTCCAAAGATGTTCAGTGGAGTTCAGATCAGGACTCTGTGCTGCCAGTCAAATAGCGGAACATTCATATCCTCAAACCAATGCAAAGGCGCATTAGAAGTTTTGCTGACTATATCCAGAGTATTGCCACATTGTTGGCAGCACATTATTGTCTAGAATGTCAGGGTACACCTCCATGTTCATGGCTTTTTCCACTACAACCAATGGACTGAGACCATGTCATGTAAAACATCCCCAAACCATAACAGAACCACTGCTGAGTCTGTCAGCTCAAACTTGCTGTCCAAAACACAAGCATGATGTTGTAGAGCCGGAGAAGCTGAGCAGATTGATATATAGTTTTATGGGAAAATATTCAGTAGAACTTGTAGTGTATTCATTGATATCTCAGTTTTTTCTGAGCTGAACAGTCCAGTGGGTAGAGCTACCTGTGTATTAGTGTAAATACAGGGACAGCTGTCAATCACTGATAGCTCCGCCCATTGGACTGTTCAGCTCAGAATGAGCCGAGATATAAATGAATAAAATACAAGTTCTACTGAATCTCTTCCCATAAAATTATATACAATCTGCTCGGCTCCTCCTGCTCTATAACTTCATGCCTGCAGGTTGGACAGTAAATAGGACCTGACAGATTCCCTTTAACTGTTGGTATGATATACTCAGGCAAAAGATGTTCCCCAGCATCCTTCACACTCACATACGTCCATCTAATTTGAAGTCAGAGTAGTGCGGTTCCTCACTTCATAGATTATTCTTCCATTGCTCAGCTGTCCAATGATGATGCTCTTTGTACCATTTTAGACGGGCCTTCGTATTGCACTTTGTGATGGACGGCTTGTATACAATAGCATGCAGTTCCTGCCACAAACGATGGCTGACACCTCCAAGGGTCTGCCTCTTATACAGCATGGTTTAGGACACGTGACATGCTAAGATAGTGTACAGTGACCATACAGCTACTTTCCCCAAAATTTCATGGACATCATGTACTGACAGGTTCCCAATGGAAATCTTTCTATTAGGTCAGGGTCACATGACCGCATCGGCTTACAAATTCGGGAGGCCCACAGCAGATTTCGGCTGTGAGCTTGGCTGGTGACCCTGCGTACAGCACTAAACTGTATTGTGTATGGCCGTCTAGGCTCGCAGGCGGTCATGTGCTGTACGGGGGGGGGTTCAATGTTTGTATTTCTCGCACTGTTGCTTAGCGATGACGCGGGTACCCGCAGCCCATAAACAATGTTAATTTTGTATGGGCTGTGGATTGGACACCTCCATTGACTTCATTGGAGGCTGTCCATGACAAAATAGAGCATGCTGTGATTTTTCTTCCAGTTGCGGAATATGCACTATTTGTATCTGCAAGTGTGAACGGAAAAAAATTGAAACTTCATGCCTTTCAATGCCTGCATTTTGCTGCAGAGAGTCCGTGCGAGTGGCAATCGCGATTCCGCAATTAAAATCTACTTGTGTGAGACCCCCCTTAGTCAGAGTGGAGAGTGATAAAAAGAGCAAGTCTCACTTTAGTAGATTTGATGTGATTTTGTATCATAGGATTCAGCGCTATATACAGTACTATAATGCCACATCTAATGGCCGCCTCCAGCTTTACGTGAACTAATTCATTTCGAGAAAAGTCATCTAGTTGGCAGTAACCTCTTTAAAAGTAGTCTTCTACTTAGTTGATCTCTCCTTAGAATAGGTCATCAATAGTTGATCGGCTGGTGTCCGCCGCTCAGGACCACGGCCGATCAGCTGAGCCGAGTATAAAGAAAACGATTCGCTCATCCTGAAGGACATTTCTCAAGGAATTTATTGAATTACAACAACATTGGAAAAAAAAAACATTTGTTAATACAGTTGTGCAATTTATTATTAAGAGAATTAAGAGGGACACTCCAGAAGAACTAATATACTGTGTAGATTTTCAGAAGTTGGAAAGTAAGTATATACAACAGTAGTGGAATAGTTGTTTAAATTATCACTGCAACCATAAGTGTTTGTAATATGAATGTATTGGCACATCTGTGGACACTCATGCGATGTGACCATGTACTGTATGTGGTTTATCACAGCACATAAAAAGTAACCTCGGAGGTGGAATGGTACCCAATAACTTTCTAAAGTTTTCACTAAGATGTGATCTTGAAGTAAAACTAGCAGATTTCCTTTAAGTTTCTGGACAATCTCAGAATATTCATTGCTACAGGGTCGGCCACAGAAAAGTTGCCTGGCACCACACCACAATATATAAATAAACTCATCAATAAAATATTAAAATAGTGTAAAAAAAATCTGGATGAGCTAATGAGTAGTGAGGATAGTGATGGTGATGAAGTGGTTGGTACTGAATTACTTTTGGACAACATAAAAAGAATACATATTTGGTATCGCGAGCGTACTCGTCCGAGCTTGATGCTCGTTCGAGTATTAGGGCACTCGAGATGCTCGTTACTCGAGACGAGCACCACGCGGTACTCGAGTGAATTACATTTCCTTCCCTGAAAGTTTTGTGCCATTTTCTGGCCAATAGACATGCAGGGAAGGCATTACAACTTCCTCCTGTGACGTTCCAGCCCTATCCCACCCCTCTGCAGTGAGTGGCTGGTGAGATCAAGTGACCGCCGAGTATTTAAATCTTTCCCGACCGCTGCTCGCCTCAGACACACGCTGGCAGAGATTAGGGAGAGTGCTGCTGCTATAGTTAGAGTGTTGGCGTCTTCAAGAACCCCAATGGTCCTTCTTAGGGCCACATCTGACCGTGTGCATTATTGTTGTGGGTGCTGGGAGAAGTTTTGTAAATTTTTTTTTATATCGGGCGTGCAGGCTATAGCGTTCTCAGGCTGCAGTCTGTACTATGTAGTATAGGGGCAGTATTGGTCAGGCAGGGACAGTGGAATCCTGTCTAGAAGAACCCCAACGGTCCTTCTTAGGGCCACATCTTACCGTGTGCATTACTGTTGTGGCTGCTAGGAGCAGTTTTGCACCATTTTTTTTTTCACCTTGGGCTCTGCAGACTATTGCGTTCTCAGTCTGCAGCCAATTATACAGAGTATAGGGGAAGTATTGCTGAGGCAGGGACAGTGCTACTGTAGAATCCTGTCAACAAGTACCCAAAAAAAGCTCCTGTTTAGGGCTGTGAACATGTGCATTTAACTCTGTGGCTGCTGGCAGTTGTAGTACCTCACTATTGCACAGCTAGGCCTGCTTGCAGGCTTCTGTATTATTTTTTCCCTGGGTGCAGTTTGCGTAACATAAGCGCTGATTCCCTCCAACTGCACGCCAATAATTCAAACATTTTTTACACCGCTCTGTGTCTGCTCTATTCGTAATCCACCATGCTGAGGGGTAGGGGTAGGGCTAGAGGACGTGCACGTGGATGCGGGTGAGGACGCGGATTTCCAAGTGAAGGTGTGAGCATAGGCCGAGTTCCTGGTCCAGGTGAATTGCAGCCGGCTGCTGCGGGATTAGGAGAGAGGAAAGTTTCTGGGGTCCCCAGCTTCATATCACAATTTTTGGGTCCACGTCGTAGACCTTTATTACAAAATGAGCAGTGTGAGCAGGTCCTGTCGTGGATGGCAGAAAGTGCATCCAGCAATGTATCGACTACCCAGTCTTCTACACCGTCCACTGCTGCAACTCTGAATCCTCTGCCGTCCGCTGCTGCTCCTCCTTCCTCCCAGCCTCCTCACTCCATGAAAATGACACATTCTGATGAGCAGACAGATTCCCAGGAACTGTTCTCGGGCCCCTGCTGTGATTGGGAAAAAATGGTTCCTCTCCCACCTGAGGAGATTGTCGTGACCGATGCCCAACCTTTGGAAAGTTCCCAGGGTCCGGGTGATGAGGCTGTGGACTTCTGGCAACTGTCTCAAGAGCCTTCAGTGGGTTACGAGGTCGATGATGATGATGAGACACAGTTGTCTATCAGTGAGGCTACTGTAAGGGCAGTCAGTCTGAGGGAGGAGCGCACAGAGGATTCGGAGGAAGAGCCGCTGGACGATGAGGTGACTGACCCCACTTGGTTTGATAAGCCAACTGAGGACAGGTCTTCAGAGGGGGAGGCAACAGCAGCACCAGGACAGGTTGGAAGAGGCAGTGGGGTGGCCAGGGGTAGAGGCAGGGCCAGAGCGAATAATCCCCCAACGGTTTGCCAAACTACCCCATCGCGCCAAGCCACCGTGCTGAGGCCAAGGTGCTCAAAGGTGTGGCAGTTTTTCACTGAGAGCGCGGACGACCGATGAACAGTGATGTGCAACCTTTGTCGCGCCAAGATCAGCCGGGGAGCCACCACCACCAGCCTCACCACCACCAGCATGTGCAGGCATATGATGGCCAAGCACCCCACAAGGTGGTACGAAGGCCGTTCACCGCCTCCGGGTTGCACCACTGCCTCTCCCCCTGTGCCCCAACCTGCCACTGAGATCCAACCCCCCTCTCAGGGCACAGGCACGAGCGTCTCCCGGCCTGCACCCACACCCTCACCTCCGCTGTCCTCGGCCCCATCCAGCAATGTCTCTCAGCACAGAGTCCAGCTGTCGGTAGCACAAGCGTTGGAACGAAAGCACAAATACGCCGCCAGACACCCACACGCTCAAGCTTTAAACGTGCACATTGCCAAATTGATCAGCCTGGAGATGCTGCCGTACAGGCTTGTTGAAACAGAGACTTTCAAAAACATGATGGTGGCGGCCCCGCGCTACTCAGTCCCCAGTCGCCATTATTTTTCACGGTGTGCCGTCCCAGCCCTGCACGACCACGTCTCCTGCAACATTGTACGCGCCCTCACCAACGCCGTTACTGGGAAGGTTCACTTAATAACAGACATGTGGACAAGCACAGGCGGGCAGGGCCACTATATCTCCCTGACGGCACATTGGGTGAATTTAGTGGAGGCTGGGACCGAGTCAGAGCCTGGGACCGCTCACATCCTACCCACCCCCAGAATAGCGGGCCCCAGCTCGGTGCTGGTATCTGCGGCGGTGTATGCCACCTCCACTAAACCTTCCCCCTCCTCCTCCTACGCAACCGCTACCTTGCAATTAAGATGTGTCAGCAGCACGTCGCCAGCAGTCGGTGTCGCGCGGCAGCAAAGCGGTGGGCAAGCATCAGCAGGCCATGCTGAAACTAATCAGCTTAGGAGAGAAGAGGCACACGGCCCACAAACTGTTACATGGTCTGACAGAGCAGACTGACCACTGGCTTTCGCTGCTGAGCCTCCAACCGGGCATGGTCGTGTGTGACAACGGCCGTAACCTGGTGGCGGCTCTGCAGCTCGGCAGCCTCACGCACGTGCCATGCCTGGCCCACGTCTTTAATTTGGGGGTTCAGCGGTTTCTGAAAAACTACCCACACTTGTCAGACCTCCTCGGCAAGGTGCGCCGGGTCAGTGCACATTTCCGCAAGTCCAACACAGACGCCGCCGCCCTGCGGACCCTGCAACATCCATTTAATCTGCCAGTGCACTGACTGCTGTGCGACGTGCCCACACAGTGGAACTCTACGCTGCACATGTTGGCCAAGCTGTATGAGCAGCGTAGAGCTATAGTGGAATACCAACTCCAACATGGGCGGCGTAGTGGGAGTCAGCCGCCTCAATTCTTTACAGAGGAGTGGGCATGGATGGCAGATATCTGGCAGGTCCTTGGAAACTTTGAGGAGTCTACCCAGATAATGAGCGGCGATGCTGCAATCATTAGCATCACCATTCCTCTGCTATGCCTGTTGAGAAGTTCACTGCAAAGCATAAAGGCTGATGCTTTGCGGTCGGAACAGGAGACGGGGGAAGACAGTATGTCGCTGGATAGTCAGGGCACCCTCATGTCCATATCTCAGCGCGTTTTGGAGGACGAGGAGGAGGAGGAGGGGGAAGAGGCAGCTGGGCCCACTGCAGAGGGTACCCATACTGCTTGCCTCTCATCTGTTCAGCGTGTATGGCCTGTGGAGGAGGAGGAGGATCCAGAAAGTGATCTTCCTAGTGAGGACAGCGATGTGTTGCATACAGGTACCCTGGCACACATGGCTGACTTCATTTTAGGATGCCTTTCTCATGACCCTCACGTTAGACGCATTCTGGCCACTACAGATTACTGGGTGTACACACTGCTCGACCCACGGTATAAGGAGAACCTTTCGACTCTCATTCCCGAAGAGGAAAGGGGTTCGAGAGTGATGCAATACCACAGGGCCCTGGTGGACAAACTGATGGTAAACTTCCCATCTGACAGCGCTAGTGGCAGATGGCGCAGTTCCGAGGGCCAAGTAGCAAGGGAGGCACGGAGATCAGGCAGTATGTTCAGCACAGGCAGGGTAACACTCTCCAAGGCCTTTGCCAGCTTTATGGCTCCCCAGCAAGACTGTGTCACCACTCCCCAGTCAAGGCTGAGTCAGAGGGAGCACTGTAAAAAGATGGTGAGGGAGTACGTAGTCGATCGTACCACCGTCCTCCCTGACGCCTCTGCTCCGTACAACTACTGGGTGTCAAAGCTGGACACGTGGCACGAACTCGCGCTGTATGCCCTGGAGGTGCTTGCTAGCGTCTTGTCAGAGAGGGTGTTTAGTGCAGCTGGGGGAATCATCACGGATAAGCGTACCCACCTGTCAACCGACAGTGCCGACATGCTTACACTCATAAAGATGAACAAAGCCTGGATTTCCCCAGACTTCTCTTCTCCACCAGCGGAGAGCAGCGTTACCTAAAGATTCTTTTCGCTGCAACCGCGGATGCAAGCATTGTTCTCTATCACCATAAAAAAAGGGACATTTGCCTTTGTCAATCTGTGTATGATATTAGTGCTCCTCCTCCTGCTCCTTCTCCTGAAGCATCCTGTCATCACGCTGAAGTGCCAATTTTTCTGCGGCCCAAAAGGCTCATATAACTTTTGTCAAACAATATTTCTATGTTTATAACTAAAGCATTGAAACTTCAACATGAATCAATTTTTTTTAACAGGGCTGCCTCCAGGCTCTGTTACAAATTAAGCCCCAGTAAGCTAAAATATTAATGGGGTTCACCTGCCCTCTGAGTTGAGCAATTTTTCTGGGGTACATTTGTACTGTTGATACAGCAATTTTTTGGGCCCTCGCCTACACTGTAATCCAAGTAATTTTTCTGGCCTTCGCCTACACTCCTGGTACACCAATGTGTCAGGGGTTGGCTACACTCTTGCTACAGAAATGTCACCCGGGTCTGCCTGCCTATACTTCTGCCACAGTAATGCTACAGGGGTCTGCCTATACTTCTGTGACAGAAATGTTACTTCGGTCTGCCTATACTTCTGCTCCTAAAAAATGTTACTGGGCTCATCCTACACTGCTGTAAATGAAATGTTACTGGGTTCTGCCTACACTGCAGCTACTGAAATGTTACTGGGGTCTGTCTATACTGCTGCAACTGAAATGTTTTTGAGGTCTGTCTATACTGTAACTACAGAAATGTTACTGGGGTCTACCTAGACTTCTGCAACATAACTGTTAGTGGGGTCAGCTTATACCTTTGCTACAGGAATACTACAGGGGTCTGTGCATAGTATGGCTGCACTAAGTTTTCACATCGCGGTGTTCTACGTATCTGGCCCAAAAAAAAAACACAGTCTGACTGGGGCATGCAGTGTGGGCCGAAGCCCACCAGTATTTTATCAGACGTTAGCTCAGCTGTCCTGGGCACTGCAATGGGATTTATTAATGTACCGTCAGTGGCTTCCTGGGACCCAACCATGCTGTGGGTCCACTCCACATAGACTTCCCATAGGGGACTTGTACCTGCCTGTGACTATTAATTAAAAAAAAACCCAGTCTGACTGGGGCATGCAGTGTGGGCCGAAGCCCACCTGTATTTTATCTGACGTTAGTTCTCCTATCCGGGGCACTGCAATGGGATTTATTTATGTACCGTCGGTGGGTTCCAGGAGCCACCCATGCTGTGGGTCCACTCCACACAGACTTCCCATATGGGAGTTGTACCTGCCTGTGTCTATTTATAAAAGAAACCCAGTCTGACTGGGGCATGCAGTGTGGGCCAAAGCCCACCTGTATTTTATCTGACGTTAGCTCAGCTGCCCGGGGCACTGCAATGGGATTAATTAATGTACCGTCGGTGGCTTCCTGGGACCCACCCATGCTGTTGGTCCACACAGACTTCCCTGAGCGGAGTTGTACCTGCCTGTGACTATTAATTAAAAAAAAAACAGTCTGACTCGGGCATGCAGTGTGGGCCGAAGCCCACCTGTATTTTATCTGACGTTAGCTCAGCTGTCCGGGGCACTGCAATGGGATTTATTTATGTACCGTTGGTGGCTTCCTGGGACCCACCCATGCTGTGGGTCCACACAGACTTCCCAGAGTGGAGTTGTACCTGCCTGTTACTATGAAAAGAGGCCAGACTGACTAGGGCATGGAGTGTGGGCCGAAGCCAACCTATACTTTATCTCACGTTAGCTCAGCTATCCGGGGCACTGCATTGGGACAAACTAGAGCAAAAATACAGCGCTAATGAGACGTTCACAGCTACGCTAGCATTGTAGTCCACTGTAGGCCCGTGATTGCTGAGGGTTTGTGCAGAGGCCTATGTCCTGGGTGCAGTGAAAGTCTGCTCCCTACCTACAATTGCTAAAGCTGTGGGCCAAGGCCTATGTCGTCGGCGCAGTGCAAGTCTTCCATGTTTGGCCGCTCTGATTTATTTATTGTTGGGTTTATTTATTGGGTTGCCTAGGACCCACCTGTGCTGTTGGTGCACACTTAGTTCCCATCGCGGTGTTTGACCTGTCTAGCACAAAGACACTGACTGACTTGGGTAGGGGGCAGAGTGCAGATGGCTTTCCCCTTGCGGTGTCGATTGAGCTATGCGACACCTAGACAGAATGAATACTGTGTGGGCACATGGATTTCTCATAGCTATGTAACTCATGCCCACATTTGCAGCTCCTGACGGAGGTGGCACAGGATTGGAATGAAGATCGAACATCAATTTCTCATTGATTCTGTACAGCATTGTAGGCTAACGCCCCGCCCCTTTTAAAGAGGGTCGCTGCCTGACCCTGCCAACCCTCTGCAGTGTGTGCCTCCGGTTCCTCCTCAACGCAGACGCACTTATGAATAGACATGAGGGTGGTGTGGCTATGCAGCCAGCGTGTGGCATGAGGGCAGCTGAAGGCTGCGCAGGGACTCTTTTGTGTGCACTGCGGACGCTGGGTCGTGCGGGAAGGGGGGGGGGTGGGCAGCATGTAACCCAGGAGAAGAGGCAGGGGTGTGTCCCGCAGGCAGTGCTTGTGCTTAGTTGGAGGTAGTGTGGTGCTTAGCTAAGGTGTGCCTTGCTAATGAGGGTTTGTCCAAAGTAAAAATTGTTAGGGGGGGACTCACTCTTGCCCCTATTGTGGCTTAATAGTGGGACCTGGGAACCTGAGATGCAGCCCAGCATGTTGCCCCTCGCCTGCCCTATCCGTATCTGTGTCGTTTCCATCACTTTCATAGATTTTGAAGATTTGCACAAATGAAAACCTTAGCGAGCATCGGCGATATACAAAAATGCTCGAGTCGCCCATTGACTTCAATGGGGTTCGTTACTCGAAACGAACCCTCGAGCATCGCGGAACGTTCGACTCGAGCAACGAGCACCCGAGCATTTTGGTGCTCGCTCATCTCTAGTATCGCTGTTTTGTGCCTTTCACATCATTAAAAAATTAAGGTGATGAAAGTCATACTGTATATACTCCAAAATGGTAGCAATAAAAATGAACAAGACCTCATATGGGGACAGAAAATTAAAAAGGTTTTAGGCTTTTGAGAGATAAAAAATTAAATCGCGGGGAAAAAAAAACATCCTGTCCTTACGGGGTTTACTTATACATGCTTCTAAATAATCATCACACAGAGAACTGGCTTTGCACTCACTTGACTGATACATCCTTGTGGTTTCTGCATCCATTTCTATACAACTATCCGTCCAGAATAAATTGGATGAGAACTTTTGCACTGGGCGCCACCATTTTGATTCTCTAACATCTGTTCTATCCTTTCATATACCAATCTTATCACATAAAAGATCATGCAGAGATTAATTATCAACTAAAAGGGTTGCCCAGTCCAGAGTTCATCTGGGATAGCCTCTAGGATGAAGTCTCTGGTATGTTTGTTTAGATTGTTTATGGTGTGTATTCACACTTGATCAAAGACATTTATGTCATGAGTTCATCTACTGGAATGGCTTTTATGGTGTGTTTTAGATCATTACTTAGAGCATTTCAGAATTTTATCACCTGCAGTTTCCTTTTTATATAGAGCAGTATGAACTATATGATTAACACTATCACCTGGTAGCAAGAAATCTAAAAAAGCATGGTATGATTATGGATGTTATTAGAGAATTTACGGCTTGTCCAAGAAAACTTCTTTCTCTAAAAAAAAGTCCCCTGTGTGAAATTAAGAATAAAGAGCTTACACTCCCTGTACATCCCAGCTGGTGGCTCCAGGTCTCTCCAGTGATGTGATGATGCAGCAGCTGACAAACTGAGACAGAGGCCAGATTTTTCTTTTTAAATAACAAATGTTACTTAACTACAGTGGTGCCTTGTGTTAAGAGTTTAATTCATTTCAGATGGAGCTCTTAACCCAAAACACTCTTATCTCAAAACCAGTTTCCCCATTGAAATGAATGGAAAAGCCATTAATCCATTTCAGATCGTGAAGCTCTCCCACTGATTTCAATGGGGATGGCGTTGCCCCATTGAAACCAATAGGACGCCGGCGCCCCTGCAGTGATTTTTGGGGAAGGGCTTTAAATATAAGCCCTTACCTGAAATCATTCCTAGCTGTAGTAAAAAAAGATATACTCACCTGTCTGCTGGGGCTCTGGCGCGTCTAGCTGCTGCTTGTTCTCCCTGCACTGCTCTGAAGATTTTTATCAGGCGGGGATTACAAATGCAGGGAGAACAAGCGGTGGCTAGACACGCCTGAGCCCCTGCAGAAGTGGACAGGTGAGTATATATTTTTTACTACAGCTAGGGATGATTTTCAGGTAAGGGCCTATATTTCAAGCCCTTCCCCGAAAATCACTGCAGGGGTTGCCGGCAGGCCATTGCTTTCAATGAGGCCACCAGCAGCAGCAGCGGCCCCATTGAGAGCAAAGCTCTTAATCCAAGCTTTTGCTCTTTAATCAAAGCAAAAATTCGGGAGAGAGTCTGCTCTCAAGTCAAAAAGCTTGTAAGTTAGCCAAGATATCACTGTACTTGGTATTTCAGCATTGCATAGGAGGGTAACTGTAGTTAAAGGTTGCATTAACTTGAAAATCATCACAAACTACATTGGTGTTCTATCAGGGAAGCAATGCACTTCAAATCTCACTGTTGCTCAGCAGCATCAATATTTTTTACAGTCCCACATCACTACTGTAGCCTAAAACACCACAGGTGCAAACACCTGCACATTAAACAGAGTTTCACCATCTAGAAAAGTAATCACTATTGTCATCATAACAAGCGTGTGGCACAATAGTGAAATGCCTTGCTGTCCCGTACATTTAGAGGTTACTCATTACATTGCACTCCCTTCAGGCTTCTTCATCACTTACACGAACATAATACACTGTATTTAAGCACTGACTGCAGCAGGTCACCTAGACGCTCATAACAGCCATTGTTCAATATCATAGAATGTTAGAGTTGGAAGTGATCTCCAGGGTCATCGGGTCCAACCCCCGTGCTCAGTGCAGGATCACTAAATCATCCTAGACATATGTCAGCCTCTGTTTGGAGACTTCCATTGAAGGAGAACTCACCACCTCCCATGGCAACCTGTTCCACTCATTGATCACCCTCACTGTGAAAAAGATTTTTGTAATATCAAATCCATTTCACAAAGTAGAGGTTTTGTTTCGCCCCGTCAGGGCTGCATCTCTGTTCGGAGACACCAAAACGTCAATTTACCAAAGGCTTTGTCCTGTTACAACTACCTCTTTCTCATACTCTTTATCTCATTCTAGGTGATCTGCTGTGCCATTGCACAGATGTCTGTGTCAGTGCAATGAAGCGCTACAGGTATATTCTTGTGTCCCAAATCAGGGTTAGTACGAGCTGCTCAGAGAATCACAGGCCACACAACATTTGTGTAAATTATTCCCTTTATTTGTTAACCAGCCAAAGAATTTATATTCCTTTAAGACAAATACATTGAGAATAAGACTAAAGGGCACCTGACCTAACTTGTTACACCTCTTTATTATTGATTATTAAACTTGGCACATGCAGTGACATTGCTTTCTTGGCCATGCGTTGTTTGCCAACTCTCTGAGGTCTTTAACTGGTAATCTAGAAGCATTCCTGAGCTTAGTTAAGATGTACATAGTTAAATATATGTATAGAAGATCAATTCAAATAAAAAACAGATGATTAAAAGTTCCATTTGCTAAGCAGAGTACATTTTTAAAACAAAGTCCATATTTAGTCAGCTGTCTGGCCACACATTTGTGTAAGCTATGGTCCATCACAGCCCTCTTCTTTTAAGTCTTGTGATCTTCTGCTTGTCCTGTTCATATGAATAAGTGTCAAGTAAAGTAGAAAATGAAGTGGGGAACATGGTGGTATTCAGAAGAAGGCCCACATCATACAAGCAAACAGAATCTCCTTTGAACCCTTCGGAATCCTCCAATTGTTTGCATACACTAAGCAGCTGAACTGCCAGAGGGGTTATCCCCAAAAACACGCTTTTTTATGTTGGCCAAGCACCTTATTTAGTAAGAGGAGACATTTTTGCACTACATTGATACTATTAATAATTTCAAACTTAGGGTTCACACGAACGTATATCGGCTCGGTTTTCACGCCGAGCCGATATACGTTGTCCCCGTGTGCGGGGGGGGGGGGGGGGGGGTGGAAGAGCCAGGAGCAGGAACTGAGCTCCCGCCCCCCTGCACTATTTGCAATGAAAGGAGGCGTGATGGGGGTGGGGCTAAGTTTCGAGAATTAGCCCTGCCCCCATTCCGCCTCTCCCGATATACGTTCGTGGAAATGCAGCATTGGAGTGTTGTGCCATCACCATCAGTCTTTCAGTTCTATTATTCTGTTCATTCACGCCCACCCAGGTGGTGTGTTATATGGTAGGTGGCACCTCTACAACTGCTACCTTCATCCTATTCTTCATAAATAAATTTTCTTCACCAACATGACCATACGGGTTTTACTCCTCCCTTCTTTTTTCTTTCCCTCATCTGTGTTAATAATACAGGACACATCATCACCTAAAACCAGCACAGAGGTAATAGTTTGTTACTATGTATACGTCTAGGCAATTCCCTATGAGCAGCACAACACAAATGTCTTTCCTGTTCCAGACTGTTCTAGTTTGATAAGTAATTACTGCCATGGACAAGCAGGAACAAGTCTATCAGCTATGCAAAAAATAAATAAATAATAAAATATGGTAATCATAGGACACAATATAAAAAGAGATCTTAATGACCATACATACGACAGAGGTAACCATAGAGGTATACCATACAACTGCTATTTGACCCCTGGAGGGGGCCTAACCCAAGTCGGCCCATCCCCAAACATGGTGGTGGGGAATCAACTTATGGTTCATGCAATGGAGAAGATGATGGGCAAACAAGCACCAAGTCCTCCTATACTATTTGTTTTTGGGGTCCCTCATCTGTATGCATGCTGATTCTTCAGGGCTTGTTCCTGTTCCACCTATCTGCTGGTGTTCCTGTTCCACCTATCTGCTGGATGATCACATGTTTGAGCTGTCAGATTTCTCAAACTTCCACTGATATCATGTTCACAACCCAGGAGCTCTTTCAAGATGGTGCATACGCGTCCATCAGCAGCTGTATCACTTTTAGTAAATTGCGCATGTATGGGCACCTGGAAAAAATGTTGGCGCATATAGCCCAGGGTATATAGGGATTATTAATTATGAAAACAGTATGATGGATTAGGGGGTATCTTAAAGTAAATTTACTTTACTAAACAACTTGCAAGTACGCCATTTCTACAATCCCTCTGTATATAGTACACACTGGTCATATAAAACACCATACTGGGCTAGGTGCATACTAGCCATATTGCAAATTGCACCTTTGAGACTCCTATCCAGACGCTGATATACACAGACACAGCACATTGACATGCATTGGCATGTCCTATTTCTTGCCTATAAAATGAACAGTAACAATGCTGTATCCATGTGAAAAAAAAAACATCTGTTTATAGCCCCGTAGGCCTATAAGGGGGCCAGAATTAAATGAACAGAATGAAAGAGAGTCCCAGTTGACATCAAGGCGCAACTCAGATTTGAAGGCTGAGACTTACTGGTGGGGATAAGGTAGTTTCCTCATTTTTCGGGAAAGCCATTATTTGCGGAGAGAGGCTTCTTTCCTCCTAAGGAAGGGCAAGAAGATTAGCGCTAATGGCCCGGCTCATAGGGCCATAGTGGAGTCCTTGCAGTAATAACAAGAGGGGTTTGTCTCTAGACGTAATAAATTCTTCAGCCATAGTTGCAGCAATAACTGAACTCTTTATTAACTTGCAATACATTGGGTTGACCGGAGGTGTGATGCAGCAACAATAACTTTAGGAACCAGAAAATAGTGTTCCCAGGCAGCGGTAGGCACAAGGCAGTCCCAGACAGAGTTGAAACAAAAGTGATTTGAGCATAGTGCACTGATAGGGTCCAGAGATACTCCGGATTCCCAGATATGGGCATAGCTATGCTCTGAATCCAAACAGTCGTAGGCCGAGTTCTGCTTCCAGGCCATGCTGCGTAGCAATATGTTTCCTCCTTAGCGGAAATGAGCGTTTCATAGCAAAACTTCTTGTTTCCGTGTCTGCGTTTGCCATGTGACAACTGCCACCAATAGCTAAACTCTTCAGCAAAACATCATAAAGTCAGCACGTCTCTGCAAGGACAGCAATGGCAGTATAAGTGCAAATAAACATTACATAAATCAATCAATCCATCCCCTAGAAGAAGTTGTCGTTTTGCTTGAAAACTCAGCATGCAGTTACATCTCAGGTAGATATGCAAATGATTAGATGAACGGTCTTGCCACCTGAGGCCCTAGAAGTGGTCCCCCCCCCTTGGTCTATAAGAGGCTCTTGGAGGCTCCTTGTCTGTAGTGATGTGTTTTCAGCTTGTGTAGAACTTGTTCACCACTAGACGGCTCTACGACGCAATCGAAGATATTTCGGTTCAAAAGGATTTTATTGTAACAGAGTAATGACAATATACATTCTTAGGTGCTTTTCATTCTTACATACAAAACATATAAACGTCTTATGATGCACCCATTATTCCGGCTCCAAGACCTTTCCTTTATGAAGCCTACTAGAGATGAGCGAGCGTACTCATCCGAGCTTGATACTCGTTCGAGTATTAGCGTGTTCGAGATGCTCGTTACTCGAGACGAGTACCACGCGATGTTCGAGTTACTTTCACTTTCATCTCTGAGACGTTAGCGCGCTTTTCTGGCCAATAGAAAGAAAGGGAAGGCATTACAACTTCCCCCTGCGACGTTCAAGCCCTATACCACCCCCCTGCAGTGAGTGGCTGGCGAGATCAGGTGTCACCCGAGTATTAAAATCTGCCCGCCCGCGGCTCGCCACAGATGCATTCTGACATAGTTCAGGGAAAGTGCTGCTGATGCTGGAGCTGCTATAGGGAGAGTGTTAGGAGTGATTTTAGGCTTCAAGAACCCCAACGGTCCTTCTTAGGCCATAGAAATCGCAGATCGCACCTATGTGCGATCTGCGATTTCTGTTCTCTTCTCTATATGCGCTCAATGGGGCCGGCGGCAGCAGCGCCGACCCCATTGAGAACATATAGAAGACAAATCATTCTTCTCTGCCACAGCTGTAACAGCTGTGGCAGAGAAGAACGATGTTTGCCCATTGAATTCAATGGAGCCGGCAATACAGCAGGTTCCACTGAAAGCAATGGGCTGCCGGCGTGCGCGGGATGAATTGTCGGGAAGGGCTTAAATATAGAAGCCCTTCCCTGCAATTCATCCAGAAATGTGTTAAAATAAAAAATATATATATACTTACCTTGTCCCGGCAGACGGAGTTCAGCCGCGGCGGGCGGCAGTGGGTGTGAAGGGGGTGTGAGTCAGACTCAGCGCTGAGCCAATCAGGGGGCAGGTCTGACTCACACCCCCTTCACACCCACTGTAGGCCGGCCGCGCTGAACTCCGTCTGCCGGGACAAGGTAAGTATATACCGTATATACTGGCGTATAAGATGACTTTTGAACCCCGAAAAATCTGCTCTGAAGTTGGGGGTCGTCTTATACGCCGGTAATACAAAAAAATGAAAGTGTCAAAAAAAAAAAATCATTACTCACCTCCCCCGGCGTTCTGGCGGAGATTTCAAGCCCTGCGTCCAGAAAGCAATGCTCTGCCGGGGACCAGGAGGGAGCGACATCCTGCAGCAGTGCCGCAGAACGCCGGGGGAAGTGAGTAATGATTTTTATTTTTTGCTCCGCTGTATTCCCGGCGTATAAGGTGACAGTTGGGGGGTCGTCTTATACGCCCCGTCGCCTTATACGCCGGTATATACGGTATATTTTTTTATTTTTACACATTTCTGGATGAATTGCAGGGAAGGGCTTCTATATTTAATCCTCCCGCGCACGCCGGCAGCCCATTGCTTTCAGTGGAACCTGCTGTATTGCCGGCTCCATTGAATTCAATGGGCTAACATCGTTCTTCTCTGCCACAGCTGTTACTGCTGTGGCAGAGGAGAACGATCTTTATGCTGACAGTGCGGGGGGGGGGGGGCACTCTTGCCGCTATTGTGGCTTAATAGTGGGACCTGGGAACTTCAGATGCAGCCCAACATGTAGCCCCTCGCCTGCCCTATCCATTGCTGTGTCGTTCCCATCACTTTCTTGAATTGCCCCGATTTTCACAAATGAAAACCTTAGCGAGCATCGGCGATATACGAAAATGCTCGGGTCGCCCATTGACTTCAATGGGGTTCGTTACTCGAAACGAACCCTCGAGCATCGCGATAATTTCTTCCCGAGTAACGAGCACCCGAGCATTTTGGTGCTCGCTCATCTCTAAAGCCTACTGAAGGTTTCTCTCTGTCCACCATTTTCTTTAAAACAGGAAACTCAATCCTATCCCACCTCAGGGTAGGTGTCCAGGAGGAGGTATAGAACAAACCAAAAGAGAGAGAGAGGGGGAAAACAAGAGAGATATTAAAACGGGTAATTAGAAGGAGATTGGGTGTGGGGAAGGGGGAGGTGAGGTGCCGCTGACTAGAGTTCGAGGTTATGACATCTCAAAGCTATTCTGTTTGTTTGTTTGTGCCCATCATCGTGCAGTGTGTATCCCAGGAGGGGATCGGGTTTCATTTTAGCCGTGCCTCCTCCCCTCTGTGTCGGAGAGGGGGGGGGGGGGGTGCGTCACTCCTCAGTTATCTCACGGAGCATTGCCAGCCTATGGCGCTCTTGTGATCTGGGAGATCCACTCCCCCA
The DNA here is from genome assembly GCF_035609145.1 of Eleutherodactylus coqui. Classification (NCBI taxonomy): domain Eukaryota; kingdom Metazoa; phylum Chordata; class Amphibia; order Anura; family Eleutherodactylidae; genus Eleutherodactylus; species Eleutherodactylus coqui. Next base: position 462,562,001 of record NC_089837.1, on the reverse strand, counting down.
TTCTGGGGGATGACCTAAAGTCCAACCATGGCCGCCATGTTGCATAGAACCCCACCACTGCAGCCTCCTCCTCTGCTTTCATCTCCTCAAATCTTGCAAGCATGTTAATTGCTTTCACCCAATGAATCTTAGTGGGTCCCTAGGTAGCTCGCCAGAATTTTGGGATAATGTGTCTTACTGCTAGTATGAAGAATCGCAAAAGACCTTTTCTCGCCCGGGCAACCGGCCCCTGGAACATAGACAGCAGTGCCATCTCGGGCGTAAACACTACTCCTGTCCCACACCGAGTGTTATACAGCGACTCCACGTCCCTCCATAGTGTCGCCACCGGAGGGCATCCCCACCAAACGTGTAACATATTGCCCCTTCCACCAGAACATCTCCAACACAGAGTGGAAGATTGAGGGAACATTTTGTGCATCTTTTCCAGGGTTGTGTACCAGTGTGACAGGACCTTATAGCTCAACTCTTGCAGCCTGGAGTGGGCTGTACCCTTGTGGGTTAGGATGGAAGACCTCTGCCATAGGTCCGCCGAGAAACCTTTACCTAGCTCGCTCTCCCAGGTTCGTGTAAACCCCGGGGGTTCATCCCCCATCTCACGGTCCAGCATTATCCTGTATAGTAGAGAGATTAGATGTCCAGGGGATTCTGGTGACATGCACAATTCCTCAAAAGTAGTAAGGGCTTTAGTCCAGCTCGACCCGGGTGTCAGGGAGGCCAGCGAGCCCCTCAGCTGTAGGTATATCATCCAAGCTCCCGGCGGTGCCCGTGTCCCCGCAAAAAACTCCGCCAGGGGTTTAATTTCATCTCTCACCCGTGGTGATCTTATCGCAGGCGTTAGTATCAAGGTTTTGTTTTATTCTAGGGCCTTAAATTGGGGATTGGCCAGAATTGGGGTGCGGGGTCCCGGGATTGAGACCAACTCGTTTCGTCCAGCGAAACTCGACCAGGCCTCCGCCAGCTGCCTCAATAGGGGAGACACTTTGGGGCAATCTTTAATCAGGCCTCCCGGTATCCAGAAGACCCCCTGTACCACCTCCGGCTCCAATTCAGTTTCCAGCTCAACCTACAGTTTGGATTCGCTGTGTATAAGGAGGTTGAGGACGCATTTGGCTATGTTAGCCTTGTAGTATAGGGAGAAGTCTGGTAAACTGAGACCTCCTCGATCTTTAGCTCTGACTATATTTTAATCTGGGTCTGCGCCCTCGCCAGACAAATTTGGTAATTAGGGATCGTATATGCATCAGATAGTGTCTGTTTAGTCTGATGGGAAAGGCCTGGCAAAGGTAGAGGAACCTTGGGAGCGATACCATCCTGACCGTATTGATCCGGCCGCTCCATGATAGAAATAGGGGATTCCACTTGTCTAGGTCTTTTTCTATGTTCGTTAGAAATGGTTTATAATTTAGGTCAAATGTGTGGGTGGGGTCGGCCGGGAGCTGGATGCCCAGATATTTTATGGCCTTGCTCTGCCATTTAAATGGGAACTGCTTTCTCAGCCTCAGTTCTTCAGCTTGAGGTATGGTTACATTTAGTATCTCAGTCTTCTGCAAGTTTATTTTGAATTTGCTTATTTTACTAAACCTGTTGAACTCCTGCAGGAGAACCGGGATTCCCACATTTGGGCATTATAGATAAACCAGGAGGTCGTCTGCGAACAAGGATAATTTATGGTCCGAGCGTTCCATCTTAACCCCTCTGATGGACCCATTTTCCCTAATAGCGTTGGCGAGTGGTTCCATCGTTAAAATGTAGAGGAAGGGCGACAGCGGGCACCATTGCCTTGTTCCATTGTGTATGTGGATGGTGTCCGATAGCATCCCGTTGACCCTCACTCTAGCTGTTGGGTCCTTGTATAAGGTTGATATCCACTCCCTCATACGCAGTCCCAGTCCCACGCTTCACAGGGTGGCCTCCATAAAACTCCACCTCACCCTGTCGAAGGCCTTTTCCGCATCGATGGCCATTAGGCAGAGCGGGGACCCCATGTTTCTTGCCCTCGATATTAGAGACGTAGATTTAATCACATTATCTCTGCCCTCCCTTCCCGGGACAAACCCCACCTGATCCTTGTGGATTAGCCTCGAGATGAAGGGTTGTAGACGAATCGTGATTAATTTGGCGAAAAGCTTAATGTCTATGTTTATGAGTGATATAGGCCTGTAATTGCTGCAGACCGTGGGATCCCTCCCCGTTTTAGGTATAACCACTATGTGAGCCTGTAGCGCCTGGGATGGGAAGGCCCGACCCCCATTCACTTCATTGAAGGCCCTCAGCATCAGCGTGGAGATTTCCTTTTTGAAGATTTTGTAAAATTTAGAGGTGAACCCATCCGGGCCCGGCCTCTTACCCGTTTTGAGTTCTTTCATTAGGGCAGACAGCTCTGGGAGTGAGAAATCCTCCTCCAGGTCTCCGAACTCGGATGGGTCCACCTGTTTTGGGGCGAGGCTATTGAGGTATTCTTGTGTTCCATCGTCCCCTGTGCTGTTAGTTGGCTCAGGTTCCTGCTTTAGGTTGTAGAGTTTATTATAGTATAAGCGGAACGTCTCCAGGATCTCAGAGGTTAAGTGGACCACTCCTCCTGGTGTCTGTATTTTCGGGATGTGGTTTATGGGAGCTCTTGGGTGCAGCGTTCTAGACAGCCACTTCCCGCACTTGTCTCCGTACTCAAAGACACTTCTGCGCAGTCTATCCCTAGCCCCTAGCGATCTTTGATCTAATATTTGCAAGCTTTGGTGTCTGATTGCGGAGATCTCCGCCTTGGTTGTGTCTAGTGGGTGGCCCTTGTTTAGGGTTTCTTTTATGGCCAGCTCTCCCATAAGTTTCTGGAGTTTAGCAGATCTGTCTTTCTTGAGCCTGGTACCATGGGAGATGAAAACCCCCCTCAAAACACATTTAAGGGCCTCCCATTTGATAGGGGGACCTGTAGTGTCATTTCTATGTGTCTCCTCAAAGTCCGCAATTGTTTTTTTAATTTTGTCAATGCACAGTGCGTCATTGAGGAGATTCTCATTTAGTCTCCACTGATTCGTGTGGATCTGTTTACCCATATCCGCGAGTTCCCCATAAATTGGGGCATGGTCTGACCACAAGAGGGGTCCCACCGAGCACGCCGGTCTATGGTCGAGGATGCTATGCGATATTAAGATGTGGTCTATGCGGCTATAGCTGTTGTGGGCTGCTGAATGGAAGCTGTAGTCCGTGACACCCGGGTGCAAGATCCTCCATAAATCTATCAAGTGCATCCTTTCCAGTTCCCTTTTTAGTGCCCTCCGTGCTGTGTGTGAGATGGGGGACTTACCCACTGACGTGTCCATCTCCGGGTCTATCACCATATTGAGGTCACCCCCCAGGATCACTCTGGAGCCGGCGGCAAAGGTGTCCAATTTTCTCAGTATGGACGTCCCAAAAGCGACTTGGCCCTGGTTGGGGAAATAAACATTAGCAAAAGTTAATACTGTTCCCGTGACCTCTAATTTTAAGAAAACGTCTTGTCCCATTTGATCTATCTCCTGGTCTAAAACGATGTGTTGTAAAGATTTATGTAGCGCCACCGCTACCCCTCCTGCCTTCTTGCAATCGAAGATATTTCATCCGATTAACAGAGTTTGAGAGGGTGCAGATTATTGGAGGAATGCGAGTAGCTGGATAGTTGTATTAACAAATTTCACACTACCTGGGAAGTTCTGACCAGACTGTTAGGAGGTGTTGGGACCAGTGGATGTGTGAGGGCACACAAGGCGACCGGGCTCAGGACACCCTCAACTTACCACTAGTGGAGAGGATCGTCTGACAAGCATAAGCAGCTCCAATCGTTTCATTGTCCACCATCTGATGACAGGTGGCACCATTGTTATAGGCGCCTGTGTCTGTCTGAACCATTTCCAGGCACTTGGCTGCAGGACATTTGAGGTCACAGCTCCAATTACGTGTACTGCCTTTGATACCCAACCACCATCACCTCCATTTGCAATTGTGTCATGAACTACAAAACTGGACTTCCATGGAGTGTAACTGGGTTGTCTTCAGTGACAAACCCAGGTTAGGTCACAAATGATGGCCGTGTTCATATTTGGAGAACTAGAGGTGAGTACCTCAATCCTGTCTTTGCTGTGGAGCGGCTCACTGCCCCCACTGCTGGTGTGATGGTCTGGGGGGGCAGTAGTCCAGGTGTGATTGGTCACTCCTAGCAGTGGTACGAGGGACAATGATAGCTCATCGACATGCTCAGGACATCCTGCAGCCATGTGTGTTCTTCTCATGGCGGCTTCCAAGAGGCATTTTCCAGTAGGATAATGCTCAGCCGCACACACAAGGGGGTCACAGGAATGTCCCCGCCAGATTTATTGCCAAAAGAATGTGTATAAGACTATCTGAGATGCCAACTTCCACACCCTACAAGTTTGTACGATCTAGAGGCTCAATTACAGTAAATTTCGACTGATATGCTGCAGAATACCATACAGAACCTGTATACCTCCATGCCTGCCCAAATCACATCTTGTATCCAAACTAGAGGTGGTTAAATAGGGCACTAGAGCCTCCATGCTCACCCATACCACATCTTGCATCGAAGCTAGAGGTGGCCCAACAGGGTAATAGAGCCTCCATGCCCTCCCATATCCCATCCAAGCTAGAGGTGGCCCAACAGGATACTTGAGCCTTCATGCCTGCCCGTATCTTATCTTGCATCTAAGCTAGAGGCGGTACAACAGGATACTAGAGCCTATATGCCCACCAGAATCACATCTTGCATTCAAGCTAGAGGTGGTATGCCTGAGTACTAGAGCCACCATGCCTGCCTGTATCACATCTTGTATTCAAGCTAGAAGCAGTATAAAAGGATACTAGAGCCTCCATGCCTGCCTGTATCACATCTTGTATCCAAGCTAGAAGCAGTACAAAAAGATACTAGAGCCTCTATGCCCGCCCGTATCACATCTTGTATCCAAGCTAGAAGCGGTACAAAAGGATACTAGAGCCTCCATGCCCGCCCGTATCACATCTTGTATCCAAGCTAGAAGCAGTACAAAAGGATACTAGAGCCTCCATGCCCGCCCGTATCACATCTTGTATCCAAGCTAGAAGCAGTACAAAAGGATACTAGAGCCTCCATACCTGCCTGTATCACATCTTGTATCCAAGCTAGAAGCAGTACAAAAGGATACTAGAGCCTCCATGCCCGCCCGTATCACATCTTGTATCGAAAGTAGAGGCGGTACAGCAGGATACTAGAGTCCCCATGCCCGTCCGTATCATACCTTTTGCTCTGATATTGTAATAATCACCTACTTACATCAGTGTTACAATCACACAGAGAAAGTTTCATTCCATTCCGGCAACCTCTTCTAGGGAAGGATCTTTGTTTACAATGAGTGTACTAACACTTAAGAACATATAAACACAAGTGTTCACATACTGTTCTCCTTTAAATCTGAGTGTAGCTACTCCCTGGTCTCACAAGATCATCTGTTTGTTCAATCTCATTTATCAGTCCCAATGATCCTCTGATGACAGAATAATGAGCTTTATAAACATTTACAGACCAGAACTAATTATTAAAAGCCTGACAGTGAAAGTCAGTCACCAAGGACTAGTTTGGAAAGTGAAAAACAACCATTAAGGACCAGTTTGGACAGCAATACAACTGATCTAATCCTGCCGGCAGCATGTATAATCTATTGCTGACACAACACAGTTCTAAAAGTCTAAATAAGTATTTTACCTCGTCCAGGAGTGGTAATTAATTATGCATCAGTGATTTATCTAGCATAGAAGGTGAAGAATGCCCGGGCCTTGCAATAAATGCTGGGACTGTATTCCTGTCTTTATTATGCACTTTATAAATCCAAATTATATAACGAACATCCCAAATTCAGGCGTTAGCTATAGGGGGTGCACAGTTAGCAGTCGTACCTGAGCTCTGGTAGCCAAAGAGGCCCAAAGACCCCTCTTTCAATACAATAGCACCAGTATTATAAATAGGACATGTTAGGTGGAGGGTTCCTGTTACAGATTTTGTATCGGTACTCAAGAACTTCAAGTTTTGCTTCTGCCTAATGTCTTCCAAGTAAACAGCCAATCATTTCAAAAATAAGGTTCTGATCTCAGTTTTTATACTTTATTTTGCACTGTTACTGGTCCCATTGATTTCCGTGGGCTTTTTCTGGTGGAATATGTCCTCGTTGGGCAGCACTGGACTTTCATTTCATCATGACAAGTTGTGCAGTAGTTTTTCTTGACTTTATCTACATTTGAGCGGTGATTAGGAGAACGGCACCTGACTGTCATGGCCTCCGATTGGCTGTAGAGTTCAGGTGATAGCCGTTTCAAATCAAAGATTCAGAAGGCCACAGGGCTGCAGCGCCGGATCACCGGGGTGAGGACTGGTAAGTACCGCTGGTTTTAATACGTTTGGATTAAATAATAAAATATTGCACCTGGACAAGCCATCTAAGGTTCTATGTTTTACTCATATGATACAGTGACAGGTCAGTGTTGAAAAAAGGAAGTCATATAGATGTCATTCATCTCAGACAGATGTTTCATTATTACTCACTTTATGGCAGTTTAGTAATGGATCATGTTGTTGTGTAACTTCTTGTACAGTACACATGATGAGTATTACCACTTACTGTAGAAGACACACCGGTGTGGGGATTCTGCTTTCCTGATCCGTTTGGGTAGCAGGAAAGGTGAATCCCTGCAGCCAAATGGCTCCGTCTCTGGACAAATCCGAATAGCTCTGGCAGACCCCATTGACTATAATGGGGTCTGCCCACTTTCTGCCTGACTTTTGGAAGACTGCGAAATAGCACAGCGGAATCAGACCTGGCGCCCCACAGAGACCCTATCCTCACCTGTCTGGATCCGCTGTGTCTTGGACGGTGAGTTGCACCGTTGCACATGCTCAGTGCAGCACATGACGCGCCGGCACTGGGCTACGAAGCGGATTGAGCACTGCGGAAGTATCGCGGGACAGGAGGATTCCGTTGACTGCAATAGTAGTCGTCTGTGTGATTTTCCAAGCAAAATAGAACATGCTGTGATTCTCCCCCACTAGCGGAAAATCACAGTTGATTACGTTCGTGGGCAGGGGAGAAGCTTTTAACATAGCATGTCTATGGACGGACATTGCTGCGGAATTTGATGCGGGCATCTGGCCACGAATTTCGCAGCGATAATCCGTCCGTGGGCATTTAGCCTTATTCTTGCAGATAAGGCTTCCATTGACATGCGTGATTTCGCAATCAATTTCCGCTCGTGGACATAAAAATCGCATATTGCCATAGCATGCTATGGGCTGGATTTGCTGCCACTACGGATTTCGCAATATAAATCCATCCGTGTTCTAGAGGCCTTATTTGCTATAAAAGCTGTAAGGAGAGATTTAGGTAAAACCCCTTATTAACCTCACTTTCTTATGCTTGATGTATTTTACATTAGTATTTATAGACCTAAGGCAGAAGTGAAAATTCGTCTGCTTTCACACTTGCTTTAGACTGGTTTCACTCAAGCGAGTGCGATATCGGGCCGCGAAACTCAGCAAAAGCGCCTTACATCACTCCTATTAAATTCTGATCTTCTTGCGTGTTTCTCGTGCCATAGACAATCGGGAGTGTTTCCCACTGATTTCAATGGGAAACCTGACATCGCATTCGCATGCACATCGCACGGCATACAAGGGCCATGTGATGTATTTAAGATCCCATTGAAAACAGTGGGTGACACGGTCCGAGGAAAGCGAAAACATTGGACATGCAGCAACTTATTTACCTTGCAGCATCGCTGTGAGGGAACGCATCACTCGCGTGTAAGACTCTATGCAAAACAATGAAGTTCATATCCGCGCAAGATTCACGTTTGTGTGGAATTAGCATTAGGGTTCAGTTCAGGGGTTCCGTCTCTTTGCTCCATTTTTCCCCCCATCAATTTTAATGAAGTTTAAAAAAAAAAACGGAAATAAAACTGAAAAGCTTCAATTTGCTTTCATTCCATCAGATTTACGAACTGAAAAAAAACCCAGAACCATATTATATCAGTTTCTCTCCACCAAAAATGGACGGAAACCCTAAACTGAGCCCTAACGCAGGTGTGAGAGCAGTCTAATACAGAGGAAAGTATAATAAGGAAATTTGCATCTCCTCCATGTTTAGGATCCAATCCTGGTTTTGTCTTATAAATGCTCATGCATAATCCTGAGTAGGGGCTTATTCATACGACCGTATATCGGCTAGGTTTTCACGCCGAGTCGATATACGGTGTCCTCATCTGCAGGGGGGGGGGGGGATGGAAGACCCAGGAGCAGGCACTGAGCTCCCACCCCCTCTCCTCCCCTTGTCACTATTTGCAATAGGAGGGGCGGGGCTAAGCAACTGCACTTAGCTCCGCCCCATCCCGCCCCTCCCATTGCAAATAGTGGCAAGGGGCGGAGAGGGGGTGGGAGCTCAGTGCCTGCTCCTGGCTCTTCCATCCTTTCCCGCCAGCAGACAAGGACACCGTATATCGGCTCAGCGTGAAAACCCAGCCAATATACGGTCGTCTGAATAAGCCCTATTTCACACAAGCGTTTCATCATGGCTATTTTGCCGTGATAAATGCCGGCCGTAAATTGTGACCATCTGAAGCGTTGGATTCCAATGCATTCGTTCAGATAGGCAATTTTCCAGGCACATAAAAAGATAGCTGGAAAATCATCTGGAAAAGATAGCACATACGGTGCGCAGCGTGGCTGGAAAAGATAGGACTTGTCCTATCTTTTTGCCAGAATACGCAGCCGGTTCCCATAGAGTCCTATGGGAGCCTATGAGAGCCATCAGAAAAGGGGAGTGAGTTTAGCAGCGGCTCGCAATGACGGCAGCTCCCACATGCTGAGGAGAGAGGGGAAGGGAAATTAGCATGGTAATCGCTGCTAAAGCCCCTCCCCCTTGCTTTGCCGGCAGCTCCCATAGGCTTCTATGGGAGCTTCTATTGCTGTGATCAGCCAGCGAAGAAAAGGAGAGACTTTAGCAGCGCTCAAGTCTCTCCCCCTCTCACAGGCTGTGGCGTATAAACACCGCAATCCATCTGAATGAGCGATAAAACGGGAGATTTAGACGTGACTTGGTAGCGGCCTTCTCTTGTTCATGCAAATTTCGGCCACGAAACTCAGTAGCCGAAAATCGCAATGCACATGGGAGACAGTCCTTAAAGACACAAGTGAAAAAGTGGCTTTAAGTCCGTGTCACATGAACGTACTTGCACTGTGTTTTACACACAATATACACAGTGAATAGAACCCATGAATTTCAATGGGTTCAGACAGATGCATGTAGTCTGTGCGTGTATTTCGGTCACACAAAATAATGCCTAGAATGCTCTATTTTTATGCGCTTTTGCCCAGAGAAAAAACACATACTGAACTAATTACACTAATTGCCCATTTCCATGAATGGGAGCATGGTTGTGTCTTTTCTTGTGCATGCAAAAGTGCATGATTCGCAACCGTAAGAAGTACAGTAAATTACGCAGATACGCGCACATATGCAACGTCCATTTTGCAAATATGCAGCGCAAGTAAATGCACTTACATCTATATGACACCGGCCTTATACATAAAGTGACATAGAGCTGAGCCAAGAAAAGAAAACCTAATTCGGAATTTCCCCTGTAATGTTCTCTCCCCCACCCCTCTATAACCTCCATTTGCACCTGAGTCACTGACTCATTCCCCAGTTAGACCAGACACTATTATGCAAAAACATCACAAATAAGTTACCTTCCTTCCCACATCAGAATTGACTCTTCAAAAATAGTCTCCTTGAATTTCCCAAGATGTGAGTCAGATAAGACTGCATGCAACACTCCCTGTTGAATCTTACCTTCACTTCCTGAAGCGGAATGGGTTAATAGTGTTACAACATAGGCTTTCTCCATTCCAGCTTCTGTACCTGCCCATTCTTCACTATGGTATTGGAAGTATTTCCTCCCACTATCCTTCAGGGAATGCAAAGAGCTTTCATCCGATCAGAAGAGCAGTAAGAGACAGCGCAGCTGGAAGTCTCCGGTCTAGGATCCAAGGTCCATGAGCGCCATACCGCTGGGAGGTGAGTCTTGTAGGTGTGTGGACAGGTGTGTGCAACAGGAGAAATAGCTTCTATTAGTTTGTGCTTTTTAAAAAAAAAACATTTTTAATACTTCTATTGGTGAAAACTTTGACTATAAAATCTTATATGAGATATTAGTTATTTGTGAAAGCATGGCTAAAATGCAAGTGAAACAATCGCATGTGCGAATGCCTGGGAAGATGCTTTACGATATGGCAAGTAATATATTTCTATACGACTTGCATGACCTCATGCATCTGAAATGTAGTGATCGCCTAAATCACAGGTGATCTCATAAGACCAATTGAATATCGCCTCCTCCTCTGTAATTACGATCGCTGGTAGCATATTGGTACACGTTGCCTGCAAAGTATCGCCATAAAGTTCTGAACTTATAAGGCCGGTTTCATATCTGCGTCGGAAATACCGGAAGAAAAGGCACTACATGCTGGGATTTTTGTTCTATCCAAAAGTTGGGCAGCTGAGTGAAAACGGACTGACACAATTCTAGTCAATGGGGTCCATCCGGCGCTGTTAGCTTCCGTTCAGAGACTGAGCCATGGGGATTCCCCTTTGCTGCTCCCCGAATGGAGCAGGAAAGCGGAATCCCCAGTGCAGGTGTTAAACCACTTTAACGGCTCCTTCACACTGGCGATCGTGATATTACTGTAAAAAAAAACAAGGCAAAATCAGGACTTTTTTCCAGTGATTTTTGAGCGTCATTGCTGATTTTTCTCGCAAAAACATCACTGACACTTGCGATTTTTCTCGTGCGTTTTTTTACACGAAAGTCAATAGGACTTTTTAATGCTAAAAATGCATCACCTGAAAATCGCAAGTTTGTGCTTTGCGATGCAAGAAAAAAGAGGCTCCATAGGGAAACATGGGAGATAAAAAAGGATATGCCGCATTGAAGTATCGCATTAGTGAAAACATCGCAAATGTGAGGGAAACCATTGAAAATCATTGGTTTCATAATTCTGCATTTTCACTCACTCTCGCATAATTCAAAACACACAATTTTTCTCAAGAGTGTGAAGGCACCCTAGGGCTTTATTTACATGAGCGTATATATGCCGCTATGTAGGTGCGTTTTTACGGCCGTCCGATATAAGTGACCATCTGAGGCATTGGTTTCCAATGCATTCGTTCACATAAAAACGTTGCACCTTATAAAATGGAACATACGCGACCAAAATCCACACCGGCTATATATTGTGGGTAAAAAGTTTGAAAATTGTCCATTCATGCAAATTCACGTCATTTCTGAAAAATGCATACGCTTATGTGAAGGAGCCCTAAGACATATATAATGTGTGTGTATTAAAGCATCCCTCCAATGCTACAATCTGAAGACTGGTTGTTGAGAGATGAAACGGGTGGTAAAGTTCACCAGGTAACCGTACAAAACCAAGAGAGTATTGTGCTTGGGACCTTTTAATATAGGATTATTATATATCGAAAATATATTAAAGGGGTTTTCCTACTTTCATGTATTTGAGGGCTTATTTAGATGACCGTATATCGGCTCAATTTGCACGCCGAGCCGATATACGGTGTCCTTGTCTGCTGGGGGGGGGGGGGGGGGGGGGGGATGGAAGAGCCAGCAGCAGGAACTGAGGTCCTGCCCCCTCTCTGCCCCTTGCCACTATTTGCAATAGGAGGTGGCGAGATGGGGGCGGAGCTAAGTCCCAGCACTTAGCTCCAACCCCATCCCGCCCCTCCCATTGCAAATAGGGGTAATAGGCAGGAGCTCAGTTCCTGCTCCTGGCTCTTCCATCGTCCCCCCCCCCCCCCCCGCAGACAAGGACACCGTATATCGGCTCAATGTGAAAACCGAGCCGATATACGGTTGTCTAAATAAGTCCTTAAGGTAAAAGAGTCATTTGTATGTTGCTCTTCCACCTGATCTTATATCAAATGTGGAGAGACGCATGTAGCACAGAGGGTACAGAGGAGTCTTGTGCACAAGTCCTATTCTACTTCTACGGACCAGTGTACAAGACTTCTCGAATGTCATGCAGCTGTGGCACCCGGTGTGCTACATGTGTCTACGAAACTCTCTGCCCCTTGTTTTTATCCCACAGCACAGGCATCAACAGGGCATGTGCTCTACCGGCTAACATGGTGCCCAGGGAACATGGTGATGCACCACTTGCTTAGTGTGCTAGTATTAACCCTTTCCAATCCACTGTCTGATGTCCTAAGACATTATGATTTAAGGCTGTACAGCTCTGATGTTGGAAGACATCCGCCGGGGTTCTCTTACTGTATATTGCCAGCCTCTCTGCTGTCAGAGCCTATCCAACATGTCCCCTCATGCAGTACTGGCCAGTAGCTAGCGCCATTGTATAATGGCAGAAAAGGAGTAAGCCCCCCCCCCCCGAGGAAAACCAGGATAGAAATTGGTTGGAAAGGGTTAATAATAAACCTTTTTAATTCACCGGCATTTTCTAGACCTCTGTTTGTTGTCAGTGGATGAAAACCTCCTCATTTGCATTCAGAGATTGAAAACTCCCTTTAGCAGACCCAAACTCTCTGATACTTTGTAATAATCAATCAATATACAATGTCTTCTTTTCTATAATATTTATTGGCTTTTATAATAAACAAAAAATAACAGAAAGTTGACATTTGTGGTGTTGGAATACAATTCCTGTACCGTGACATACATATAATAAACTTTATTTGTATAGCGCCAACATATTCCGCAGCGCTTACATAGACAGGGGGATACAGAAAGACAAAAGTACAAACATTACTGAACCACGGTTACATAGTAATTAGAGATGAGCGAGCACCAAAATGCTCGGGTGCTCGTTACTCGGGACGAAATTATCGCGATGCTCGAGGGTTCGTTTCGAATAACGAACCCCATTGAAGTCAATGGGCGACCCGAGCATTTTTGTATTTCGCCGATGCTCGCTAAGGTTTTCATGTGTGAAAATCTGGGCAATTCAAGAAAGTGATGGGAACGACACAGCAACGGATAGGGCAGGCGAGGGGCTACATGTTGGGCTGCATCTCAAGTTCACAGGTCCCACTATTAAGCCCTTCCAAAAACTTTTACTTCTGAAAAGCCCTCATTAGCAATGCATACCTTAGCTAAGCACCACACTACCTCCAACAAAGCACAATCACTGCCTGCATAACACTCCGCTGCCACTTCTCCTGGGTTACATGCTGCCCAACCCCCCCTGCACGACCCTGTGTCCACAGCGCACACCAAATTGTCCCTGCGCAGCCTTCAGCTGCCCTCATGCCACGCCACACTCATGTCTATTTATAAGTGCGTCTGCCACAGGAAAAGCAGGCACACACTGCAGAGGGTTGGCACGGCTAGGCAGCGACCCTCTTTAAAAGGGGCGGGGCGATAGCCCACAATGCTGCACAGAAGCAATGAGAAATATAATCCTGTGCCACCGCCATCAGGAGCTGCACACGTGGGCATAGCAATGGGGAACCTATGTGCCACACACTATTCATTCTGTCAAGGTGTCTGCATGCCCCAGTCAGACCGGTCTTTTTAATTCATAGACACAGGCAGGTACAACTCCCTATTGTGAAGTCCCTGTGGACCGACAGCATGGGTGGCTCCCTGGAACCCACCGGCGGTACATAAAAATATCCCATTGCATTGCCCAACACAGCTGAGGTAGTAATGTCGTGCTTAATACAGGTGGGCTTCGGCCCACACTGTATGCCCCAGTCAGACTGGGGTTCTTTAGATGTGGTTTCAGATGCATTTATAATTCTCTGTAGATCCACAGCATGGGTGGGTGCCAGGAAGCCACCGGCGGTAAATAAAAATATATTCCATTGCATTGCCCAACACAGCTGAGGTAGTAATGTCATGCTTAATACAGGTGGGCTTCGGCCCATACTGCATGCCCCAGTCAGACTGGGGTTCTTTACAAGTGGAAACAGATGCATTTATAATTCCCTGTGGACCCACAGCATGGGTGGCTCCCTGGAACCCACCGGCGGTACATAAAAATATCCCATTGCATTGCCCAACACAGCGGATGTAACGTCTGCTGTAATGCAGGTGGGCTAAAAATTCATTTGATTACACTGTAGGCGAGGGCCCACAAAAATTGCTGTATCAACAGTACTAATGTACATCCAAAAAATTGGCCATGGCCAACCAAGAGGGCAGGTGAAACCCATTAATCGCTTTGGTTAATGTGGCTTAAGTGGTAACTAGGCCTGGAGGCAGCCCAGTTTAACTGAAAATTGGTTCAAGTTAAAGTTTCAACGCTTTTAAGAGCATTGAAACGTATAAAAATTGTTTAGAAAAATTATATGACTGAGCCTTGTGGCCCTAAGAAAAATTGCCCGTTCGGCGTGATTATGTGAGGTTTCAGGAGGAGGAGCAGGAGGAGGAGGATCAATATTATACACAGATTGATGAAGCAGAAATATCCCCGTTTTGGATGGTGAGAGAGAACGATGCTTCCATCCGCGGGTGCAGCCTAAGTATTGCTTAGGTATCGCTGCTGTCCGCTGGTGGAGAAGAGAAGTCTGGGGAAATCCAGGCTTTGTTCATCTTGATGAGTGTTAGCCTGTCGGCACGTTCGGTTGACAGGTGGGTACGCTTATCCGTGATGATTCCCCCAGCCACACTAAACACACTCTCTGACAAGACGCTAGCCGCAGGACAAGCAAGCACCTCCAGGGCATACAGCGCGAGTTCAGGCCACGTGTCCAGCTTCGAAACCCAGTAGTTGTAGGGGGCAGAGGCGTCACGGAGGACGGTGCTGCAATCGGCTACGTACTCCCTCACCATCCTTTTACAGTGCTCCCGCCAACTCAGCCTTGACTGGGGACCGGTGACACAGTCTTGATGGGGAGCCATAAAGCTGGCAAAGGCCTTGGAGAATGTTCCCCTGCCTGCGCTGTACATGCTGCCTGATCTCTGCGCCTCCCCTGCTACCTGACCCTCGGAACTGCGCCTTCTGCCACTAGCGCTGTCGGATGCGAAGTTTACCATCAGTTTGTCCACCAGCGCCCTGTGGTATAGCATCATTCTCGAACCCCTTTCCTCTTCGGGAATGAGAGTGCAAAGGCTCTCCTTATACCGTGGATCAAGCAGTGTGTACACCCAGTAATCCGTAGTGGCCAGAATGCGTGTAACGCGAGGGTCACGAGAAAGGCATCCTAACATGAAGTCAGCCATGTGTGCCAGGGTACCTGTACGCAACACATGGCTGTCTTCACTAGGAAGATCACTTTCAGGATCCTCCTCCTCCTCCTCCTCCTCAGGCCATACACGCTGAAAGGATGACAGGCAAGCAGCATGGGTACCGTCAGCAGTGGGCCAAGCTGTCTCTTCCCCCTCCTCCTCATCCTCCTCATGCTGCTCCTCCTCCTCCTCCTGAACGCGCTGAGATATAGACAGGAGGGTGCTCTGACTATCCAGCGACATACTGTCTTCCCCCGGCTCTGTTTCCGAGCGCAAAGCGTCTGCCTTTATGCTTTGCAGGGAACTTCTCAAGATGCATAGCAGAGGAATGGTGACGCTAATGATTGCAGGATCGCCGCTCACCATCTGGGTAGACTCCTCAAACTTTCCAAGGACCTGGCAGATGGCTGCCAACCAGGCCCACTCTTCTGTAAATAATTGAGGAGGCTGACTCCCACTGCGCCGCGAAAGTTGGAGTTGGTATTCCACTATAGCTCTACGCTGCTCATAGAGTCTGGCCAACATGTGGAGCGTAGAGTTCCACTGTGTGGGCACGTCGCACAGCAGTCGGTGCACTGGCAGATTAAACCGATGTTGCAGGGTCCGCAGGGTGGCAGCGTGCGTGTGTGATTTGCGGAAATGTGCGCAGAGCTGGCGCACCTTTCCGAGCAGGTATGACAAGTGGGGGTAGCTTTTCAGAAAGCGCTGAACCACCAAATTAAACAAATGGGCCAGGCATGGCACGTGCGTGAGGCTGCCGAGCTGCAGAGCCGCCACCAGCTTACGGCCGTTGTCACACATGACCATGCCCGGTTGGAGGCTCAGCGGCGCAAGCCAGCGGTCGGTCTGCTCTGTCAGACCCTGCAGCAGTTCGTGGGCCGTGTGCCTCTTCTCTCCTAAGCTGAGTAGTTTCAGCACGGCCTGCTGATGCTTGCCCACCGCTGTGCTGCCACGCCGCACAACACCGACTGCTGGCGACGTGCTGCTGCTGACACATCTTGATTGCGAGACAGAGGTTGCGTAGGAGGAGGAGGAGGAGGGTGGTTTAGTGGAGGAAGCATACACCCCCGCAGATACCACCACCGAGCTGGGGCACGCAATTCGGGGGGTGGGTAGGATGTGAGCGGTCCCAGGCTCTGACTCTGTCCCAGCCTGCACTAAATTCACCCAATGTGCCGTCAGGGAGATATAGTGGCCCTGCCCGCCTGTGCTTGTCCTCGTGTCTGTTGTTAAGTGGACCTTGGCAGTAACCGCGTTGGTGAGGGCGCGTACAATGTTGCGGGAGACGTGGTCGTGCAGGCCTGGGATGGCACATCGGGAAAAGTAGTGGCGACTGGGAACCAAGTAGCGCGGGGCCGCCGCCGCCATCATGCTTTTGAAAGCCTCCGTTTCCACAAGCCTATACGGCAGCATCTCTAGGCTGATCAATTTTGCAATGTGCACGTTTAACGCTTGAGCGTGAGTGTGCGTGGCGTCGTACTTGCGCTTGCGCTCAAACTGTGGCGCTAGCGACGTCTGGACGCTACGCTGAGAGACATTGCTGGATGGGGCCGAGGGCAGTGGAGGTGAGGGTGTGGGTGCAGGCCAGGAGACGGTAGTGCCTGTGTCCTCAGAGGGGGGTTGGATCTCAGTGGCAGGTTGGGGCACAGGGGGAGAGGCAGTGGTGCAAACCGGAGGCGGTGAACGGGCATCGTCCCACCTTGTGGGGTGCTTGGCCATCATATGCCTGCGCATGCTGGTGGTGGTGCCTCCCCAGCTGATCTTGGCGCGACAAAGGTTGCACACCACTGTTCGTCGGTCGTCAGGCGTTTCTGTGAAAAACTGCCACACCGTAGAGCACCTTGGCCTCTGCAGGGTGGCATGGCGCGACGGGGCGCTTTGGGAAACAGTTGGTGGATTATTCGGTCTGGCCCTGCCTCTACCCCTGGCCACCGCACTGGCTCGGCCTGTGCCCACACCCTGACTTGGGCCTCCGCGTCCTCGCCCGCGTCCACATTCTATAGGCCTACCCCTACCCCTCAGCATGGTGTATTACCAGTGATTTGCCAGGCAGGAAAGAAATTGGCGCAAGCCTGCTGTTAAACGTAGCTGGCTGCGTATGTTTTTTGTTAACGTTCTGCACCCACCACACACGTACCCAGAACGCTGAGGACTGACAGAGGCAGGGCACATAGAATTTCTCCCTTTTTTTTTAAAAGAAAAGGCCCACTGACTATATTCAATCAGATAAGAAATCTGTTCCACAGAAATGCAGTTATATGAAGTGCAGCAGAGCGGTGATTTTTCCCAGGAAGGCAGGAAATAAATTGGCGCAAGCCTGCTGTTAAACGTAGCTGGCTGCGTATGAATTTTTTACTATCTCCACCCACCACACACGTACACAGAACGCTGAGGACTGACAGAGGCAGGGCACATAGAATTTTTCCCTTTTTTTTAAAAGAAAAGGCCCACTGACTATATTCAATTAATAATATATGTCTTCTGGCCCTGCCTACACAATTCTGTCCCTGTAGTATTACTGCAGGGCGCAATGCTCTGCACAGCCGATTTTGAAAAAAAAATAAAAATGCAACACTGCTAACAGCAGCCTGCACAGTACTGCACATGGTTAAATGTGGCCCTAAGAAGGACCGTTGGGGTTCTTGAAGCCTACACTCACTCCTAACACTCTCCCTGCCTAACCACCACTTCTGTCCCTGGACTATTACTGCAGGGCGCAATGCTCTGCAGACAGCCGATTTTGAAAAAAAGAAAATTGTGCAACACTGCTAACAGCACCCTCCACAGTACTGCACACGGATAGATGTGGCCCTGAGAAGGACCGTTGGGGTTCTTGAAGCCTACACTTACTCCTAACACTCTCCCTACAGCAGCACCAGCAGCAGCACTTTCTCTCAGCTAACTCAGTCACAAGGCATCTGAGGCGAGCCGCGGGAGGGGCCGACTTTTATACTCGGGTGACATCTGATCTCCCCAGCCACTCACTGCAGGGGGGTGGTATAGGGCTTGAACGTCACAGGGGGGAAGTTGTAATGCCTTCCCTGTCTTTCAATTGGCCAGAAAAGCGCGCTGTCTCAGAGAGGAAACTGAAAGTAACCCGAACATCGCGTGGTACTCGTTAAGAGTAACGAGCATCCCGAACACCCTAATATTCGACCGAGCATCAAGCTCGGACGAGTACGTTCGCTCATCTCTAATAGTAATCAATTGATGAAAACAATAGGGGTGAGGGTCCTGCTCCAACGAGCTTACATACTACGAATAGTGGGATGATACAGAAGGTAAAGGGACTGGAGATGTGCACGGTATGGCGAGGTGGAGAGTGAGCGATGTTATACACATAGACAATGGTCAGACATTTAGCCGTGTGACTGCAGAATCGGTATGACTGCAGGAGCGGTTTATGGTGGCTAGCAGGGATTGCAGTCAGTAGGTCAGGGAGCATGTTATCAGGTGGCGTACAGAGGGGTTTGTTTAGGGAATGCGGTATGCCTCCCTGAAGAGGTGCGTTTTTAGAGCACGCCTGAAGTTCTGCGAGTCCTGGATTGCTTGGGTAGCCTTTGGTAGTGCGTTCCAGAGGATCGGTGCTGCTCTTGAGACGTCTTGGAGGCGGGAATGAGAAGTTCGAATTTACGGGCCTCTCAGTTTGGTTTCGTTAGCAGAGCGGAGAGCCCAGGCTGGTTGATGGATTGAGATGAGATGGCAATATAGGGGGGGGGGGGCGCTGCACTGTGGAGGGCTTTGTGGATGAAGGTGGCGAGTTTAAATTGAATTCTGTATTTGACGGGCAGCCAGTGCAGTGACTGGCACAGGGCAGAGGTGTCCGAGTAGCGGCTGGACAGGAAGATGAGCCTGGCTGCCGCATTTTGGACGGATTGGAGAGGGTAGACTCTGGTGCAGGGGAGGCCAATCAGCAACGAATTGCAATAATCGAGCCAGGAGTGGATGAGTGCAACAGTAAGCGTTTTTAACGTGTTCACCGTGAGAAAAGAGCGGATTCTTGCGATGTTCTTGAGGTGCAGCTGACCCGTTCGGGCCAGAGATTGGGTGTAGGGGGTAAAAGAGAGATCAGAATCAAATATGACTCCAAGGCAGCGGGCATGTTGTCTAGGAGTTATGGTGGCGCCACACACTGAGATGGAGATGTCATGATGAAGTCGGTTAGTGGAGGGTGGAAATACCAGTAAGTCAGTTTTAGAGAGGTTTAGTTTTAGGGCGCCCACCCACTGGCGATTTTTTTTTTTTTTTTTTTTTTTTTTTTTTTTTTTTTTTCCCTTTGCGTTTAGCGTTTTTTCTCAAGAGCAATTAGTTTTGAATGTGTTCCTGTCCACTGGCGTTTTTTTTTTCGGTCCGTTGCAATTTTTAACATAGGAACTGTCAGTTGCATATGTGTCCTTATTTTTCTCTTAATGCACCCATGAATGTCAATGGAAATTAACGGAAAAGCCGCGAAAAAGCCGCGAAAATGCAGCGAAAAACACGCCGAAAACGCTGCGTTTTTCACGCACGGAAATCGCAAACGCCAGTGGGTGGGCGCCCTTAGGTAGAGAGAGAGGACATGGTGTTAGAGACAGCAGACAGACAGTCAGTGATGTTTTGGAGGAAGGGTGCAGAGATGTCACGGGCAGAGGTGTATAGCTGGGTGTCATCAGCGTAGAGATGGTATTGGAGGCCAAATCTCCTGATGGTTTGTCCAATAGGGGCTGTGTAGATAGAGAAAAGGAGGGGGCCGAGGACCGAGCCCTGGGGGACCCCAACAGCGAGGGGAAGAGGAGAGGAGGTAGAGCCAGCAAAGGAGACACTGAAAGAGCAGTCAGATAGGTAGGAGGAGAATCGGGAGAGAGCAGTGTCCTTTAGGCCAATGGAGCACAGCATACTGAGGGAGTTTGTGGTCAACAGTGTCAAATGCTGCGGAAAGGTCAAGGAGGATCAGTAGGGAGTAGTCGCCCCTCGATTTGGCTGTCAGTAGGTCATTGGATACCCTTGTAAGGGCAGTTTCTGTCGAGTGTTGAGGTCGAAAGCCAGACTGTAGGGGGTCTAGGAGAGAGTGCTCTGATAGGTAGCTTACAAGACGGGAGTAAACCAGGCGTTCTACATATTGTAAACATGTAATGTGTTGATAAATAGTAATGAAACTGATGTTCCTGCTTACAAAAGAAACATGTTTTCTAAATGTATCGTTCAGCCGACGGATGATTGGCTAGACTGGATACAACTGTCTACTGTCAATTGAGAGCAGGGCTGTCTAGATGGAGTTCAGTCTCAGGATGTCACAAGAATGGTTGTTATCCACTGACAGCAAAACATGGTCTTGAAAATGATGAAGAATTGAAATAAAAAGGGTGACATTTATGTGTAAATGGCAAGCTCCAAATCTATTAATGAGCTGCCATTTTTTTCACCGAAAATATTGGTGTAAAATCCACCAGATGACATAAGGAACATAAGTGTCCCGCGAGTTGGGTCACATTTAGCATTCTATGCACACTCATTTTGATTTATCATATTCAGCCACCAAAATATATAATAAACTTTCACAACTCTTCATTACACAGTGATTAAGCTGTATTTACATAAAATAATGTCAGCAACAGTTGTCGCACGACTAAATATTTCTGCCAACTCATACCGCTATTGAACTCAAAGTAGTCACTGTGAGTTGTAGTTGTAGCAACCTGCAATTCACGCTGTGACTCCATTGAGCTCAATGGCAGTGTGAGTTTGCAGGAAATCTTTGGTCACATGTAGAGATGAGTGAGTATACTCGCTATGGCACATTACTTGAGCGAGTAGTGCCTTAGCCGAGTATCTCCCCGCTCGTCTCTAAAGATTCGGGGACCGGCGCAGGTGACAGGTGAGTTGCGGCAGGGAGCGGGGGGGAGAGAGGGAGAGAGAGATCTCCCCGCTCTCCCCCGCCGGCCCCCGAATCTTTACAGACGAGCGGGGAGATACTCGGCTAAGGCACTACTGGCTCAAGTAATGTGCCTTAGCGAGTATACTCGCTCATCTCTAGTCACATGACATCTGTCTTGGTCAAAGTCATCATGTAGACCTAGCCGTAGGCCTGTGTAACACGAACATATGCGAATTAGGCGTTGCATATTTGCGTGCACTGCATATAGCGTTCATCGTTTTTTACTGTACCTTTTGCATGCACAATTGTGTATGCAATAAAAAGGCACCGATGCTCTCCATCATTGACATGGACAATTAGTGTTCTTCAAGATGTGTTTTTTTCCTGCGCAAATGCACAGGAAATCAGAGCATGCTGTGTTTTTTTTGTTTTGTTTTGTTTTGTGCATGCAAAGTGCTGGCTTGTGAATGAACACAATGAAATCAATAGGTTCTATTTTCTGTATAATGCGCGCACACACACAATTTTGTGTGCAAATACGTTGGTGTGACGCAAGTCCTAGGCCTGTTTCACACAAGCGTATGCACAATTGTGCATGCTTTAGCTCTGTTTTTGCGCTGTGAGGCTTTTTTGTGCTCTTTTCAGCATAAATCCTTGTATTTTTTTTCTGTCGGCAGGGCATAGTGATTTGTGCACAGGAAGCAAAGATGAACCGATTGAATTGGCTAATTTGTTTAATGGCTTTCAGATGTATTCTTCTTCCAATAGAATTGCGCAGTGTTTCAACCTCTCCTTGCATTGAAATCAAAGGATTCTATTGTCTGCATATTACATGTGCAAATTTTGCATGCAAATATGTCTGTGTAAAGCCAGCATTAGTCTACCACACACTCACAATCTAGTAATCACCCAAAAATTGATCCTCTTTGATTTGTTTTTTATTCTAACGTTGAAAAATTACTTACCGGCTTTGTTTGCTCTGGACCTGCAGTTGCCGTATTCTCATTCTGCCACTTGGTAATGGCAAGATATGACTAAAGAATGAATGTTCTTGGAGAAGTATGCTACGGAGATGTTCTGCCTCTGCCAGCTGCCTACTGCTGCTTTTTATTAGTTTGACTTTGTATTGTAGCAACTCTACCGCCATTAGTCTCTGTTATCAGTAAATATACAGAATTGTAAACTACTAAAAGTCAGGAATTCCTCGGATGAAGGTAATATATACGGGAAAGATATCCATGAGGAAAAGTAAGAATATAGTCAAGAGTGAAAATCTTATATTTTTCATATGTTTTTCTATACATACAGAAGGACACGGTAGGCACAGATCACATCACCCTACTACTTCCCCCTATCCTGACTTTTTTTAAAGTACAATACTAACATTCTAATGGAAAAAAAAGCTGTTAAATATTAACATTTTGTACTTTTAGCTGACTTTTTGCATCATTATTTCTCATTTTCCAGTAACACAGGCAGGCTATACGTAAATCTACAGAATGTTGCTTTTTAAAAGCTGGCAATCTTGTGACAGTGTGGAAATACCAGTAAGGAACAGTGAAAGTTGTGAAAGTTCCTCATGAGGATGCCACTGAACCAGCTTGCTTGACAAAATTTTAAAATATGGGACTTTCCTTACATGCAATAAAAAGTGACCGAAATATTACCTGAAATAACTCCTTATGCCATCCCGATATTCCTAAGCAGCGATGAGCGAATTTTGAAAACCTCTTGTTCGGCAGTTTGTAAAACTTTTGCAAAAAGTTCAGTTTGAACTGAACTGGAAATTGATCAGCACCCCTAAGTTTGGTAAAGCCCTGTATGACACGCTGAAGGTGTTAGGCCACTGGAACATGATAGAGCTGGATTCCGCATGCGGGAGCCCAAAACCGGGCAGCTCGGCAGAAAGTATCAATGGGTTCCACCTGGCGATGTTTGGTTCCGTCCAGAAAAGGAGCCGTTCAGTTGTGGGATTCCCCTTTCCTGCTCCCTGAATAGAGCAGGAGAGCAGACTCTCCAGCATAATTATGGAGGCACCCTTATACAGGGCTTTTATGACTCTTAGTGTTCTAATCACTGTTCGGGACTAGTGTTGAGTAAATGGAACCAGTAGAACCCTGTTTCGGGTAGAACTTTACTAAAAGCTCTGTTTAGCTCTCCTTTAGCAAAGTTTGACCTGAAACCGGGTTCTACTGGCTTGATTGGCCAAAAATCATAGCAAGGAAGACATCAAGCGAGCTGCCTGTTTTAAAGGCAATGTCAAAAATTTTACAAGGAGAGATTCTGCAAGATGAACATAACTCTGAAGCACGGGCCTCCTGTTCTTCCAAGGAAAAGCAGTAGAGCTACCAAAAATAACAACAAGAGACACAGCAGTGTGCTGCTTGTTTTAACAGCAATGTCTTAAAGTTTGTAAAGGACAAATTCTACCAGGTGAACAGGATAACCAAGTAAGGGCCTTCTCCAATGCTTTAGAAAATTCTCAATTTTTTTTTGGGTGGAAAGAGGGGGGGGGGGGGGGGGGGGGGGGAGTGAGGAGGGGGCAAACAAGGATGAATGTCCCACAACTCTTGGGGGTACCATGGAACATAGACCACCAGTGTCAGCTTCATGCCCCATGTGCAGGGCATTGACCCAGTGTGCTGTTAAGAATATGTAATGCCCCTGGCCATGCTTGTTGGACCGTGTGTCCGTATTCAGGTGCACCCTACCACTGATGGCATTCTTCAATGCCAGAGACACGGTATCACTCACACGACAGTGGAGGGCAGGAACTGATTTTTGGACAGAGAGACAGTGGTTGAGCATCTGGTACTGTGGGTTAGCAGAGAACATTACATTGCAGAAGGCATCTGTGTCCCTTAGCCTGCAGGGCAGCCTTTCCATCGCAAGCAACTGTGCATTGCTTGTGTTCATGGATGGTTGGAGTAGTGTGTGTGTGTGTGTGTGTGTGTGTGTGTGTGTAATTTTTTTAAAATTATGTTTGCATAACTAGGGGATGGAGGGCTAACTGATTATCTGGGGCATGGTGGTAGAATATGGGGTAGATGTCAATGTCTGTGATGGTGGCTGCTCTACTTATGCTCTGTTTCCCCCTCCTGGCTTTGAAGCCTGCAACCCAATCGTCAACTTCGGAGGATTTGCCTGAAGCAGGTGGGCTACTGTTGCCCCTATATAAAACTGCCTCTCTGTGCTCAGAAACTACTGCATGACTAAGGAGGGAGATGGAAGAAGAAGCAGCTGCTGCATCAGAAGAGGGAATAGGATGAGGCTGACTCTTTGCCCTCTGGCCCGGGTTAACTCTCCAAGACGGCGGGTGGTGGAGTTCCTGTGGTTGTTCATACACGTTGTGTTGAGGTTGTCTACATCCTTGCGACATTTTAAACACTTACTGCAGATCTTACAGATGACTGCGCTTCTGTCATCACGTGCGGTTACTAATCCAGTGAGTAGACTACCTAGCTGTGGGTCTGATATTGCTGTTGTGACTAGTAGTAACCTCCGTTTCCAATCCCCCCCCCCCCCCCCTTGAGTACAAATTGCCTGTGGAGGGATGACCGCAAGAAAAAAAATGGTTGGGCGTTGGTGTATTCAATGTCTCGGTCTTCTTCCTCTGGTTGTTTGAACTGCCATGACCCTGAATGATCAAAGACCTCCTCAGACTGATCCATGTGGACTGCTTCAGAGGATGCAGGGGATTTGGCACGGAGTGAAGTACAGTTTGAGGGGTATTTTTAATGATTTTGGATGTCTGCGCTGACAGAGGCCTCTATTTCTTCGTGTTTGTGACAGATATCAGTTTCGTGCCATTTCTAGCTGTGAATTCAACATTTAAAAAGTGGTTACACAATAACTATTCACTGTTGCAGGAAGAAAATAATCATTCTGTTGCGGGGGCACAGAAGGACTAAATAGTAGGGTAAAATAAAGCCAGAACACTGAATACAGGGCGATACAACTTTGCCAGGCAGGGTGCAAGGGGCTATGGCCTCCTCCAAAGAGGAGGTAATGATGATTGTATCGGAGGCAGGCTACTTTTTTGTGGCTCACCATATATATGTGAAAGCTATTATATGTAACAACTAGCTGATATACCCGGCTTCACCCGAGTTAATTTGGTATTGGTGTTTATCTGGTGTTCACACGGAAAATCTTATGAAGTCGTGGTTACTTTGGAGATACCGGAAAAACATATGTTCACCATTTTGCATAGTTCTCTGCGTTACCCAGGAAACACCATGTGGAGGTAACCATGCGACATTTCCTTTATATAAAATGACATCAGGAAGTGAGAGAATTAGATTCCATACGGAAAATTTGGACGCTAATTCTTTTGCACTTAGAATTGAATAATCAAGTTGGGACCCATTAACTTTTCCTACTTATGACATAATAAATGCTCGTGCCAAATTTCAAGTTTCTATGACATTGGAAAGTGAGAGAATTAGATTTCGTACGTAAAATGTGGACGCTAATTCTTTTGCGCTTAGAATCGAACAATCAAGGTGGGACCCATTAACTTTTCCTATTTATGACATATTTAATGCTTACGGCAAATTTCATGTTTCTATGACTTTGGGAAGTGAGAGATTTAGAGTATGTACGTAAAATTTTGACGCTAATTCTTTTGCGCATAGAATTAAATAATCGAGTTGGGACCCATTAGCTTTTCCTATTTATGACATAATCAATGCTTGTGCCAAATTTTGAGTTTCTATGACACCGGGAAGTGAGAGAATTAGATTCCGTACGTAAAATTTGGACGCTAATTCTTTTGCGCATAGAATTTAATAATCGAGTTGGGACCCATTAGCTTTTCCTATTTATGACATATTCCATGCCCGTGCCAAATTAAAAGTTTCTATGACATTGGGAAGTGAGAGATTTAGATTATGTACGTTAAATTTCGACGCTAATTCTTTTGTGCTAGAATTGAATAATCGAGTTGGGACCCAATTACTTTTCCTATTTTGGAGATAATCTATGCTTGTGCCAAAATTCATGTTTCTACGACATTGGGAAGTTGGAGAACTTTTGGCGAGTCAGTGAGTCAGTGAGGGCTTTCGTCTTTATATATATATAGATAGCTAAGACTAAAGATGAGCGAGTATATTCGCTAAAGGCAATTGCTCGAGGGAGCATTGCCTTTAGCGAGTACCTGCCCGCTCGAGACCAAAGGTTCGGGTGCCGGCGGCGGGCAGGGAGCTGCGGGGGAGAGCGGGGCGGAACGGAGGGGAGATCTCTCTCTCCCTCTCTCCCCGCCCTCCCCCCCCCCCCCCCCCCGCTCCCTCCAGCTGACTGCCGCCACTCACCGCTCCCCCCGCGCCGGCACCCGAACCTTTGGTCTCGAGCGGGCACGTACTCGCTAAAGGCTAAATGCTCGCTCGAGCAATTGCCTTTAGCGAGTATACTCGCTCATCTCTAGCTAAGACTCCTATTGATCCCAATGTAAGGTTATCCTTTCCCATAATGGAGAGGTTATCAGACTGTGCTCACTGTAGCTAATAAATACCGTTAATTGGTTTTTCATGTCATGTCTAACATGTCCTAAAGTACAGACTTAGCTAAATTAAACTTCCCCCAACTTGGAGCCCTCTGGAGAACGGTCTGCTGCTCCAAATCAGAAGAAATTTGCCATTTATGAAAAAAGTTAGTAAAAAAGTTTCCAATAGGTGGCGCTGTAGGGGACCAGATCTCCCATGACAGACCTGCATGAGTGTCATATCTGAATGACTGCATTCACTGGCATATTGTAGCGATTAAAGCTGAATCGCTGTGTTTAGCAGGGGTAATCATGGCTTTGCGAATGGCACGCATTCAGGACTTGTTGAATATTTTTAGCGCGATTTGGTAACTACAGCAACGCCCAACGGTGACTTTTTTTTTTTTTGTCTGAAGTGGCCTTTTTCTGAATTTCGTCTCATTTGGAGTAGCAGAATGCCCTCCAGAGACCTCTGAGTAGGGAAAGTTTAATTTCATTGACCACTTTGAATACTTAACCTCTTTTTACCCCCTTTTATAGGATGCCCATTGCCTGCTTACAAAGTAGCAGTAGTTTCCTATCTTTCTGAACCACTGTTGGACTGTAATGTAGTTCCGGAGCTGTGAGTTTGGGGTCAGTGTTGCCATGTCACATTATGACAATTTCAGCAGGTTTAGAAAGGCATGCTGAAAATGTTACTATGTGGCCCTAACCTAGAAAATAAAGGAAGGAAAGTGGAAAAGAGGAAATCGGGCTGACACAATATTATGACTTCTATTTGCTACGATGAAATCCTGATATGACTAATAATGTTAAAATCATTACCACCACATCAGTCAATGTATCCATCCTCACAAGGATTCTCCCCATTTAAATATGAATGAATGACTTATTCATGAATGTTCTTTATTTTCTGAGAATGGATGAAAAAACGTGTATAGACTCATCAATTATGAGGCAATAGTATTTCCACATAGAAGTCCTCTTTGGCCCTACTATAAAAGTAGTGTTTTTGTAAAAAATTCCAGTTACCTTTCAATCTTCTACATATTAACAGGATACAGTATGTCATAAATGCCTGATAGGTGAAGGTCTCACCGCCTGGAGCCTTGTCTATCTGGAAATGTGGTTCAATGACTGCAGTCTGAAAAAAGTTTTAATGGAGTTTATGAGTATCCCATAATTTTTTGTTTTTAGTAGGAATACCCCTCTAAGGCTACTCTTACACAGGTGCTTGAAAAAACGCAGCGTTTTTTTAACGCTGCTTTTACTGCGTTGATATGCGTTTTTGGCAGCGTTTGACTGTTTTCCCCACAGTTATAAAGGCAGCCATGCAAGATGATAATGCCAGAACTGAAAAAATGCAGCTGAAAATATTCAAAAACGCAGTAACTACATTCTACCACGTTCTCTGCAGCACTGAAAACGTCCCCAATGCATTTCAATGGGCAAAGCCTTGCGTTTTAAAACGCAGGAACGCAGGAAAATAGAACATTAGCCTGAGAAACCCCATTGAAATCCGTGGTAGTGATTGGCAGTGTTTAGCGTGTAAAATGCTGAAAAAAGCGTGTGTGTGCGTGGCCCAAGGCTGGTTTCACATATTTTGGCTTATTTACTTAGGCTTAAGGGTGGCTTCACACGTGCGTGTGCATACATAAGTGTGCGCACCCACAAACGTGCAAAAACACGTGTGTATGCAGGTCCGTGCAGTGCCTTCAATAGAGCCACAGCTGCTGTCGGCGGCTCCATTGAAGGCAATGGTCTGCCAGCACCCCTGAATTCAGGGAAGGGCTGATGAAGGAATGCGGATGCGCATGGGGCAGATGTGCTTTTCATCCCCGCAGGGACACTGCAGCGGCGGACAGGTAAGTATTTTTTTTTTATTTTTTTTTATTTTTTTACACTAAAATTCTCCTTTTGCCGGCAGACAGTTGTCTTCAATGGAGCCGCCGGCAGCAGCTGCGGTTCCATTGAAAACAATGCGTGCATTCCCTATGGTGCACGCATGTCCTATCTTTGCCTGTAAAGCACGGACATGTGAACACACCATAGGGAATGCATTAGTACTAATAGAAGCGTGTTTTTGGGCGCGCATATGCACGCACAAATACACGCTTGTGTGAAGCCACTCTAACTCAGAATGAAATGTAGGCCTGTGTCCAGCTGCAAGCAACAAATATGTTAAGCGGTGCAATACATCTGTCTCACCCGGCGGTTTTCCTGCTATAATCTATGCCAGAATATGGGAGTTTGGCATGTTGTTGAAAAAATATATATTTATTTCTTATATTGTGGATATGGCCTAGGGGGGATTTGGAATAGCCCAGTAGGGTCCTACAAAAGCACTATAGCAAATTTTATGTAGGTTTGCAATTTCCCCAGGGCATGCAAGTATTAATTTTGGGTTAATCTGCTCTGCAACAGAGCTAAAAATTAATTTGCCCGGCAACTGGCTATTTCTCATTGGCTGCCAGCAATGTGAGCTCTAATTGGCTAGTTTGTCTGTCTGGAGAGATTAACAATAGGATTGGCTATCTGAGGCCACTCTCACACAAACGCTTTTTTCCGCGATTACCGCGGTGTTTTGAATGCCGCGATATAACACTCCCATTCTCCCAGCCTCACAGACATGAGCTCGAATGTGGCGCTGTCTGCTCTATATTTTGCGTTTAGCGCACCTCATCAATGATGGATTGCGCTAAAGCTGCTTCGGAGGCAGGAATGCTGCCGACAAAAACAAAAGTAAAATTGCGGCGCTCTGCCGGGGCCATGTGGGAGTGGCCTAACAAGGGGGTGACAGTTGAGAAGCAGGCCGCAATTGGTTCGCCCATGCCAGAGTCCAAGCATGAGGACACAAAAGGAAGTGAATGTTAGTTTAGAGAATGTGGTTGGAGAGAACAGTCGAGTTTTAGTCAGCTTGTCTAAGGAGATAGTCAGTGGTTAGTGGAGAGCAGTGAGTTGGTGTAATAAAGCACTGAAGTGAGGAGCCGGTGGAGAGATGTAGTGGACTGAGGAGGCAGATCATGGAGCAAGTGAGAGCTGTAGAGAGGGATTAACCTAAGCCCCTCTGTGATTCTGTATACGCAATGTAAGGTATAAAGGCGCCTGATAGCTGGGAGACTGCCCAGAGGTGACCGAGGCCGGTAAAGAAGGTTTATTTTAATATTTTCATAACCCCTCGCCTCTGCGTATTACTGACTCTTCTCATCTAACTATTGTGCTATATAGCACTGGTGTCATGACATCACATTATCTACAATGCCAAAAAATGTTTTGGGTTTCCCTGCAAATGTTACTATCTGAAGAGCTGTGGTGATAGCGAAAGCCCTCACTCACTAACTGACTTGCCACTAATTCTCTAACTTCCTGGTGTTGTACAAACTTAAAATGTGGCACAACCATTCCTGAGGTTATAGTAGGGAAAGTAAAGGGGTCGCAATTTGATTATTCAATTATAAACTCAAAAGTAAGTGACCCTTTATGTAATGTAACTAATAACATCTGTATTGCACAAACATGAAATTTGCCACAACCCTTTTTTATGTCCTAAATAAGAAATATAAAGGGGTCGCAACTTCAATATGCCATTCTAATCGTGAAAAACTGAAAATCCATGATACAGGAGAGTTCTTTTTTCAGAAACCATAAAGCCTGGGGAAATGATTTGTATACCGAGGAGAATCTACCTCTCCTCTCTGTGTATATGCCGAGGAGAATCTACCTCTCCTCTCTGTGTATATGCCGAGGAGAATCTACCTCTCCTCTCTGTGTATATGCCGAGGAGAATCGACCTCTTCTCTCTGTGTATATGCCGAGGAGAATCTACCTCGCTTCTCTGTGTATATGCCGAAGAGAATCTACCTCTTCTCTCTGTGTATATGCCGAGGAGAATCGACCTCTTCTCTCTGTGTATATGCCGAGGAGAATCGACCTCGCCTCTCTGTGTATATGCCGAGGAGAATCGACCTCGCCTCTCTGTGTATATGCCGAGGAGAATCGACCTCGCCTCTCTGTGTATATGCCGAGGAGAATCGACCTCGCCTCTCTGTGTATATGCCGAGGAGAATCGACCTCGCCTCTCTGTGTATATGCCGAGGAGAATCGACCTCGCCTCTCTGTGTATATGCCGAGGAGAATCGACCTCGCCTCTCTGTGTATATGCCGAGGAGAATCGACCTCGCCTCTCTGTGTATATGCCGAGGAGAATCGACCTCGCCTCTCTGTGTATATGCCGAGGAGAATCGACCTCGCCTCTCTGTGCATATGCCGAGGAGAATCGACCTCGCCTCTCTGTGCATATGCCGAGGAGAATCGACCTCGCCTCTCTGTGCATATGCCGAGGAGAATCGACCTCGCCTCTCTGTGCATATGCCGAGGAGAATCGACCTCGCCTCTCTGTGCATATGCCGAGGAGAATCGACCTCGCCTCTCTGTGCATATGCCGAAATGCTGTAAAGTACAAAAGGAAGCTGCCATGGACTGCAGAGATAGAGCATGCTTTTAAGGCTAAGAAGGGTCTGCAACCTCCAGTTGGGGGTAAATTTGAATAAAAGGGGTGTTAACTTATAAGGGTAAAAAGTGTGGAGAGAGGGAGGGGTGGCATATTTTGCAGAGTAACATCGGTACATGCAGTCTGAGGAGAATCTAACGCTCCTCTATGTCTATACGTATTTTATTCCTCAGTTCCTTTGAACTAACCAGGACTTCATAAAATTTTCTGTGAGAACAGGTAAACACCTGTACCAAATTAACTCAGGTGAAGCCGGATATATCAGCTAGTATTATATATAATTTTAATAAGATTGCTTAGGATAAAGCTATATCTGTCCTGAAAGAAAAGTAAATACTGTAATATAAGGGCAGACTTCTATAATAACGGGATATGTTTTGAGAAAGCTGGCTGACAACTTAAAATGCTGTTATTATAGCTCCCCAGAGGGTCTTAGGCCTCATCTCCACAGGGAAATTATATTTAGCAAATCCGTGCAGTTCTCCCACACGTGACATCCGCATACCCGTATCCCATTGGAAAGCATTGACCATCCACGGTTAAATAAAAAGCCACGGAGGGTATTTTAAGTGATGTGTGTATTTCACATGCAGGAAAAATAACACGGCATGCTCCATTTTAACGCGGATCACGCGCTGGTGGGGTAAATTGTCCTCTATCTCAATAGATCTCCCGCACGCAAAAAAAAAGACAATTTAAAGTGCATCCGCTGCAGAAATCTGCGTGCACCATATTTTTCCGGTGGACATGAGGCCTTATCTAGTCTGTGAAAACTCCTGATATGCCCAGTGATGCAATAAAACCTCATTACTCACAAATCTCGGCAGGCGTTCAATCCAACTCTTCAGGATCGGAGGAATGTTGAGTGACATTCCCTGGCAGCTGTATTGGCAGATTGTAGCTACTTGAGAGAGGACAAAAATGCAGCCACTTATATCTGTTGGTGGTTTTTCTCATAAAGGTAGTCAGTCATTTAAAGGGGTTGTCTAGTTGTAAACTATTGTTGGCCTATCATTAGGATAGGTCATCAATAGTAGATAGTGTGGGTCTGCCGCCAAGGATCCCCACTGAACAGCTGTTCACCAGGCAAGAGGGCTATATGCCCTAAGCGGATTTCTCTAAGAAGCAAACAGCTCTGTTCCAACTGTTGTAGCCAAGCTCAGTATTACAGGGAAAACTCCCATTTAATTCAATGTAGAATTTGCCTGCAATAACAAGCTTGGCCACTACAGTGGGAACGGAGCTGTTTGCTTCCTGCAGAAATCTGCTCAGTGCACAAACACACCAACCAAGCAAACAGATAATCACCAGGGGTTGTCTATTAGAGGTTTTACGGTATATGTCACTTTATAGATGTAGCATAGTGTGGTCTGGGGGGGAGATAAATGTGTCAGGCTCTCAGTCTAACAATTGTGGTACAGTTTTGAGATGCTGCATGAGATGAGACCTGTAGCCTAGAAGAACAAGGCTTAGCAGTAGACTCAGCAAAAAAAAAGGAAAAAAGAGAACTAACCTACCATACTTACTGGAAAGCATTGAGCAAGGAGGAGCTTTTGAGGAACGACATTATATAAAGAGAGCTGTTCCATATGATCGGACATCAGAAGCCAGTGTGACTCTGCATTTGGTATGTCCTGCAATATCTGATATGTTTTATACTGAATTTATCATTATCTTGCATCCTTGTTATGATGCTGCCACCGTAATCATTTTATTGCATCTCAATATATAGCTACTCTTGTATGGTTGGGGTATATACCAAAACAGTTACTGCTGGATTCCAAGTTTGTGTATTTTGCTTTAGGTTTTCCTTTATTTTTAACATGTGGGTGAGGTTGGGCTGGTTTCACATTTGTGTCGGAACCTTCACTTTTTCTTCCATTCCGGATGGTGCTGTTCGGTTCTGTCCAGAGACGGAGCCGTTCCGCCATGCAGGGATTCCCCTTTGCAGCTCGTACGGAGCAGGAAAGCGGAATCCCCAACGCAGATATGAAACCACCTTTAAGATTTCCATCATATTGTTCATCCATCATCCAATTTTTTTACTAATAATGAAGCTGACTGTACCAGAACTGACAGAGACTGATGCTGTTTTGCATGAGCCTGATACATAAACTGAATTGCTAAAACTAAAGCTGACCGGTAAATATAATTCTTCTGCTCTTAGTTGTTACTGTAGCTTATTCTTTCTTTTCAAAACCACTAATGACCACCATAACTCTTGGGGCATCTTCACATATCCTTTTTATTTATTTTTAAGTCACATTTAAAAATATAACTTTCTTTTTACTAGCGTTATTGGTAGCATTTTATATATTTGCTTTAGTTTGTAATTTGACATCTTTGAAATTCTGTAAGGTCGTCTATGGAGTAACGCTATACCAGAGTGTACTGTGTTGTGGAAAAAGCCACTGACCTCAATAATGCTTCAAAATGGCAAAAACTAAAACGCATTATATGTTAACTTTACAATCTAAAAGACACTTTAAAGTATTGGTGATTTTAAAAACCCTCTAAAGTATGCCATCTAAATTTGTCGTCATGCTGTATGTAAAACTATCCTAAGGCTTCCTTCACGCACAGTTTGAGGATTTCATGTATTTTTATTAGCTTCTTTTGGTGGCTTTTCCTCTTACTATGAAAAAAAAATCTTTCGTAGAGTATGCTGTATTTTTGAAAAAAAAACTCTATGGACCAAAAAAAACAAACAAAAAGCTGTTAAGAGTGAGGAAAATGCCATAAGAAATGTTAGTAGTGCATTTTTTAATGTCCTATTGATCCACATCAAACATCTGGCCACAGCATATTTGCTGCAAAAAAAAGTGAAATCTGCAAGGTGTTTGCATTAAAAAGCACTTCTTGAATGCACACTATTAGAGGTCGTCACCCAGCTTTTTCCACTCCTGATGCCGAATCTGCAAACCTCTGGGACGAGGGGAAGAATTAGTATTACTACATTAATTTAAAAGGGAATTCGTCACCTATGGGTTGTTGGGGGTTTTTTTGGTACAAATTAAAACTAGATAGTAAAACATTCCACTTTTTAGTTTTTTCATTTTTTTTTTTCTGTACATGATTATGGGGGAGTCCATCTTACCTCTGCTGCAGTTAACCGCATTTAGAAATACTTTACAGCAGAAATCATAGACCATTCACCTAATATACAAGAGCTGACCCACAGATTTCTATAGTAGTAATAATATAATAATATCTTTATTTGTATAGCACCAACTTATTCTGCAGCGCTTACAAGCCCGGGAGAAAAACAGACAATACAACAATTACATGTGATGTACAATCAGTTTGAAACAAATAGAGTGGGGGTGATACAGGAGGTACAAGGGTGGTGAGGGGGACACAAGGACACAGGCACTATGGGAATTGCATGTGGAAGTCAATTATTAAGAAGCAAACTGGGTGGGGCGGTAAGGAGGTGCAGGGGTAGAGGTCGTATGCATTAAAGGGGTTGTCCTGCGCCGAAACGGGTAGTTTTTTTTTTCAATAGCCCCCCCGTTCGGCGCGAGACAAACCCGATGCAGGGGTTTAAAAAAAAAAAACGCATAGTACTTACCCGAATCCCCGCGCTCCGGTGACTTCTTACTTACCTTGCGAAGATGGCCGCCAGGATCTTCACCCACGGTGGACCGCAGGTCTTCTCCCATGGTGCACCGTGGGCTCTGTGCGTTCCATTGCCGATTCCAGCCTCCTGATTGGCTGGAATCGGCACACGTGACGGGGCGGAGCTACGAGGAGCAGCTCTCCAGCACGAGCGGCCCCACTCAGAAGGGAGAAGACCGGACTGCGCAAGCGCGTCTAATCGGGAGATTAGACGCTGAAATTAGACGGCACCATGGAGACGAGGACGCCAGCAACGGAACAGGTAAGTGAATAACTTCTGTATGGCTCATATTTAATGCACGATGTATATTACAAAGTGCATTAATATGGCCATACAGAAGTGTATAGACCCACTTGCTTTCGTGGGACAACCCCTTTAAGCAGAGTGGAAGGTGTGGGGAGGCATAGGGAGGGGCGGGGGGACTAGGTCAAGGGATTTGGTATGCCTCCCTGAGGAGGTGCGTTTTTAAGGTGCATCTGAAATTTTGTGCATCAGGAATTGTCCGGATGCCTCGGGGTAGAGCGTTCCAGAGGATGGGTGCTGCTCTGGTGAAGTCCTGTAGGCGAGCATGAGAGGTTCGTATTACAGGGGTGTTTAGTCTGAGTGTGTTAGCGGATCGGAGTGAGCAGGCTGGGTGGTGTACTGACAGGAGAGAGGCGATGTATGCTGGCGCGGTGCCGTGGAGAGCTTTATGGGTGATGGTGAGGAGTTTAAATTTAGCTCTGCATTGGATGGGCAGCCAATGCAGCGACTGGCATAATACAGAGGCATCTGAGTAACGACTGGATAAAAAAATGAGCCTAGCTGCTGCATTTAGTATGGATTGGAGTGGAGCAAGTCTGGTAGGGGAAGGCAACTGAATAGTGAGTTGCAGTAGTTGAGCTATAACAGTAGACTGTTATAGCTCCGAGCGATGCGCTGAGGTCATTGTGCAGGAAGGGGAAGGAGGTAAGCTGTGACTATCACCAATTGAATGTTGGATCCTGTGTTGTCTATATATAGGTATTATGTTTTATTGTAATCCTGTCTGTGATGATAGTAAGATGACTCTAATGAAAAAATTGTCTGCCATATCATTATTAGGCTTAATGGTCAGTGTAAAAACTGCAGGATTTTAGTTTTGGGATTTTTAAAAAAAAAATTATTTAGACAGTGACATGGCAAATTAAGAATTTTAAGATTTTTTTTTTTAAAATAGGTTTTATTTTAAATTTGATTTGTACAACAAGTCTTTCTCTTAATAACACGTTTCCCTATAAATCCTGGTAAAATAGGATCTCCAAGAGCTTATGAGGTGGTCTAGAGCTCTTCAAATTGGGATGTTTCCTAGTCGGCACATAGAGACAACTTAACCTAATGGTTGAAGGATATATGAAATGTAGCTGGAATACTTTACCATGGATATTAGGCATAATTAATTGAAGTTATGAAAACTTGTCAGTAATGAAGTAACGAAGGGACATTTCAGAAACCTTTAACCCTTTCCAATCCACTGTCTGACGTCTTCCTACATTCTGATTGAAGCTTGTACAGCTCCAATGTCAGAAGACATCCGACAGGGTATTCTTACCGTCTATTGCCAGCACTGCTGTCGGAGCCTCTCTGGCGCACACACACTGGCTTTAGCCAGCAGATGGCACTGTTGTATAACAGCAAAAAGAGAAAGCCTTTTAGGAAACCCTGAATCCAAAATTGGATTGGAAAGGGTTAAAACACACTCTGGTGTATTGAAACTTCAGAAGTCAGATCAGACAGACTACAATGCAATGAGCATAGAATTCATTTTCCAGGTCAATGCAAAGAAACTATTTCCATTATGCAGCATCTCAGAAGAGTGAATAAATCGCACTGCAGAGTTGCGCGATCCAGACCAGTAATGTCCACGTGCCGTAGTTGAACTTATGGAAAACCATTCTCTTAATAAAATATCTAATTTACTTGGTACTGAGCAGTTACTTGCCATATACTCTATGAATATCAAAACCCCATGTAAGTATATGGTAGATTTCACACAATGTATTGCAGTTGTGCTATTGCGTCTATCATTCTATTGCACTGATCCGGTTATATAAAGAAATGAAATTTTACACTCCAAGAATATTATCTTTTACTGATAACATGGTCCTTATAAATCCTGTTAAAACAGTATTGCCAAGAGCTGATAGTGCTGTCTAGAGCTCTTCAAATTGGGAGGTTTCCTAGTCGGCACATAGAGACAGCTTCACCTAAAGAGTGTACAATGTAGCTGAAAAAATGTAACATATTGGGCATAATTAAGCTAAGACTTACAGACTGAGTCATAACGAGATCGGCGATTGTCTTTGGTAAAAATCACGACTTTCTTTGCAGTTTAAAAAGAAACCATACAGCTGGGGAGAACCACCGATACAGCCCTGCAAATGCTATTTAGTACAATAAAAAGTGCAATCATAGAATGGTACAGTTGGAGAGGACCTTCAGGGTCATCAGGTCCAACCCCTCGGGGCTCAATGCAGGATTCACTAAATCATCCCAGACAGATATTTGTCCAGCCTTTGTTTGAACACTTCCATTGAAGGAGAACTCAGCACCTCCCGTGGTAACCTGTTCCACTCATTGATCCCCCTCGCTGTCTAATATCTAATCTGTGTCTCCTCCCTTTCAGTTTCATCCCATTGCTTCTAGTCTTTCCTTGTGCAGAGGAGAATAGGGTAGATCCCTCTGCACTGTGACAGTCCTTCAGATATTGGTAGACAGCTACTCTCAGCCTTTTTTTTTGCAAGCTAAACATTCCCAGATCCATTAACCATTCCTCATAGGACATGATTTGCAGACCACTCTCCATCTTGCTAACTCTTCTGTGAACTTGCTCCAGTTTGTCTATGTCTTTTTTTTTTAAAGCAGGGTGCCCAGAACTGGACACAGTATTCCAGATGAGGAGTGATAATTACTTTACGTGATCTAGAACCCAATTGTCTCTTAATACATCCCAAAATTGTTTGCTTTTTGTTTCTACATCACATTGTTGACTCATGTTCAGTCAATGATCTATTAGTATACCCAAGTCTTTTTCATACGTTCTGCTGCTTAGCCCACTTCCTCCCATTCTGTATGTGCTTTTTTTATTTTTCTTGCATAGATGTAAGACTTTGCATGTCTCCCTGTTAAATACCATTCTGTTAGTTACAGTACACTGTTCAAGCGTGTCTAGATCTTTTTGAACTCTCTTTTCCCTAGTGTTGGCTTTTTCTCCTCTGTGTCTTCTGCTAATTTGACCAGTTTTTGTCTCAGTTCCCTCCTCTATATCATTTATAAAAATGTTGAATACTGGGCCCAGGACAGAGCTTTGTGGTATCCCAGTTGACAAATTCTTTGAATTTGATGGGCAGCCATTTATGACCACTTTTTTTTTGTCTCAGCGATGCTTTTCTTGTGAAAAATCGCACACTGCTGCCACCTTCGATTTACTCGGATGAAAGTGAATAGGAGTTTCTAATGTTAAAAAAGCACTGCACAAAAATCGCTAGTTTGTGTGTTGTGATGCAATAAAAAGGAGGCTCAATAGGGAAATATGGACTAGAAAAAAATGCGAAACCCAGTAAGATAGGACATGCAATGGGTTTTTTTTTCACACCACATTGCATAAGTGAAAACGTCACAAATGGAAATGAAAATCATTGGTTTTTTTTAATTGTGCGTTTTTACTCACTCTTGCATCATGCGAAAATCATTCGATTTTTATCGCGAGTGTGAAGGAGCCCTAAGTACAATCACTTAGTTGTGAATCCACCTAACATTTGCCTTGTTTATTTGGCACTTGGTAATTTTTTCAATAATGATGGTATGAGATGCTTTTGTCAAATGCTTCACTGAAGTCAAGATATACTATATCCACCGCATTTCCCTGATCAACCCAGTCGGTGACTCTGTCATAGAAGAAAATTAGATCAGTCTGGCATGACTTGTTTGTTACAAACCCATGCTGACTCTGGTTAATTACGTCATTCTCATCCAAGTACTCGCATACATGCTGTTTTAATATTTTGTTCAAAGATTTTTACCGGTATAGAAGTCAGGCTCACAGGCCTGTAGTTTCCTGGGTCCACCTTCTTCCCTGTTTTGATATTTCAAAAGATACCACAGTTAGATGTTAGCTGGAAGTCAATAGAGAAATATTAAACTTGCTACAGTGCATTTCCTAGGGACATATTTTTCATTTGTGCCTTTCTTTCTGGTTACAGCAGGCTGTTGGTTTGTAAGATTATTATTATTTTTTGAATGGCATTTGCATAGGCTTCTCTGTTGGACATTAAATATGCCAGAAAAAAAGCATGTTAAAAAATGTCTGAATAAAAAAACTGCTACCCAAAATACGCTTGTTAAAAATACATGTACCAGGAAAATGCTACTTTTTGAATATCTTTCTGGGTAAAAGAAAAAAAAAAAGTTTACAAAAAGGTGTTTATGCAAGAAGTTCTAAAGTGTATTTTCAGGAAAACTTAGGATAGGTCAATAAGTGAGTGATCAAGAATAATACAACCTTATAAGCATCCACCGATCAGCAAGACAAAGGAGGCAGAAACTCCCCACACAATCTAATTGTATACTTACCAGGAGCTATTGCTTTAATGATGGTTAATTTTAGACCACATATTGAGCAATGTATGTATTACGAATGCAGCCGTGGTTAAGGTGTTCTGTAATTTTATTCTGTTGAGTATATTATTTCATCACAGCAAGAGAAATACAATACAGGCTTCAACCGGCCATACAGGATACTGTGAAAATTCACCTCCTCAGACATAATGAATGCAATTACAAGTAGAAATGCATTCCACACCTTAAAGACATCACTATAAATACCTTTAAAGGCATTGATAAGTCTACATTTTATGATTAGTGCTTCCGTTTGCACAGACACAGGCCGCAACATTATAAATAGGTCCCTGAGATCTTATCGGATTTATGACCTGTATACCCAGTGTGTGGTTATTATGAACAGGATGCTAATTGGTAAAAATAAGTTTTGTTAAAGGTATCATATCTACAAGATTAGTTTTTCCCACCGAGAGCAATAATCTTAAGAAACTAATAGAATGTCAAAGAAAATAAAAATAAGTGAAATTAACCTCTTCTCTTCTCCTGATACTAAAAATTGCAAAGGGAAAGTGAATGGCAATATAATTTAACAATGTGTGAAGCTACAGCCCACTGTACTCCAACACCAACCCCCCCCCCCCAACCCCCAAAAAATGCCTTTTCAGAGATGGTGCTAAGCAATGTGCATGCAAGTGCGATGCAATGTTTCCATTGATGTCAATGGGAAACACTTGCGCCCCTTGCATGTGTGTGAGGATTGCAATTTCACAGAAGTAATTCGATCCATTTTAAAATCAAAAGCGTTTCACATCAACGTGAAAATCGCACGTCGCCAAGCGTAATATGGGCCAAGTTTCTGAGCCCAATATCGTACTCGCCTGTGTGAATGGAGCCTAGGGCCAATAGAAGTCCTGGATATTACTTAGATTGTTATACAGGGCTTTTATGGCTCTTCAACAGTGTTCTACAATGTTTTATTTAACTAAACCAGACCAAACTGAACTTTTTGGAAAAGTCACTACTAGGGAAAATGAAGTAAATTGTGACTGTCCCATTCTCCTCATCCTCCTTCCAAAATGAACATTTTCTAAAGCACAAGAAACAGCTGTAGCTCTACAGATTTTCCATGGAGAAGGCCTGAGTTTGGCTGGTAGAATGAATCCTTGTAAAATTTTAGAAATCACTTTTAAAGCAGGCAGCATTCCTGCTGTCTCCCTTTGCGCCGTTTTTGGTCTAGGACACCCAATGTGGTCCTTTTTGCTTTCAGTGACACCCCTGTGCTACGATTGAACCCTACACCACTGTACACTATTTTGACCAATTAGTGGAAGGAGCACAGTGTTCCGGAGATGTGTGACTGCATATCCATGTAATTTGATGCTTTCGCTGCATTGGGGACCTCTTTTGGAGGGTTAATTAGGGAACCCAATTTGTACTCCCATTGACTTTAATGGGAGTCGCAATTGACCATCCTGATTCATGATGATTTTTGTGAAATCAGCCTGATACCAACACAAATGGATTATTCAACTTATTACTACTCATAATTGGCATGGCAGTTCCTAACTTCGACAACTAATATAGTCTTAAATGTGAAATGAGGGTCGTATCTTAAAAGAAAGGTTGTTATAATTTGTCAATGTATCAAGAATGTAAAAAAAAAGTATAAATATAGTATAAAATTGTAACTAAAATGGGTTGATGTGATGATGAAATAATTTGAATGTTTGTTTTCTTTTACCCCTTCAGAAAGAACCAGTGCTCTGGAGAGTCCATAAATCACCATGAATGATTCCATAACAAATGCTACAGATCCCTTCTCCTGCTATCACCCATCTATTGTGGATTACCGTTACTTCGGTGTGACATGGGGTATAATCGTATCTTTGGTGGGTACAGTTGGCAATGTGTTGACAGTAATTGCCTATGCACTAGATAAAAAACTGCAGACCCGTTTCAATCTACTCATCATCAATCTAACTGTGGCGGACATCTTGTACTGTACGTTCCTACAGCCATTCTCTGTGGACTCCTATCTACACCTTCATTGGAGGAGTGGAGCTTTCTTCTGCCGCATCTTTGGGATGCTATTGTTTGTTTCTAATTCAGTATCCATCATAAATCTGTGCCTCATTGCCGTCAGCCGTTACATTCTCATCACCAACAATAAACTCTTTGACCGTATTTTTTGCAAGTGGGGTTCAACATTAATTCTCCTGGCCACCTGGGTGGCAGGATTTGCTAGCTTTGCACCACTTTGGCCAGTCTATGTATTAGTCCCTAAAGTTTGTACATGCAGCTTTGATCGTATAAAAGGAAGACCTTATACCACCATTCTAATGGGCTTTTACTTCGTGGTGGGTCTAAGCTGTGTTGGTGTCTTCTATTTACTCATCCATCTGAAAGTTAAATCTGCCTCCAAGGCTTTGGACCAGTACAAACTTGCCAACACCAAAACCACAAAGACAAAAGCTTCCAGTACTAACTCCGGTCTAAACAACAAATTTCATGAGGCGGAAGACAGTGGTGTAGACACGGCAGCTTCAAGTGAGATCATCTCGGAACATTTAAGTTCTTCAAAAACTACAGTGACTTCCCATTCTACTGATCAGATTAGATCAGCCCCCGCCACAGTGCCTCAACCAAAGGACTCTGGTTCAGATTTCAAAAAGGTCACCCGTATGTGCTTTGTGGTTTTTCTCTTCTTTGTGATCAGTTATATTCCTTTCTTACTGCTCAACATTTTTGATGCCAAAAACGCAGCACCCCAAGTTCTTCACATGATCGCGGCAAATCTCACATGGCTAAATAGCTGCATCAATCCCATATTGTATGCGGCCATGAACCGACAATTTCGTGATGGTTACAAAAGAGTTGTTCTTCTAATCATTAACAAATTCAGAAGAACATAAAGGTTCCAAGAACTGGACATTTGAATCTTTCGTACTCAAGAGTAACATCTGAGCAGAAGACATCACTCATGAGATTTTGATATTTCTTTGCAAAGTCACTATTAGAGTACCCACACTTCTTCTTCAATGTTCAGAATAAGCAATTCTAAGCATTTTTGCTATGTTTTATCAGCCTATTCTAAGCATTTTTCTTAAAAAAGCCCTCTAGTGTTAAGCAGCTAGACGAAGACTGATTTCTTGGCCCTGTCTTCACTTAACTGCATAGTAGAAGAGGGCTTTTTAAAGAAAAATGTACAGAATAGGCTGATAAAACATAACAAAAATGCTTGGAATCGCCTATTCTGTAGATTAAAAAATAGTGGGTACTCCTTTTAAGCACTTTCGTCTACTATACTGTATAGTTAACTGTTTCTTTCCATGGTACAGTCTGAATTTCTCTAGAAACTAATGTAAAGAAACTTAAGTATTGTATTACATAGCAGCTACAGAGACACTTGCATGTATTTTCTAACTTTCATTTCCAAAAAATGATGGTCACAATTTACCTTATAGCATGATGGTGGTTGTTCCCATGCAGCAGAACATGTTTGTATATAATATTTATAAAAGTGTTATATGTATATCGTGATAATAAATTTTTATATTCTTTTAACCAATAAGAAAATCTATACTCATTATGTCTTCAGCTGCACATCCATCTTGGGCTTTGCCTTTTCATTTTTATGTCTTCCTGCTGAGTAAGGGCCCGTTTACACGGAACCATTATCGGTCAAAAAAATTGTTGTATTGCGCGAATTTGGAAGACAATCATTCAGCGTAAACATGGCTGACTATTGAACTACAAACGATAATTTTTTATGCTTGCATAAATTAAATTGTTAGCTTGTTCACAACTCGTTACGTGTTAACAACAATCGTTCAGTCATCCACATTCTCTGGTATAGTACACCCCTTGGTATATTCAACCCCTTAAAGACCA
Source organism: Eleutherodactylus coqui (assembly GCF_035609145.1). Classification (NCBI taxonomy): domain Eukaryota; kingdom Metazoa; phylum Chordata; class Amphibia; order Anura; family Eleutherodactylidae; genus Eleutherodactylus; species Eleutherodactylus coqui. The sequence goes on along the minus strand of NC_089837.1, from coordinate 462,518,797 downwards.
GAGGGTTTCAGTCCTAAAGAACCAGACCCTTTTTGTAGAGTGTTTTTTTTTTTTTTTTTTGACCCGATATTAGAGATGAGCGAACACCAAAATGTTCGGGTGTTCGTTATTCGGAACGAACTTCCCGTGATGCTCGAGGGTTCGTTTCGAACAACGAACCCCATTGAAGTCAATGGGCGACCAGAACATTTTTGTATTTCGCCGATGCTCGCTAAGGTTTTCATGTGTGAAAATCTGGGCAATTCAAGAAAGTGATGGGAATGACACAGTGACGGATAGGGCAGGCGAGGGGCTACATGTTGGGCTGCATCTCAAGTTCACAGGTCCCACTATTAAGCCACAATACCGGCAAGAGTGGGCCCCCCCCCCCCTCCCAACAACTTTTACTTCTGAAAAGCCCTCATTAGCATGGCATACCTTTGCTAAGCACCACACTACCTCCAACAAAGCACAATCACTGCCTGCATGACACTCCACTGACACTTCTCCTGGGTTACATGCTGACCAACCGCCCCCCCTCCCCCCCACAGCGCACACCAAAGTGTCCCTGGGCAGCCTTCAGCTGCCCTCATGCCACACCACGCTCATGTCTATTTAGAATTGCGTCAGCCATGACGAGGGACCGCAGGCACACACTGCAGAGGTTGGCACGGCTAGGCAGCGTCCCTCTTTAAAAGTGGCGGAGCGATAGCCCACAATGCTGTACAGAAGCAATGAGAAATAGAATCCTGTGCCACCGCCATCAGGAGCTGCACACGTGGGCATAGCAATGGGGAACCTATGTGCCACACACTATTCATTCTGTCAAGGTGTCTGCATGCCCCAGTCAGACCGGGCTTTTTAATTCATAGACACAGGCAGGTACAACTCCCTATTGTGAAGTCCCTGTCGACCCACAGCATGGGTGGCTCCCTGGAACCCACCGGCGGTACACAGAAATATCCCATTGCATTGCCCAACACAGCTGAGGTAGTAATGTCGTGCTTAATGCAGGTGGGCTTCGGCCCACACTGCATGCCCCAGTCTGACTGGGGTTCTTTATAAGTGTACAGATGTAGTAAAAACTCCGTGTGCACCTACAGCATGGGTGGGTGCCAGGAAGCCACCGGCGGTACACAAAAATATCCCATTGCATTGCCCAACACAGCTGAGGTAGTAATGTTGTGCTTAACCCTTTCCAATCCAATTTGTATATGGTTTTCCTAGGGGGCTTACTCTTTTTCTGCCGTTATACAACGGCGCTATATGCTGGCTAAAGCCAGTACTGCATGAGCTGACACGTAGGATAGGCTCCGACAGCAGAGAGGCTGGCAATATACAGTAAGAGAACACCGACGGACGTCTACCAACAACGGAGCTGTACAGCCTTAAACCCTAATGTCTTCACAGGTCACACAGTGGACTGGAAAGGGTTAATGCAGGTGGGTTTCGGCCCACACTGCATGCCCCAGTCAGACTGGGTTTCTTTATAAGTGGAAACAGATGCATTTATAATTCCCTGTGGACCCACTGCCTGGGTGGGTGCCAGGAAGCCACCGGCGGTACATAGAAATATCCCATTGCATTGCCCAACACAGCTGAGGTAGTAATGTTGTGCGTAATACAGGTGGGCTTCGGCCCACACTGCATGCCCCAGTCAGACTGGGGTTCTTTAGAAGTGTACAGATGTATTAAAAACTCCGTGTGCACCTACAGCATGGGTGGCTCCCTGGAACCCACCGGCGGTACACAAAAATATCCCATTGCATTGCCCAACACAGCTGAGGTAGTAATGTCGTGCTTAATGCAGGTGGGCTTCGGCCCACACTGCATGCCCCAGTCAGACTGGGGTTCTTTACAAGTGGACACATGTAGGTTAAACTCCCTGTGGACCCACTGCCTGGGTGGGTGCCAGGAAGCCACCGGCGGTACATAGAAATATCCCATTGCATTGCCCAACACAGCTGAGGTAGTAATGTTGTGCGTAATACAGGTGGGCTTCGGCCCACACTGCATGCCCCAGTCAGACTGGGGTTCTTTACAAGTGGACACATGTAGGTTAAACTCCCTGTGGACCCACTGCCTGGGTGGGTGCCAGGAAGCCACCGGCGGTACATAGAAATATCCCATTGCATTGCCCAACACAGCTGAGGTAGTAATGTTGTGCGTAATACAGGTGGGCTTCGGCCCACACTGCATGCCCCAGTCAGACTGGGGTTCTTTGGAAGTGTACAGATGTATTAAAAACTCCGTGTGCACCTACAGCATGGGTGGCTCCCTGGAACCCACCGGCGGTACATAAAAATATCCCATTGCATTGCCCAACACAGCTGAGGTTACGTCAGCTGTAATGCAGGTGGGCTAAAAATTAATTTGATTACACTGTAGGCGAGGGCCCACAAAAATTGCTGTATCAACAGTACTAATGTACATCCCAAAAATTGGCCATGGCCAGCCAAGAGGGCAGGTGAAACCCATTAATCGCTTTGGTTAATGTGGCTTAAGTGGTAACTAGGCCTGGAGGCAGCCCAGTGTAACGAAAAATTGGTTCAAGTTAAAGTTCCAATGCTTTTAAGCGCATTGAAACTTTTAAAAATTGTTCTGAAAAATTATTTGACTGAGCCTTGTGGCCCTAAGAAAAATTGCCCGTTCAGCGTGATTACGTGAGGTTTCAGGAGGAGGAGCAGGAGGAGGAGGAGGAGGAATATTAGACACAGATTGATGAAGCAGAAATGTCCCCGTTTTGGATGGTGAGAGAGAACGTAGCTTCCATCCGCGGGTGCAGCCTACGTATTGCTTACGTATCGCTGCTGTCCACTGGTGGAGAACAGAAGTCTGGGGAAATCCAGCCTTTGTTCATCTTGATGAGTGTTAGCCTGTCGGCACTGTCGGTTGACAAGCGGCTACGCTTATCTGTGATGATTCCCCCAGCCGCACTAAACACCCTTTCCGACAAGACGCTAGCCGCAGGACAAGCAAGCACCTCCAGGGCATACAGCGCGAGTTCAGGCCACGTGTCCAGCTTCGACACCCAGTAGTTGTAGGGGGCAGAGGCGTCACCAAGGATGGTCGTGCGATCCGCTACGTACTCCCTCACCATCCTTTTACAGTGCTCCCGCCGACTCAGCCGTGACTGGGGAGCGGTGACACAGTCTTGGTGGGGAGCCATAAAGCTGGCCAGGCCCTTAAAGACTGTTGCACTGCCTGGGATGTACATGCTGCTCGATCTACGCACATCCCCTGCTACCTTGCCCTCGGTACTGCGCCTTCTGCCACTAGCGCTGTCGGCTGGGAATTTTACCATCAGCTTGTCCGCAAGGGTCCTGTGGTATAGCAACACTCTCGAACCCCTTTCCTCTTCGGGAATCAGAGTGGGCAGGTTCTCCTTATACCGTGGATCGAGCAGTGTGTACACCCAGTAATCCGTCGTGGCCAGAATGCGTGCAACGCGAGGGTCACGAGAAAGGCATCCTAACATGAAGTCAGCCATGTGTGCCAGGGTACCAGTACGCAACACATGGCTGTCCTCACTAGGAAGATCACTTTCAGGATCCTCCTCCTCCTCCTCCTCCTCCTCAGGCCATACACGCTGAAAGGATGACAGGCAATCAGCCGGTGTACCGTCAGCAGCGGCCCAAGCTGTCTCTTCCCCCTCCTCCTCATCCTCCTCATGCTCCTCCTCCTCCTCCTGTACGCGCTGAGAAATAGACAGGAGGGTGCCCTGACTATCCAGCGGCATACTGTCTTCCCCCGCCCCCGTTTCCGAGCGCAAAGCAGCTGCCTTTATTGTTTGCAGGGAATTTCTCAAGATGCATAGCAGAGGAATGGTGACGCTAATGATTGTAGCATCGCCGCTCACCACCTGGGTAGACTCCTCAAAATTACCAAGGACATGGCAGATGTCTGCCAACCAGGCCCACTCTTCTGAAAGGAATTGAGGAGGCTGACTCCCACTGCGCCGCCCATGTTGGAGTTGGTATTCGACTATAGCTCTCCGTTGTTCATAGAGCCTGGCCAACATGTGGAGCGTAGAGTTCCACCGTGTGGGCACGTCGCACAGCAGTCGGTGCACTGGCAGCTTAAAGTGATGTTGCAGGGTGCGCAGGGTGGCAGCGTCCGTGTGGGACTTGCGGAAATGTGCGCAGAGCCGGCTCGCCTTTACGAGCAGGTCTGACAAGCGTGGGTAGCTTTTCAGAAAGCGCTGAACCACCAAATTAAAGACGTGGGCCAGGCATGGCACGTGCGTGAGGCTGCCGAGCTGCAGAGCCGCCACCAGGTTACGGCCGTTGTCACACACGACCATGCCCGGTTGGAGGCTCAGCGGCGCAAGCCAGCGGTCGGTCTGCTGTGTCAGACCCTGCAGCAGTTCGTGGGCCGTGTGCCTCTTATCGCCTAAGCTGAGTAGTTTCAGCACGGCCTGCTGACGCTTGCCCACCGCTGTGCTGCCACACCGCGCGACACCGACTGCTGGCGACATGCTGCTGCTAACACATCTTGATTGCGAGACAGAGGAGGAGGAGGAGGAGGAGGAGGGTGCTTTAGTGGAGGAAGCATACACCTCCGCAGATACCAGCACCGAGCTGGGGCCCGCAATTCTGGGGGTGGGTAGGACGTGAGCGGTCCCAGGCTCTGACTCTGTCCCAGCCTCCACTAAATTCACCCAATGTGCCGTCAGGGAGATGTAGTGGCCCTGCCCGCCTGTGCTTGTCCACGTGTCCGTAGTTAAGTGGACCGTGGCAGTAACCGCGTTGGTGAGGGCGCGTACAATGTTGCGGGAGACGTGGTCGTGCAGGGCTGGGACGGCACATCGGGAAAAGTAGTGGCGACTGGGAACTGAGTAGCGCGGGGCCGCCGCCTCCATGATACTTTTGAAGGACTCCGTTTCCACAACCCTATACGGCAGCATCTCAAGGCTGATGAATTTTGCGATGCGGACGGTTAACGTTTGAGCGCGCGGGTGCGTGGCGGCGTACTTGTGCTTGCGCTCCAACAGTTGCGCTAGCGACGGCTGGACTGTGCGGTGCGAGACATTGGAGGATGGGGCCGAGGACAGCGGAGGTGAGGGTGTGGGTGCAGGCCATGAGACGGTCGTGCCTGTGTCCTGAGAGGGGGGTTGCATCTCAGTGGCAGGTTGGGGCACAGGGGGAGAGGCAGGGGTGCAAACCGGAGGCGGTGAACGGCCTTCGTCCCACCTTGTGGGGTGCTTGGCCATCATATGCCTGCGCATGGTGGTGGTGGTGAGGCTGTTGGTGTTGGCTCCCCGGCTGAGCTTTGCGCGACAAAGGTTGCACACCACAGTTCGTCGGTCGTCAGGCGTCTCTGTGAAAAACTGCCAGACCTTAGAGCACCTCGGCCTCTGCAGGGTGGCATGGCGCGAGGGGGCGCTTTGGGAAACACTTGGTGGATTATTCGGTCTGGCCCTGCCTCTACCCCTGGCCACCGCACTGCCTCTTGCAACCTGCCCTGCTGATGCCCTTGACTCCCCCTCTGAAGACCTGTCCTCCTGAGTAAGCGTTGCACACCAGGTGGGGTCAGTCACCTCATCGTCCTGCTGCTCTTCCTCCGAATCCTCTGTGCGCTGCTCCCTCGGACTTACTGCCCTTACTACTACCTCACTGCAAGACAACTGTGTCTGATCGTCATCGTCCTCCTCACCCACAGAAAGTTGTTGAGACAGTTGGCGGAAGTCCCCAGCCTCATCCCCCGGACCCCGGGAACTTTCGAATGGTTGGGCATCAGTGACTATAAACTCCTCTGGTGGGAGAGGAACCGCTGCTGCCCAATCTGAGCAGGGGCCCGAGAACAGTTCCTGGGAGTGTTCCCGCTCCTGAGCAGGTGTCATTGTAGTGGAGTGAGGAGGCTGGGAGGAAGGAGGAGCAGCAGACAGAGGATTCGGATTTGCAGCAGTGGACGGCGCAGAACTGCGTGTTGACGATAGGTTGCTCGAAGCACTTTCTGCCATCCAGGACAGGACCTGCTCACACTGCTCATTTTCTAATAACCGTCTCCCGCGTGGACCCATTAATTGGGCGATGAATGTGGGGACGCCAGAAACGTGCCTCTCTCCTAATCGCGCAGCAGTCGGCTGCGACACACCGGGATCCGGAGCTCGGCCTGTGCCCACACCCTGACTTGGCCCTCCGCGTCCTCGGCCGCGTCCACGTCCTCTAGGCCTACCCCTACCCCTCAGCATGCTGTATTACCAGTGATTTGATTTCACAGGCAGGAAATAAATTGGCGCAAGACTGCAGGCCAAATATTATTTTTGCACTTTTTGGAAAACGAACGGCCCCACTGCCTTTAGTGAATGAATAATCTAAGTTTAATAACTGTGCTGTGTCCCTGCTAATGTGTCACTGAACGTGAGGGTAGCAGAGTTATTATAACTGTGGCAGAGCAGGTATTTTTTTTCCCAATTAAGGAAAGCAAATGGCGAAGCCAGCAGTAAAGCGTAGCTGGGTGCGTATGATTTAGCAATGTTTTTCACGCAGCTCACACGTGTCCACAGGCGTTAGGACGGACAGAGGCTGGACAAATAGATTTGTTTTCAGTTTTTTCCCACCAAAAGGCAGCACTGCGTATATTCAATGAACATGAGAAGTTTAATAACTGTGCTGTGTCCCTGCTTATGTGTCACAGAACGTGAGGGTAGCAGAGTTATTATAACTCTGGCAGAGCAGGTATTTTTTTTCCCAATTAAGGAAAGCAAATGGCGAAGCCAGCAGTAAAGCGTAGCTGGGTGCGTATGATTTAGCACTGTTCTTCACGCAGCTCACACGTCTCCACCGCCCGTAAGGACGGACAGAGGCTGGACAAATTGATTTGTTTTCAGTTTTTTCCCACCAAAAGGCAGCACTGCGTATATTCAATGAACATGAGAAGTTTAATAACTGTGCTGTGTCCCTGCTTATTTGTCACAGAACGTGAGGGTAGCAGAGTTATTATAACTCTGGCAGAGCAGGTATTTTTTTTCCCAATTAAGGAAAGCAAATGGCGAAGCCAGCAGTAAAGCGTAGCTGGGTGCGTATGATTTAGCACTGTTCTTCACGCAGCTCACACGTCTCCACCGCCCGTAAGGACGGACAGAGGCTGGACAAATTGATTTGTTTTCAGTTTTTTCCCACCAAAAGGCAGCACTGCGTATATTCAATGAACATGAGAAGTTTAATAACTGTGCTGTGTCCCTGCTTATGTGTCACAGAACGTGAGGGTAGCAGAGTTATTATAACTCTGGCAGAGCAGGTATTTTTTTTCCCAATTAAGGAAAGCAAATGGCGAAGCCAGCAGTAAAGCGTAGCTGGGTGCGTATGATTTAGCACTGTTCTTCACGCAGCTCACACGTCTCCACCGCCCGTAAGGACGGACAGAGGCTGGACAAATTGATTTGTTTTCAGTTTTTTCCCACCAAAAGGCAGCACTGCGTATATTCAATGAACATGAGAAGTTTAATAACTGTGCTGTGTCCCTGCTTATGTGTCACAGAACGTGAGGGTAGCAGAGTTATTATAACTCTGGCAGAGCAGGTATTTTTTTTCCCAATTAAGGAAAGCAAATGGCGAAGCCAGCAGTAAAGCGTAGCTGGGTGCGTATGATTTAGCACTGTTCTTCACGCAGCTCACACGTCTCCACCGCCCGTAAGGACGGACAGAGGCTGGACAAATTGATTTGTTTTCAGTTTTTTCCCACCAAAAGGCAGCACTGCGTATATTCAATGAACATGAGAAGTTTAATAACTGTGCTGTGTCCCTGCTTATGTGTCACAGAACGTGAGGGTAGCAGAGTTATTATAACTCTGGCAGAGCAGGTATTTTTTTTCCCAATTAAGGAAAGCAAATGGCGAAGCCAGCAGTAAAGCGTAGCTGGGTGCGTATGATTTAGCACTGTTCTTCACGCAGCTCACACGTCTCCACCGCCCGTAAGGACGGACAGAGGCTGGACAAATTGATTTGTTTTCAGTTTTTTCCCACCAAAAGGCAGCACTGCGTATATTCAATGAACATGAGAAGTTTAATAACTGTGCTGTGTCCCTGCTTATGTGTCACAGAACGTGAGGGTAGCAGAGTTATTATAACTCTGGCAGAGCAGGTATTTTTTTTCCCAATTAAGGAAAGCAAATGGCGAAGCCAGCAGTAAAGCGTAGCTGGGTGCGTATGATTTAGCAATGTTTTTCACGCAGCTCACACGTGTCCACAGGCGTTAGGACGGACAGAGGCTGGACAAATTGATTTGTTTTCAGTTTTTTCCCACCAAAAGGCAGCACTGCGTATATTCAATGAACATGAGAAGTTTAATAACTGTGCTGTGTCCCTGCTTATGTGTCACAGAACGTGAGGGTAGCAGAGTTATTATAACTCTGGCAGAGCAGGTATTTTTTTTCCCAATTAAGGAAAGCAAATGGCGAAGCCAGCAGTAAAGCGTAGCTGGGTGCGTATGATTTAGCAATGTTTTTCACGCAGCTCACACGTGTCCACAGGCGTTAGGACGGACAGAGGCTGGACAAATTGATTTGTTTTCAGTTTTTTCCCACCAAAAGGCAGCACTGCGTATATTCTATGAATAATAACTGTGTTGTGGCCCTGCCTATACAATTCTTTCCCTGCAGTATCAATGGAGGGTGGAATGCTCTGCAGAGGCGATTTTGAGAAGCCCAAAAAAAATGCAGCACAGCCAACAGCAGCCTGGACAGTACTGCACACGGATAAATATGGCCCTAGAAAGGACCGTTGAGGTTCTTGAAGGCTACACTCACTCCTAACACTCTCCCTGCCTATGCAGCACTTCTGTCCCTAATGCCAGGTGCAACGGTCTGCAGAGGCGATTTTGAGAAAAAAAAAAATGCCACTGCTAACAGCAGCCAACACACAGCTATCAGTGGCCCTAATAAGGACCTTTGGGGGGTCTTGAAGCCTACACTAACTACCAATTCTTTCCCTACAGCAGCTCCGGTATAAACAGCACTGTCCCTCATCTAACTCACACCGCATCTGAGGCGAGCCGCGGGAGGGGCCGACTTTTATATTAGGCGAACACCTGATCTCGCCAGCCACTCACAGCAGGGGGGTGGTATAGGGCTTAAACGTTGCAGGGGGAAGTTGTAATGCCTTCCCTGTCTTTCAATTGGCCAGAAAAGCGCGCAAACGTCTCAGGGAAGGAAGTGAAAGTAACCAGAACACCGCATGGTGTTCGTTACGAATAACGAACATCCCGAACACCCTAATATTCGCACGAATATCAAGCTCGGACGAACGCGTTCGCTCATCTCTACCCGATATGGTGCTTTAATGGCCCCATTTTTTTATTTAACTTTTTTTCTTTCCTGGCCTGCCAAAATTATTTTCCACCTTTTTTCTCGGTCCCATATAGGGCTATCATTTAATACCTTTTTTCACTGAAGTTTTCAGCTTTCTTCATTTTTTTTTTTTTTTTTAATACAAAAAGTAAGTTTAATATAAAGTTCTTTATTTTAAAGATAACCTATATGTTAAAGTACAGGAATAGGTCTGTTTTGGACGTTTCAAAATATATAATTTGTATAATCTCTGATTGGCAGTGGGTGATTTTTTTATTTATATTTTCAGCGGATCGCCATCTTCTTCACCTAAAGGCTTTATTCACATGAGCGTATATATGCAGCTATTTACCCGCATTAATACACCAGCCATCAAAAAGAATGCATTGGATTTAATGCATTCATTCAGATGGCCCCACGTATTTACGCAGGTAAATGGTCGCATATTTACGCTCATGTGAATAAAGCCTAAGACGAATTGCGTCCCTTTTGCAAAGACACTGGACAACCGGACTTCTTTAAATCTCTGGCGTCTGCCAGCTTTATTGCATACAGCACCAATTTACAGTATTTACAAACTGCACATGCACTGAAACACAAAACCTGTTTGGCTGACCACTGACTATATATTATACATCCCTCAGTACATTGGTACTGTCATAGCATTAATGTTCTCATATCAACACCATTCATTTACCACTCTGGGTTTAATGTCCTGAGAGTTTCTACACTTTCCATCTGGGTTTACAACCTGCAATGTCCTTGTTATCGTACCCAACCGGGTGTCAGTCTAGGGGCATCCTTCCCTGTCAGACTTGTGGCACTACTTTGGTCCGCACTGGACCCCAAGCTTGCAGCCCTCTCAGCTCCTTCTAAGCTGTCTGTAGTTCCAGCAGCAGCCTCAGCAGGGTATAACCTAATTTGTTTGGCGGTTTTAGCTCCTCCAGACATTGCCATACAGCTGTTCCTGCTGATTAGCATAAAGTCAAGCCCTCTGCAGGCCATTCTGTGTACTACCTTGCCACATATCCCCCTCTAATAAAGGCCATAGACCTAATCACGGCACTTGACCCTCCAGGGTCAAAACTCTATGCTCGGAATGTTTGCTTTTATTTGTCAGTGTTGTGGGACCATGGCCACGCTCTGCCTTCTTTTCAGTCGACCACTACACTTTTCTTCTAGCTCTCTCATTTTGACCAACTTTCTATCTTACACATTCTCAACTACCTGCAGAATATTTTTTTCCATGTGTGCATCATTCACAGTAGGAACTTCAATATGTTACTCACTTATCACAGCACTGGCTTTTCCATAATTTTGCCTCTTAATTGCAACAGTAACTCCACATTGGAGACTTCAGATTGCACATCATTCATCTGTTCAATTGCTGCAAGAGATATGTATTCAGTCTGCACTTCAGTTACTGCATGTGCACTTATTTCAGTCCATGTGACATCCCACACAGAGGCATATTCAGCTGCACGATTTCATTATCTAGGACAGAACCCTCTTCTGTTGATTTGACCTAATTTAATTTTTGCACACATTGTTCCTTCAAGACCTTTCCCACAAACTGTTTATCTATAGCCCCCAGGCTACCTTCTAAGCACAACTGGGCATGCGTTGTTGCTTGTAACTAATTTTTAAGATCCCCCAACAGGGTCTTCAATTTCTCTACTGGCTGTTGGAGTACGCTCTTGAACTTTTCTCATACCTATTTTCAGCATCTGTCTTGGTGCTAATTAAGCATTGTATTTCCATGTACACCTGCTTGTTAAGCTGCTCTACCTCAGCATTCATTACAGGGTCCTCTTCCAGGCTACGTACCAAGGAGAGCACTTTGGTTTATTTTTTACACACCTCCGTTTCAACACAGTCACATTTGTTGGCATGTTTAGCAGAAACTCTGTTCTTCCATCCAAGCAGAGGACAGGACTGTGTTTGATTGTGGACTAAAAGTGCCAAGTGGGGTTGTCAAGAGAGACCGTTGCTGGAGGTGTCAAAGGTACAGGCCAGTGTACATCTGGTTGCCAAGTCTTCAAGTAACAAGGAAAAGTCCCTGATTGGCTTGCAGGTGCAGTGCCATGGTCTACTGGTCTGGATTGGGACCAAAGGAGCCTATCAGTTTGATCAAACTTCTGTTTTTTTCTCCAACTTGGACACAATATGACATTATTGATCAAGCTCCACACTAATATCTTCTCCTTCATGCTGAAGTCTAGTTTTAGTCTTCTCAAGATTTATCATAAGCAGCTGTTTTTTCTTAATACTATTGATTTGTAGTGCTTAACTTCTTGAATTTTCCTCTTTTGCTCTTCAACAGAGTCCAAGGACACAGTATTCTCCTCCATTTACTTTTTCATATCTGACACCTGAGCCTGAAGTGTTGAAATCTGCTTTGATAAGATTTTCTTGGTTTCTCCATCTTCCTTTTAGTTGCTTAAGGAACACAATTCTCTCATCTTCCATTTGTTTCACCTTGGTATTAAGGTCAAGCTTCTGACTAATTTCTTCTTGCAACAATTTTAGAGAATCTTGAATGTGAGCTTCCAATTCCACCTGCAATCTGTTCGTCTTCTCAGACAGTTCTGCCTGTAATCTTTCACCTTCAGTGATTTTTACTTGTAGCTCTTGAAGTTGACTCTCTACTCCTTTTTCTCTTGTGTTCAGAGTCATTCTTGTCTTGCAGAAGTACCCTAATCTCATTGCTTAACTCATTACACTCCCCTTCCAAAGCCTGGTTGATTTGCTCTAGCTTTTTGGACCGTTCCTCCATAGCTTGGGCATGTTTCTGTTTTACGCTCCTGGACTTGAGCTTCATGCACTTTAGCTTTCTCATCTGAGCTTTCCTTCATCTGGGTTACCTTTAACTCCTGGGCTCTCATATGCATTATGAGATCTTGCATCTCATTATGGGTCCCTGAAAGATATCCCTCATATTTCTTTTTCTCACTTCTCAATTCTTCAAGTCTTCCCTGCACTGGGGGTTTGTTCTTCCAGTAACAACCTGTGATCAGCTTTGACTAATCTTCTGAGGCGCTCATTGTCCTTTAATATGACCTCAGTTACTGTCTTCAACCGTGCAACTTTATTCATGGCAGACAGCTTTTCATTCAGGAACCTTCCTATTTCCTCTTCTGCCATTAGACTGTCTCTTAGCAGCAAGTAGGTGCAAGCTGGCAACTTCCCTTTTCAACTATGCATCATATCTTTTATTTGGAGTTTGACATCCTTCTTCTGCAATCATCTTGGCTTTAAAAAGAATATCCACGTAAGATGGTATCTGTACAACTTCCTCTTCAACTCTGAGCCACTGCTCACCTTTTCCATTTTGGACCTCATGTTTTTCACTGACTACATTTTCTGTCTTAAGAAAAGCAGTCTTCTTTTATTATCTTTTGCACTTTTTATTATCTGCAGTTCCAGAAGACATTTGGTTGCTACTAGCAACTACCTCAGTTTCACAGGAAATTACACTAACATCTCTCATTTGCCTTCACTCTTAGTGCTACATGCAGTCTTTTCATTATTTGTATGCTCTACAACTAGGGGCATACTTGAGCTAATTTCTATATTGGCTGTTGCTGAGCTTTCTGTAATTGCCTATTCACGCTATGCATTCACCTGTGCAGAGTGTGGAATATATATATATTTTTTTTAAGTTACATTTTTATAGAATTTTTGAAATTTTTTCGTGCTAATTTACAGGTTACATTGAGTGAAAAAGTTAAGCACTTCTGTCAATATATAACAAGCAACTGGTGAGGTAGGACCCGTCTCTCCGCACGCTGATCATCGGGTCACCCTGGTCTCCATACATTCCACTCAATGGGTGGCAAGGAGTGGGTGTGGGCACTCACTAGTAGGGAGACTTAGAGACGGGTAAGCGATAGCACAGGGATAGTCTCCTTGCTGCTGGTCAGTCAGCACTTGCCAGTATGTTGGAAGAGGGGTTCCTCAGGCAATAATTAACATATATGCAAATGCATAGACTGCAATAGGGTAAATCTTGTAAGGTATAATGATTTATCAATTGAATGTAGATAAAGATAAGGGTAAAGGGATTGGGGGAAGGAGGGGAGGAAAAGTGAGGCTGTGTGTTGACTCTGTATGGATCACCCTCTCTCTTACCCTGTACACTTCAGTCTTGTTTGTTTGAGACAAGTACTGCTCCCATGTTCAACGCTCGAGGTCCACTCCGATCTCCAGCGCCTATGGTCATCCGGAAGGGACATCAACACACGACAAATGAAAGAAAAAAGGGGGGGGGGAGTTCCCGATCTACTTCCCTGAGCTGGATTAGGGGAAGGTTGGCGCTAGCGTCTAGTTTTTCTTTCTCATTCCTCTCCAAGGGTACCGGGTCAGGATGAACTCTTCATGGGAGCCCCTTGACTAGCTCTTTAGCTCTTCGAGGTTACAAATCAAGTCAGCTTTTTCTCTCCACTGGGTTAGGGAGGGTGGGGCTTGCAGGAGCCAATTCACGGGTATTAATGCTTTGGCTGCATTTATCAAGTAGGCTATTAATTTGTTCCTGTAGGGGGGAAAGTTTGCGGACGGTTTCCATAGAAAGACCGTGCCTGGTGCAATTGACAGGTCAGGGGAGAGGGCCTTCAGGTCCTTCTCCACCTCCTTCCAGTACATAGCGATGCCCGGGCACTCCCACCAAATGTGAAGGCAAGATTTTATTTCAGTGTCACATCTCCAACATCTGTTGTGGGGTGCTATTTTATAGTTATGAAGCCATTGGGGGGTTTTGTACCACCTGACTAGTAATTTGTAGTGGCTTTCTTGCATGAGAACACATGGGGATAGGCCGTATGCCAACTTTAGAATTAGTTTGGTGTCTGCCGTAGACAAAGAGATCCCCAGCTCCTTTTCCCAAGAGATTAGGAAAGTGGGCTTAGCAGATGGGGGGGGGGGGGGGGGGGCTATAAAGCCCTTCCGTATAGTAGAGATTTTTCTGGAGTTTGGGGTGTTCACTTCCAAGGTGTTTTCAAAGCTTGTCTTAGGCCTGGTGGATGCGAACTTGGCTAAGAATTCGCTTAAGACTTTTTTAACGTGTGCTAGTTGTAAGAAGGAGAGGGGGTTGCTGGGGGCTAATGAGGTCAGGATATCCTCTGGTGTCTTATGGGCTTGGTTCTGAATGTTCCCCACCCTACTGTTCCCAAATTGCTTCCATGTGCTTAAGGAGCCAGGATCAGGGTGGATCTCCAGCAGCCTGCATAGACTTCGGATTGGTGTCAGCGGGGAGGGGGATGGAGCTAGCTTTTTTTTTTTAATTTGTCCCAGGTCTCATATGGACCTCTGAGTAGTGGGTTAAAGCCTCTCGCTCTATACTGGCTCATCGCCGGGAACCACAGGTCCTCCAGGAGAGTGTCACTATGTGAGGCCACCACGAGTTTCTGTAACAGCGGGTCTCTGGATGGGTATGTCAGATCCATCCAATAGCTGAGTTGGATGGCTTGATAATAGTCCTGGACGCTTGGCAAATCCATCCCCCCCTCCGATCTCCTTCTCGTCATTAAGCTATATGCAAGTCTAGGTCTCTTCTGCCTCCACACGAAGCCCGTGAAGAGCATTCGTAGTGATTTAAAAAGAGAGAGTGGGAGGTTGATTGGGATCATACGTAGTTTGTATATGACTATAGGGAGTATGTAGGATTTTAGAATGTTTTTTTTCTCCTAAACCATTAGAGGAGCGGAAGGTCGTATGATCGCAATACGGATTTTATTAGGGGAGTTAGAGGTTGGAAGTTGTGGAAATATAAATCCTCAGGCCTTTTGGTAAGTTTTATCCCCAATTAGTCTACTACCGTCTCAGACCAGGTGAAGGGTGAACTGGATCTTAGCGGCATGCATCGTGCTTTCGGGATTGAGATGTTGAGGATCGTGGACTTGGCGAAGTTTACCTTAAAATTCGAGAGAGTACCAAAGTCCGGCAGAAGTGAGGCAAGTCTGGGCAAGCTCCTCTCTGGTTTGGTGATTATGAACATTATGTCGTCCGCGAACGCGGCCGTTGACAATGTGCGTGCGAATACGTTCAAGCCCTTAATTACCGGGTCTTGTCTTACCCATTGAAGGAGGGGTTCTATGGTGAGGATGAAAAGCGTGGGGGAGAGAGCGCAGCCCTGGCGTGTCCCATTTCGAATATCAAATGGAGGCGAGAGAGATTCGTGGATTTTTAATCTAGCTTGTGGTTTTGAGTAAAGAGAAAATATAGCTGAGATGAGAGCGGGGGGGGGGGGGATTTAAAAAATCTAAGAAGCACTCTTTCCATAAAGATCCAGTCCACCCTATCGAAGGCCTTCTCAGCATCAGTGCTTACGAAGGCCATTGGTATTTTGTGGGTCTGAGAGTAATTCGCGGCGTGGAGTAATCTAAGACAGCTTTCTCTTCCCTCTCTGCCTTTGACGAAACCTGTTTGCTCCGGGTCTATCAATACTGGGATGAACTCTCCCATTCTCCTGGCCAGGAGTTTAGCGCAGATTTTTACATCTTGATTTAGAAGCGAAATAGGCCTATAGCTGCTACACTGCTCCCTGTCTTTACTTTTTTTCAGAATAAGGGTAATATCCGCTTCTTGCGCTTGTTTAGGAAGGTCGGCTCCATTCAATAGAGCGTTGAACATTTCAGTTAGTCGGGGAATTAGTTGTGCCTTGAAGGCTTTATAGTAAGTTAGCGACAGGTCATCAGGTCCCGGGCTTTTACCCTGTGCAAAGGAGTTCAAGACCTCCTCTATTTCCTTTTCTGTAATTTGGGTTAGTAAAGAGGACGCCTCTGTTGCATCCAATTCGGGCAATTTTAGGGATCTCAAGAACGTGTCGATTTTTTTTTCACTAGTGTTCTGTTGAGATAGGGGGTTCTCCTTTTCCTTCAAGTTATATAGCTGAGAGTAGAAAGAT
The DNA here is from genome assembly GCF_035609145.1 of Eleutherodactylus coqui. NCBI lineage: Eukaryota > Metazoa > Chordata > Amphibia > Anura > Eleutherodactylidae > Eleutherodactylus > Eleutherodactylus coqui. The sequence continues at coordinate 462,502,628 of NC_089837.1, read as the reverse complement.
TGGAATTCATTAGCGATTTCGGAGGTGGAGGAGACCGAAATTCCCGTCTGTGTTTTTTATTGAGGATCGCGTTCCTGGTCCTGGCCTTTTTTTAGGTGTGAGGTCATAAGTTTACTGCCTCGGTTACCGTGGGCATAGGAGACCTGTTTGAGGTGCATGTGCTTTTTGTTGAATTTGCCCGTAAGGTGGCATCGGAGTTGATGTCTTAGGGAGGCTAGCTCTTCTAGGTTGCTTTTTGTCTGTGAGAGTTTTGCAACGTATTCTAACTTTTCTATTTGGGTTAGTAATTTGTCCATTTCCTTTTGATTTTGTTTTTTTACCCTCGAGACGAGAGCTATCAGTAGGCCTCTCACATAGGCCTTATGAGCCTCCCACACCAAAGGCAGCTTGACGTTTCCATCAGAGTTGTTTTTGAAATATTCCTCCAGAAGCTTCCCTATGTTGGCTCCTTCTTCTGGGGGGTCTAGAAGGGAGTCATTTAAGCGCCATCTCCATTTAATGAGGGCAGGCTGAGGCAGGCAAATATCGACGTAGATAGGAGCATGGCCAAGACAGTGATAGAGTTTATGCTAGCCTTTTTCAGATGAGTTAAGAGATCGGACGAGGTGAGGAAGTAGTCAAGTCTTTGAAAAGAGGAGTGCACCTGAGAGAAATAGGAAAAGTCTTTGGAGGAGGGGTGCAAGAAACACCAAGCGTCCAGGACTCCCAACTCCTGCATGGAACGGTATAGTCTTTTTAGTTTTGTCTGGGAGATCTGTGAGCGGCCTATTGAGGAGTCAAGTAATGGGTTCAAAGTGACATTTAGGTCCCCCCCCCCAATATAATGTGTCCTACAGCGAACTGCTTAAGAGTCTCAAGCTGTTTGACTAGCCAAGGGATTTGGTCTGAGTTGGGTGCTTATAGGTTAGCAATTGTCAATTTTATGTTATTGATTGAGCCTCTAAGAAAGAGTACTGTTCCCTCGCCGTCCTGGAAAAGTGTATCCAGTTTGAATGGAATTGACTTGTGGAACATTATAGCTACCCCTTTAGAGGCAGAATTTGGGTGGGTATTGTGGAAATACTGTTGAAAGTCTAGCCCTGGGAGGGGGAAGTGTTTGTCTTTTTTAAAGTGTGTCTCTTGTAACAGCAATATTTTGGTCTTACATTTTTTAAGAAGGTGTGCGACATTATGTCTCTTACCGGGAGAGTTTAGACCTCGAATGTTGAACGATGTGAGATGTGTAGGAGTCATGACGATTCCGATCTCGCGAGCAGGGCACTAGACCTATGAATTCAAACGAGGAGAGAGAGAGAGTGAGATATCTGGTTTCCAAGGAGCACGAGAGTTCAGGTCTATTACTAAGGTTTTTGAGTTGGAGAACTTGGTATAGGGAAGAGTGGGAGCAGGTGGGTTAAAAGGGAGGTGTGGGTAGGGATAGAGATGGGAGGGTGAGTACGAGGTTACACGGGAAGAGAGTTTAGAGAGGTCAGGGACACTGAGGGGTTGTCCGGAAGGCCACAGACTGCACGGCCCCTTCTCCGGGGTATGGGCACGGCAAGCGTCCGACAGGAGCCCCTGTAGTCCTTCAGTTGAGGGAGAACAGGAAAAAGAAACAATTATTAACGATTTAGTAACAATTTGGTTAAGCCTGGCCCAGAAGGTCAGGCCCCATCGCAGAAACGACTTATGCTAGCTTTATGATTGCATTAATCAAAATTGCCAACTCGGTAGGCAAACAAAAGAGGATGATATGGTCCTCTATCAAAGGTTTCAGTTTTTCAATTCGAAGGGGGTCACCGATCCTTTAACTTCTCATGTGTCTTCTTGTAAAGATCCATCTCTAATTTTCTTTTTCTTTCCTCTGGGGGACCTGGAGTACTGAGGATTGCTCGACTTCTGCCAGGAATAGCGAGGGGAGTGTAGGGAGATCAGGAAGTGGGAGCCAGGAAGGGATGTCAATCGGCTCCATTCTAAGGTATGCCAGCATTTTTGCAAGTCCTCCGGTGTGCGGATATTGATTCGTCGGCCTCTGAAGTTCATTCCTATCCCGAAAGGGAAGAGCAAAGAGTACTTGATATCCCTGGCTCTCAGAGCTTCGAATAAGGGCCTCATTAAGCGACGTTTGGCCAGTGTTGTCGGGGCGAGATCTTGGAAGAGATATATTGATGCCCCATTGTACTGTAGCTCTTTGTTGTTTCCTGAAGCCTCCAGTATAGCTTGCGCATCTGGGAACGCCAAGAGCTTACAGATTACGTCTCGTGGCGGGTCCGACCCGGCAGGTGGGGGTCTCAGGGACCTGTGGATGCATTCAATAGAGACATGCAAGGCTCTTTCTTGGCCTAGGAGGAGGGCAAACAGTTCTGTGGCAATCTTGGGTAGGGCCTCCGTCGCCCATGTTTCTGTAAGACCTTTAATTCTTATATTATTTCCCCTGTTGTGATTTTCGAGGTCTTCTTGCATGGTCAGAGTGCAATTTAGCTGGTGGTGCTGTTCTCTGACTACCTGTGCGAGCTCTGTTGAATGTGAGATAAGGTTGGTTGAAGAGGATTCTAGGGTCTCGACCCTTCTGCCCATGGATTTGATTTCTTCTTTGATCTCTGAGAGGTCCGACACAATTGGTCGTAGTGCTCTGGTAATCAAGTCCCTCATGAAGCTTCTAGAAACCTGCTCAGTTTCTTCTCCTTCCGATGAGACCTCTTCATCCCTTTCTGAGCTGAGCGGTGTTGGGTCTTTTAGATTCAGTGACCTCTTGCTAGAGGGGTGCAGGATCTGGACATCCTTTCTTTGAGGAATTTTTGCGTATCAGATTGACCCTTAGCTGGTCGGGGTGTGCTCAGGGTGTCGCTGCTCCTGTCTCTGTTTTTTCCCCATAATGCATTGGAGTTGGCTTTCGGTTTTAGTCATACGATGAGGCCCGTCCCCTGATGTGCCTCTTTAGGGGGCCATTAATTAGCTGCGGCCCTGTGCTGCCACTGAGGAGTAATTGTTAATGGTGGCTACTTTCTTTTGGAAGTTACAAGGGGGGTGACTGTGGGCCACAGATGTGGTACAAGTGCAATGCTGCTGGGGCACCAGAAGCGCAAAGTAGTAGAAGCAGTTCGTAGGGGCTCCGTGACCGGAGCCCAATGAGAAAATTCAGACTATGCCTGTGGGAAAATCGTTGCACTGCAAGATATTGTCCCTGTGTCTGCTCTCTTAGGGTGGAAGTAAGAGAGGGAGAGGGGGTGCGGTCAGGTCTTTTTTCTCTAGTGTCTGTTTGGGCCCGCTCCTCTCAGGATGTGGGCTGCAGGGTCTGGTGTTAAAGGTGGGGGTCCGAAAATGCAGCGGTCTCTTGTGGAGGTGCGTGCAGACTGTTTTGGGGAGGGTGGTTGAAGTGTGTAGTGGATAGATTGTAGGCAGCTTTGTGAGGTCTACTCGGTGGTGTCAGTCCGTAGTAAGCCCTGTTCTGCCCTGTTTTTGCTGTTTAGTATGGGCCGCGGGCTTCTAGTTCTCCTCTCACCTCTGCTGTGCAAGCCTCCCTCTTCCCTGTCTGTTTCCCCCTTCAGTGGGAGCCGCAGCTGCCGCGCCGCTCGGTGCTGGTTTGCACCCACCCCCTCTGGTCAAACCTTGTCCGGGAGGCCCCTCTTTGGGCTGCCGGACCTCTGCCGCTTGGTCCCATCTGTCTGGGCTCCGGCCCACCGCGCTCCCCGATGCGCGCTCCCAAACCGTTGCGAAAATCGAGGTCCTGGCTTCTCCCTCGGCGCTAGGCCTGGATGGATTTCCACGGTCGAGAGGGGTCCGAAGCATCTCTTCTTGTTCCCTGGCCTGCAGAGCAGCTTTAGCTGATGTTTAGAGGAATGTCCCGGTGACAGGAGCGCCGGTATGTCAGTTTTCCTGTCCCAGTTGCAGGAGCAAGGTCTCCGTGCGCCCGCTCTCTCTGCTGGCTAGGCCACCTTTTATACACAGAACCAGACATTTCATAAACCTTATGACATGAGGTGTCTATGTCAGTATCGTTAGCAAATGTTTTTTACAACATATTCTGATCAATACACTCTTCAGACATGTTCTCATGCTCGTTCGAGTATTAGCGTACTCGATGGTGCTCATTACTCGAACGAGCATCAAGCTGTGTTCGACCCTGCCCCAGTTTTTGGCTCCTCCCCGGTGTGACGTGCTTGTTTAGAGAAAGAGAGAGAGAGACCAAGAAAAAAAAAAGCTTGGGACCCGGCGTCCCACATACAAAATGCTCAAGTCTCCCATTGCAGCCAATGGGGTTCATTACTCGAGTAGAGCTCTCGAATTTTACGAAAAGCTCGACTCGAAAACGCGGACCGGAGCATTTGGGTGCTCGCTCATCTCTAGTTCTCATTAAACGCTAATGCACATTGTTCAGCTTTCATTGCACCATCGTGCAAAGCAAACATATTATGCACATTGCACTTTCTTTTTGCGTCATTTACCAGTCCTTTTAAGTCCATACTGCACAGAACCAACAGTCTTCAGAATGGCCTCACCACTCTATGGACTCTTCTCCCCCTGTGGCAGTTTCTCCTGAGAAACTGATAGACTTCTTTGGTCATAATTCAGACCAATAGACAGTGGGACTCCACCTGCAATCCAATCGGGGACTTGTCCTTGTCTCCTGAAGACTTGGAACAAAGGTACGCACTGGTCTGTACCTTTACACCTCCAGCAACGGTCTCTCTTGTCAACCGCACTTGGCACTTTTGGTTCATAATCAAATGCAGCCCAGTCCTCTGCTTGGACCTTCATGTTTGTCACCTCCATAGCAAAAGTCCATGTCTCATAACCGAGTAACAGAGACAGCCTCTTTAATTTAGGTAGCTTGCCCTTTAAATATTGTAACAACACTCACTTTTCCTGCAGTTTTCTCTTCAGCTCTCCTCTCTTGACTCCTTAACTGCAATTATGGGGCTGCAATGTTTTGCTATAACATCCTCCACCACATGTGACAACTGTGGGATTTGTTACCAAAGATAGATTGCACAACTCTCACAGAGACACTGGACAACCCGACTTCTATAAATCTCTGGTGTCTGCCAGATTTATTGCACACAGCAAAAGTTCACAGTATTTACAAACTGCACATACACCAGAACACAGAACAAAACCTGGTCGGCTGACCACTGCCTATACATTACACATGCCTCACTACATCGGTCTAGTGCCATAGCATTAACATTCTAATATCAACACTGTTCATTTACCACTCTGGGTTTGATGTCTAGAGAGTGAAGAAACTCTCTATCTGGATTTACAACCCGCAGCCTCCTTGTTACCATACCCAACCATGTATTAGTCTATGGGCATCCTTCCCTATCAGACTCTATGCATTACAATTTAGTACACGGGACCCCAGGCTTGTAGCCTTTTCAGCTCCTCCTAAGCCATCTCTGGTCCCAGGGAGTAGCTGAAGCAGCCTCAGCAGGGTAGAACCCATTGTGTTTGGAGGTTTTAACTCCTCTGAACACTTCTATACAGCTGTTCCTGCTGATCAGCACACAGTGAAGCCTGTTCTCAAGCCCTCTGCAGGCCATTCTGTGTACTACCTTGAAACTATGTATGTGTATATGAATGTATGTGTGTAAAAAAATTTTTTTTATTTCACACTTAACTGTAACTGAATGACTGCTGTTTATACTAAATGACGAGTCATTCAGTTTTCTGCATGCAGAAACAGAATGACTGAACAACTCTTGCTCAGTCATTTAGTCTCTGCATGCATTTACACGGGATGACCGTCGTGCAAAACCCCGCAGGAGCGCAGGAATTTAAAAAAATGGACGATAATCGTCCTGTGTAAATTGGCCATAATGCTTAAGTATGTGTTCTTTTTATCTACAGTGCGGTGATCTAAAACTGTGCCTTAACCCCTTAACGCCACATGACGTAAGGTTACATCATGGCAGCGTGGTACTTAATGCAAAATGATGTAACCTCACATCATGTGGATAGCGCAAGATCAGAAGAGATCCCACGCCATCCGGCAGCAGAGTCTGGCTGTCACCGATAGTCGGCCTCCTGTTGCAACAGCGGGGGTGATGAGGACAGCGACCCCTGTTTTAACCCCTAACGTGCCGCAATCTATGTAGATTGCAGCATGTAAAGGATTCACAGAGGGAGGGTGCTCCCTCTGTGACGTCATCGGACCCCCGCAATGCCATGGCACCAGGATGCCAGATACAGGCATCTTGCTTTGCCATTACCTTTGATCACTAGGACAAAAGTCCTGCAATGCCTTATAATAGCGATCATAGCTGCTATGGATCAGGTCCACTTCAGGAACCTAAACAGTGTAAAAAACAAATAAAGAAATAGTGTTAAAATAAAAAAAAAAAAACCTTTTATGCTCTTACATATGTGGTATCAGCATGTCCATAACGACCTGTACTATAATGTGAGAACATTAATTATCCTGTGCAGCAAAAAGCATAAAAAAAGCGGAGGCAAAATGCTTATTTTATTCATTTTACCTCCCTAAAAGCGCAATAAAAGAATTCAAAAGAGCAGTACATATCCCAAAATGGTAAAAAATAAAAAACAACAGCTCAGGCCGCGAAAAAAGGCCTCACAAAGCTCAGTCTATGGAAGAATAAAAAAGTTAAGTGACTTTGAATGCAACAAAAAAGTCTTTATTGTGCCAAAGTGGAAAAACCTGGTATCACTGTAATTGCACTGACCCACAGAAAAAAATGTATTGTCATTTATGCTGTACGGTTGACTCTGTAAAAAAAAAAAAATGAAAAAATAAAAAAAACAATGGCAGAATTGATGAGTTTTCTCTTCCTGCTTTTTTAAAAAAAAAAAGTTTTACAGTACCCAAAAAATGGTACCAATAAAAACTATAGTTCGCCATGAAAAAAAAACAAGCCGTTATACGGCCGTGTCGACCAGAAATTTAAAAAAGTAATGGCTCCTGAAAAGTGGAAATGAAAATCCCCCAAAAATCGTTGCGTCCTTAAGCCCAAAATAGGCCATCTCCTTAAGAGGTCAAAAGGATGTTCCATATCAGCTAGACATAGACACGATGGGAACATTACTGGCTACAAGGTGGCCTGATGCAGGGAAGTCAGAAACAGGTGACAGAGGCTGGGCTATGCTGTTTGTGAAACTTACATCAAAGTGAATGGGAGATACAGCATCCGTGTAGCACGGCGGACTATGCTGTTTCCAGAACTCAGGAAATGCAGAACCAAAGTAGCTTGCTGTACTATGCTGTTTGTATAGCGCAGTGCATTTGGCTATTGCAATAGCTCCTGATCACCACCAAGCACTGCATTCAGCTAGGCTTGGGGGTTAGAACGCAAGGGTCCCACATCTTTGGATATGCCATAAAAGTGAAGAGCATCCCTTTAACTACACTGCTAAAGGAAATGTATGGTCATCTGAAAATAGTTTTCTGACTTAACAGAGGCTTAGACTGTCATTCCTATTTTTACACTTTAGTTCTGCATATTCAGGTTGGTTGTATTGCACAAGTCCAATGTCTCCCAGGCTGGCATTAATGCACACAAATATAGAACTGATCAAAGGACTATAGATTCAAGTCCCACATATTACGATCGTGTGGGCAAACTAGGCACGGGGCCCACACGATCGTGACCAAGAGATTACTGGGTACACACATGGGTTTCATGCAAACTGACCCTGTTCTACATGAGAGGATGGCAAGGCCCTACTTAAGCGGGGACATTGCCCCAATAAGGGCAGCCCAACGTTCTTCGGATCTGGGCCCTAGCTGATCCTAGGAGCCACACACCAGAACAGGACGCATTCCCATGCCACATGACAGGGACTGACCAACAGGACACACGGAGCCAGAATACACAGAATATATCAGCCACAATGCAAACACTAGTAACAGATGATAAGCTGAATATAAAGACCAGGTATTAGTTGATATTTTGTACAAAACGTGAAAGCTAGCAGGCCACTTCACGGCTCCTGGTTATACTGCTAGTCCCTACACTAACCAGGAGTCCAGCATAACTGGACAGAGTTCTTATAGAACGCTTTAAAGGACAGGACACAGATAGCAGGTCACACAGCAAGCTAACACAAAACTGACAGAATATAAACGAACAAACGGACTCGAACCAGCAAGACACAGATCACACAGCAAACTTCAACAGACAAGGATTCATGACTGCTCACCCTGAACACCAGACAGAGACTGACCAGGAGCTGGGTTGATATGTGAGCACAGACCAAGGAGAATGGCTAGCAGGAAGTACCACACCCAGCCACCTCAATTATTAACCCTGGGAGGGCTGTGCTGCTAGGAAGCTTAGAACTACAGATCCCAGCAGCACACGTAATACCATAGTTGGAAAAAAAAATATTCAACCAGTTTCCGCATAACTATATATGTCACAGTGGTAGGCTGTTATCTATGAGCCACTGTATGGCTCTGCATGGGTGGCAATGCAGGTCCCTGTGACTATTCTGTTACTAGTCAATCGTGGTCACTGCGAAGACCCTTGAGGAGTATTACAGCACTGTTACATCATTAAGAGGATTATCCAAAGAGGAAAAACCGTACCCGATCCAGTTTGGGTATATCAGTGCTGACAACTACACTTCCAAAAAAGTTCTTATATCATTTTTTGGCGCGTTCTACTCCGCCTCTCATGACGTAATCGCAGAGGGATGACTATTCGGCTTTCAATAGCTAAGCAAGCTGCCTTCTCTGTCATGGCTGATACATAGAAGAGGGCTGGCTAAGTTACTGACAGACTTTGGCACAGATAGAGCAAGTCTTAACTTTCATGCCTTGCTATATACGGTTGTTGTAGCAGTCCTACACTATTTGCGTAGCCCTGCAGCCATTAGAAGATAATGGCTATGCAAATAGGCTAGGGTGTTAAGCCGATGTAATGTGGAGAATGATACTTTAGCACTTACTGCATACTGTTTACTGAACAAACAAAAGCACAACAGAAGCAATCAAATAATTGTATTGCAAACATCCCTAGTGGGACTAAAAAAAATAATGAAAGCTTAAAAAAGTTAATTAAAAAAATTATATAAAAGCATGTACAGTGGGTATAAAAAGTCTAAAATATCAGAGAAAAACGAATAATTTCTGATTTATTTCCACCCTCTATGTGACCATTTATCTGTACAATTTCATTAAAAAACAAACTGAAATATTTTAGGGTGTGGAAAACCTAATATATTGTGGCTGCATAAATATGCACACCCTTAAAACTAATACTTTGTTGATGTGTCCCTTAAGTGTATGACAGCATTTAGTCTTTTTGGGAAGGTGCCTATCAGCACGGCACATCTTGACTTGGCAATCTGTCCTACACATCGTTGCAACAGCGCTCCAAATCTGTCAGTTTGCGGGGGCATCTCGCGTGTAGCGCCCTCTTCAGGTCAACCCGAAGAGGTTTTCGATCTTCTAGTGAAGTCATTCTTCTATTGATTTGAAGGTATGCTTTGGGTCGTTGTCATGTTGAAGGGCGAAATTCCTCTTCATCATTCCAAAATGGAATGAAATTTTGAACTATTCATAATTGCCACCACCTTGACTAAAGCCCAAGTTCTAGCAGCAGAAAAACAGTCCCAAGCATAATGCTGCCCCTACCATCTTCACTGTGGGTATCGTGTTCTTTTGGTGATGCACAGTATTGGCTTCAGCTATAGAATTATGGCCGAAAGGTTCCCCCTTGGTCTCATCAGACCATAACACGTTCTCCCACATACTTTCCAGTATCCATTCTAGAGCCGTTCCTTGATCTGCAGGACAAGAAAAGAAAAATACCAAAAAACATAACTAGCATCAATATGTAAGACCTATAGGGCTTGGATTCCCATCTACCAATCCTCTTTACCACTTCAGAAACTGGGTCCCAACTAGCTTACTCTGTTGCCGCACCCACTCTAAAGGAATGAGACCTGAAAAGGGAACTATCGAGTTCCAGGCCATCCAAGGCCTTGCAGAAAACCACATTACATTGAAAATCTGGACAGAAAGGAACCGTCTGCATGACGCAATTTCGGCCCTGAAATTACACTTTAAAAATTCTTATTAAACCCAAACAATTAACCGGACACATCTGTGCCCCCTTGACCAATAACGATCATTCAACCTTTTCCCACCTGGTCCATCTTAGAAAGAAGAATCCAAACCTCCATCCGATCTTCAAAGGGCATCACATCTTCCATACACAAATAGCCCGCATTTTTTAACTGGGAGAAACTAATGACCCCAGTAATGCCCTGAAAAACACCAAAGAAAGGCTGCTTTAAATAAAGCCATTTCATAGGCCCTGTTACACATTTTTTCCACTACTTGCCCCAATTGCTCCAACAACCTAAAAGACATGGGCCTCCACTTGTCCGGTCTCCCATCCCCCTTTTGAAAACCTTTCACGGCCTGGTCTACTAAAAATTGTTTTGTCACGTCTTTACAGTAAAGCTTCCACCCTGTCGACATTCGTCCATATGTCACCAAGTGAAAATACCCTATTCTCCCATTCCTGCCATATGCTGTTAACTCCCAGCGCTAAAGATGCGAGAATCAGATTATTCGCTACTCGACAACTAATCTCCAAAGCTGGGGCGGGCAAATCCTCCCCTCCTGTTCTGCTTTCAGAGCTAACAATCAAAAACACTCCACTGAACTCAAGAGAGAGAATTTACAATTGAATTTTTTACAGCAAACTTACTACCGGTGGTGAGGACGCCATTACAATGTTAATAGCCTGAACCACCGCTAAATTGTTGCAATGAAATCTAACTTTCTTGCTACTAAATCATTTCCCCCATACCATCACTGCGACAATAATAGGGTAATAAGCTCAAGCACCACCAAATTACTTAATAATCCAGACTCCACCCATTCATTGGCCATTGACCAATGCACCACTGCCCTTGAAAATATGCACCAAACCCCGAACTGCCTGCTGCATCTGTAAACAGTTCGCAGTCAAAATTCTCAATTGACTCTGAAATCATTACAGATTTCCCACTGTAACGATCCAAAAAGGACATCCAAATTCACCTTATGTTCTCTCCCCAATTGAATGTAATGATTTATTCCCAATGTGGCGACCGCCAAATGTCAACAAAAGACCGTCCCATGGGCATCATCTGACATGCAAAGTTAAACTTCCCCAGCAGAGATTGCAAATCTCACAGCATAATCTTATTGCTCCGCCAGACCCTATTAACATCTTGATGCAAGGATTGCAATTTATCAAATGGTAACCAACATTCTTTAACCTCCATGTCAATGGCAATTCCCAGGAAGCTCAAACAAGTTGAAGGCACTTTTGTTTTCTCGTCTGCCATCGAGATCCCTAAACGTTGCAACACCCATTGAACTATCGCAAGGAGAGTCAAACATATCGACAAACTAGCTGGGCCTAGATATTAAAAATCATCCAGGTAATAAAGTACTGAGCCTATAACTGCTGCATCTTTTACCATCTACTTCAAAAAGGAGCCAAACGGCTCAAAATATGTGCAATAAATAGAACATCTCATAGGCAAACTTCTACCCACAAAATATTCCCCTTCCCATTGAACCTCTGTCGCAGCCAGACATCCAAAAAGAATGCTACCTGTCGACAAAATTGACAGGGTTGTCACTGCCAAAATTGGAGATGGGCCACACCCACCTGACTCGAGTCCCCTCTCGTATCTATTTAACAGTTCGTGCACACAGCCCACAATGTCCCTCAAATCCTTCACACCACTGTGTGCATTTAAACCGACTGCTTCACCCCCAAAGCCTGACCTAAACTGACGCCTGCAAGCACAATGTGATTCTGAAAATTGTATGGAAATATACTCACCAAGCTGCGTAAGAACTGTTATCCCACCAGCCGTTGTCCCTGTATGCCAACAATCCTGACGAGACATCCCCACTTCCTCTTTTGACCCCGATGGAACCTTCGAAATCCCAACCATCTGCGATGAACCTGCTGATACAGAAGCTAACACCGCCATCCTTGTTGACATATCCTTTCTCTATGCTGAAGGACCGGCTGATTGCTGTCCATTCCCTCTCACCCCTGTTGATCTCTGGACCAACTCTCATCTGGACTCTAGGCATCCTCTTCTCCGCATCTTCCAGTTGGGCAACAGGGAAGCTTCCCAACCGGTACATCGCCAGTTAGGCTTACCATAACATGTCTATTGCTCTTTGGTGTCAGTTGAGTACTAGGACCCAGCCATGTTTCGGAGTAAGGCTTAAAACTCAGAGCTGAGCTGAGCTGTATCACAGGATTCCACCTATGCAGACTCTCCTCCCAAGCAGGTGGTGTGGGGGAGACTCTACCTGGGGGGTCCTCGGAAGGGCACCCCAGATGGCAGTGGGCTCTAGGCGCATTCTCCAGGCTTAGCCATGCCAGAGCATGCGCTCTCCTCTGTCTCTTCTCCCTCATTAGCGTTGGCTCACTGACCGCCACACACATCCCCAGGACTTCCTCCTTTGTCTTCTGCAGCCAGCCAGAAGACTGTTCTCTTCTCTGCTAACAGCTTCTTTCTCCCTTGTTCTCCTGCTTCTGTCTTCTTTCCTTTCAGCTCTCCAACAGTCTTTCATGCACTTTTGAAACTCCTCCTATTCCCCTCTTAAATACTGTTAACCCTTTCCTTCCCACTTCCCTGTCATGTGGGCCTCCACCCATGGTCCCTTAGGCCTATGTCACCTCTCTTACTTGACTAGTGAAAGCCATATTGCAGTGACTACAATAAAATTGTAAGGCAACTAAAAGGTATAGTGGTCACATGTGCCAGTGGACACCAACCCAATGAAACTCCCATATATCATGCATGCCTAAAGGCATCACGATAACAATCTCCATAGAATATCCATAAATCATGGGTGCCACATAAATAAACATACAACATATTTATATGTATACAGGACCCGACAAACATATGGGCAGAACATATGGACACAGACACCACGTATAAAAAAATCAAACAGATGTAACACATAGACTCTCATATTTATAAGTACACCATATGTGAAAATCATCACCTGACAAAGTGCCACACTTGTCACACTTATTATATACAAGTAACACAAAGAGGAAAAAAAAACTTCCAAAATCCAATAATGCGCAAAATATGAAAAAATATCAAATTTAGCCGCAGGTGAGAAAGGCAATCCTGAACTCAATTAAGCGTGCTGAGGTCTGTGCAAAAACGACTCCACAAAGTGATTTATTGAAATAGTCTAAAAGGGAAAAACAAGATAAGGAAGTGAGATTAATTTGTAATTTTAATTTTTTGTATTGGGAATTTCAAAATGTGCTGCAGAAATATTGGCCTGTTCTATTGACAGATCGTACTTTGGCGAAACTATTACCAGTTTACTTATAGGAGATGTAAGAACTTGTATGACTTGTTGGTTCACAGTCATCACTGGGGTGTACAGCCAGCAGATGTTTTAGGGATAAGGGAGTTCTCTGTGGGGAAAATGTGTTGCATGTCCAAATTATTAAAGCGAATAGCTTGTACGACTCCTCTGCTAGAATATATACCATTACACATCATATTGACTGCAGCACAAAAGGGGTTATCTATTAATAATAGATAAGCTGTGAATTTATATATTTGTGTTCTTTACTGTCCACCGTATTTACTAAGTGACGGGTTGTTTAAATGACTCCTGATGACATGTCACTACATCGACACAGAAACGTGTGAGTCTTCAGGTCAAGAAAACAAAATCGTTTTTCGTTGTGTCTAGAGCTGAAAGTGGAGTATCTGTTATAACAGCTGGCCCACACTGTGAACTACTGCACGGCCCTGTAGCCTCACATTCCTGCTATCTATTGACTATTTTGTTTCGAGTGCCTTAATTTTAATACTACTAATAAAAGTTAAATTTTAGGTAATTTTTTTTTCTGTTTGTTTTGGTCCAATTCTATGATTTGGTCTGTTAATTGATATTGGACTGTCAGGGGCGTTGTATGTGAGGGGGTTCCAAGTTGTATGAACAGCTCCAAGCCCATAGTCCACTTAATCCACCATTGCTGTTTGTCTTAATTTCTGTGTGCTACATCTGTGTGATTTTTTAATGTATGTTCTCTGTGTCCATATGTTCTGCCCATATGTTTGTTGAGTTATGTATGATGGATAAATATGTTGTATGTTGATTTATGTGGCACCCATGATTTATGGCTATTAAGAGATGGTTATTGTGATGCCTTTAGGCATGCACAGTGTAGCCACAGTGTGGCCACTATATCTTTTAGCTGTTTTACAATTTTATTTCAGCCATTGTCATATGGCTTGCACTAGTCATGTAATCCATTTATTGCATGAGGTCATCTGGCTATGTGTTCCTGATTTGCTCATTTAGTCCGGATGTGATGTTCTCCCTATTCAATATCATGGCTGCTCGCGTAGGGCCAATGTAAAGCGAACCCCCAGGGGATTAGTAAATTAAATACATGTGCACACTTTTTTGGTCATAGTTGGATGCTTCTTTAAATACAGTATGTTAGATGCAGATATCACTCACTACCCCAGATGAAGCATAGTCGAAATGCATCTAGAGTTTGGAGGATTATATACAGGTTGCATATTGTATTCTGCAGCATAATGGTAAACAGTTTTTGTATCTGAGCCTCTAAATCGTGCACACACATTGGCTGTCGAAGTTGGCATCTCAGATGGCCCCATACATGTTCTATTGGCAATAAATATGGCAAACAAGCAGGCCACAAATGTGTGGCAATGTTGTGAAGGCATTCCTATGCTTCTTGGAAGCCCTGCCATAAGAGGAACACATGTGGCTGCACAATGTCCTGAACATATAGCTTAACTGTCATTGTCCCTCGTACCACTACCAGGAATGACAGACTGCCATATGCGATGGCCCCCCCCCCAAACCATCACACCAGCAAGGGGGCAGTGTGTTAATCTACAGCAAAGGCAGGATTGAGGCACTCATTCCTAGCTCAATAGACATTAACACAGCCGTCATCCATGCCCAAACTAAACCTGAATTTGTCACTGAAGACAACCCAGTTCCAGTCTGTAGCAGTCCAGTTTCATCATTCACGATACCACTGCAAATATAGGCAATGGTTGTTGGGTGTCAAAAACAGTACATGTAATGGGCGCCGTTAGACCAAATATCCTTAAGACAAGTACCTGGAAATGGTTTTGATGGACACAGGCACTTGTAACAATGGTGCTGCCTGTCTCTGGATGGCGGACAATGAAACAATCCTCTTTACCGTGGTCTGTCGAGGGCATCCTGAGCCCGGCCACTTTATATGCAAGCCCTCACGCATTCACTGGTCCCAACACCTCCTAACCATTTGATCAGAATGGCCAGGATGGCATTCGTCGATACGAACATTTAGCTTCTCACATTCCAATAATGCGCCCCTCTCAAACTCTCTCTTTGGTTGGGCCGTAGAGAGAGTATACAGGCATGCGTTTTCTTACATAGACTGTAAACAAAAATTGGAGCACATCCTATAGTGGTCCAACAGTCACGCATTCAAGTCAATGGTGCACAAAACAAATGAAGCGCATACACAAGCATCCATGCACACTCCATTTTTCAATCATCATTGTTAAGGGCGGCTTCAGACAAGCATATGCACAATGTATTTGTGCAGTGAATGAGGCTTTTTTGCAAGCAAACCTGCATACTTTACTGTACGTATTTGCACAGGCAAGACATGGTCACATGGCGGGGGACCCCCCTCGTCCCGCCCTGATTTAAATGGCTATAAACCCTAATGAGGTCCTGGTGTGTGCTTGTCTGGGCAGATTTGTGTAGCATATTGTGCATCCCTTGGCATTTTCACACCTCCCATAGACTTCTATGGGAACCTTTCCTGCGCAAATACGCAGGAAAATAGAGCAGGTGCTATTGCTTTGCGCATTTGAGAAATGCACTCAAAAATGAAATGAGAACGAATCCATTGAAATCAATGGGTTCCTTTGTCTGTCTATTGTGTATGCAATTTTTGGGTTGCAAGAACTCACTCAAACACGTCCATCTGAAGGAGCCCAGAGTCATTCTAAAAAAAATGTGCTTCCTTCCTTGTTTGGGCACAAGAAAAAAAAAAGAATTACACACAGATCACACACGGATTTAAAAAACACAAGATTGAAATCAATGATTTCGTTCCATCTCCTTATGCGACCTTGATTATCATGGTCACATAACTTGACAAGATCACGCCCATGTGAAGAAGCCCTCATACTAAATTTACTATTTTCTACCAGAACATTTTTGTTATGTTGGATACATTCTAAAGTTTATTCTGTCACTTTAATATTTTATTATACAGCAATGTTAATATGGTACATAGGTAGAACCTATTATAGGGTCAGGGTGTATACTAAAACTATTACTGCTGGACTGGAAGTATGTATATTTTTGAAGGTCAGCACTTCCTACAAATATATACGTAGATCAATGCATTTTATGGCTGTGACAATACAGTAAAAGCAAAAACAAGTGACGACAGCCCTCGCATACTCGTAATATCTGAATAACATTGCATTGCTATTATATTTACCTTTACTTTCTTCTGAACGTTACTAACAACATACAGATGCAAGGATCTTAGTGCACATTTTAATCAAAATATGTGAGCCCATCTGTCACGTCAAGGCGACAGTTATTTAGATGGGAAGCTACTCCAACAGACTCGCTTCTGTTTGGACCTAAGCCTCTAAATGTATTCAGGGAAAGTAGGATCCAAGCTACATGTTCTAAATAACATATGTTGGATTAGGACAGATGAGTGAATATAGTGCACATCAAATATGGAGGCAGCCATTCCTCCATATATCCAACACAAAACAAATTCAGTCAGCATTTCCTACAAATAAATGCATAAAAAAATGTGAATGGCCTCATGTTATTATGGGTTGAGTGTAAGAAGGGAGTCTAGGTTCGAGTTTTTGCTGTAATGAGCTCTGCTATAGTTCCTATAGTTATGCAATCAAGATGTTATAAGGGTGCTCTCTAATGTCTGTCATACATTACTGCAGTTTGTGTATTTCTCTATGGAGTGTTGTATGCGACTTCCCATTGGCTGCAGAGGTCAAGTGGAAGATCTGGTGGACTTGAGATTATAGAGAGCTGCAAGCTGGAGAGCAATTCTAGTAGTACTGAGCCTTGAGACTGCATTGCTGGGAGAGAGAGCTGTGAAAGGAGTGAGGAGTCAGCTTTGGGAGTCAAGTAAAAAGTGTCCTGGAGAATCTGTTCTTGTTAGAGAGAGATAGTTGCACAAAAAAGGAGGCAGCTTGTGTTTGAAAGGGCATCTCCATAACACGCCAAAACCAACAGCTAGAAAGACTGCTACAAAGGATCCACATTATCCTGCAGCTCTGCGAATCTGAGCACCCCAACAAATGTCCAAAGACGCATCACCTACATTACTAAACATGCTGGAGATATGGGGGTGTGGCCAAGCAGCCGAGCTGACCAGCCGCATGTAAGAAGGGCTCCTGCTCTAACCAACCAGCCAGCAATCCTGCCCCCATCCTGAGGACTCCCGACCCCGTAATAATACCACCGGAGCGGGAGTGGAAGAAGATAGACCACCAAAGTCGCTCCTGGAAAACCCACCGCAGAAAGGGGACCCGAGAAGTCGCAGCCGATACCACCACACCGCACAGGGCATCAGCCAGCCAGTAAGACACCAGACCCGGTGGCGCACATAGCGGAGAGATAGGAGAGAGAGAACCAGACCACCAGCGGCGCCTCAGAACACCAGGGACACCCACGCAGCGCTCGCGGTGAAAGCGCCCGGCGGCAGACACGTGGAGCCGCGACCGCCATCGCCATCTTGCAGGCGAGAGCACCAGCCGGCAGGCCGCCACCCAGGCTCAGCGCATCTCCGCTGACACAGAGAGAGGAAAGACCGGACACCCGGCAATACTCCCACAGTGCCAGCAGTAATAGCGGGGCTAGCAGTACTCCCGCAGCGCCGCGGTTGATATCACCACCGGCTTGCAGACGGCGCTGACAGGCCGTGTGGAGAGAGGGCTAGCAGATAGCACGTGAGAAGACCCCCTCCTGAACGAGAGAGACAGCACCGGGAGCAGCAACAGACAGCTAAGTGTGTGGGGAGGGGAGGAACAGCAGCCATTAAAACCTGCATAACCCAGAGAAAGGGCGCGAAACCCCCCCTTTTTTCCAGCCATATCTAGCAGAGGGGTCACCGAGCCAACTAGGGAATACCCCCAGCAGAGAGAAAAGGCAACACAAACCCTGAAGAAAGCCCCCCACAAACAAAATCAAGCGACTATCACCGACATAACGCTTACTCCTGGTAAAGAAACTGCAAACCGCAGTAGCCAGACAAGACGGGGGCGAAGCACCTTAACTGCTAGTGTGACAACTACGTATTCAAACCCTGCGCTGCATACATCTGATAGTCCGATCATAAAAAGGACACTTGAACAACCAGTACCATGAGCCAGAGGCAAGAAACTCGACATACCGCAAAACCTCTCCAAAGAGGGAAATACAAAGCAGTCCATCATGGGACCTACCAGACAAAATGCATCAGTCGATAAATTAAAAGCGTTCACCAGAAATGAAACCCGCAAAGACCCAAGCCTTGAATCCACTTTACCAGCCCCGGCGGGTTCATCCCCCCCAAAAAAGGACACCAATTCAAACCCACCGGAGGGTACAGTCCAAACCCTGCAACAATTATCCGAGCAGTTATTAACTGCAATCCAGACATCCACGACCACCCTCACCAGCAAAATTGACGAAGTTAAAATGGATGTGAGCCTCCTCAGACAAGACCTCCAAAACCTGAGAGAGAGAGTTACAAATACGGAAGGCAGAATATCCACACTAGATGACACCGTCTCCCCAATGTCAGCCGCAATTCGAGACCTTACGCAAAAAGCTGAATACTGGAGACAAAAAGCAGCCGACCTTGAAAATCGTTCACGACGAAATAATCTGCGCATAGTGGGCCTGCCAGAACGAACCGACGGACAAAGACCCGAAGAATTCTTGGAGAAGTGGCTTCGCGAACCTCTCCCCAATGCAGGACTATCACAGATTTTTGTTATCGAACGGGCCCACCGTGTACCAATGAAGCCGCCCATACCCGGGGCCCCACATAGACCCCTACTAGCAAAACTACTCAACTCTCATGACAGAGACATCATTCTGCAAGCAGCCAGAAAAGGAGGACCCCTACGCCACTACGCCACGACAACGCCACAGTGTCCATCTTCCCAGATTTCTCAGCGGATCTCCAAAAGCAAAGAGCGTCATTCTTTGGTGTTAAAAGGCAACTTCGAGATCTACAGCTCCCGTACTCCATGGCGTACCCAGCACGACTGCGAGTGATCGACGGAGACCGCACCCGCTTCTTCACTTCACTTCACCATCCGAAGCAGAAGAATGGTTAACCACCAGACAACGACCAGAAAGACTGTAAAATATACATAACCTAACCATTTCTTTTCTCTCTTTAGATGTTGAGACTCCCATATCATGCATATACATGTTACTAAAACTATTTAAACTCTACTGTAAACTATTGTACAAAAGATGAATCGCCCTCGGCAAAACTACCCCCCTCCCCCCCTTCCCTCCCCCCCTTCCACCCCCCACCCCCTCCCCCCCTTCTTCCACCTCCCCCTCCTCCCATCCTCCCCAAAAAGGGAGTCCACCTAGCCAACATACAATAGGACACGGTCGGTCCATACTATTGTTTCAATAACCCAACAAAACCTCAAATATAGCGAAAGTTAAAGCTATGCTATGTAGGTTTGCCCGAGTAAGAAATTGCCACGAATACTAATACAGCAAGAAAGTATTCTAAGCCTGTTTGAAGTTGTAAAAGTTATAAGTTGGTAGTACACTACCGCAATGTTTCTAAACTGTATGCATCGGATGCTTAATGTTTCTCCGGTAAATGTACTAAAATGCGATTACATACTATGTGATAAAAATGCAGCCAGGCATGATGGAGGGTTCCCCAGTAGTCAGAATATCATAGGAAATTCTATCCGGACTCAATTAAACCACCTCTGCCAATGGCTCAGATAACCTTCGTGTCCTGGAATGTCAGAGGCATGGGATCTCCCAGAAAGCGAACTACAATAAATTCCTTAATACGCTCCTGGAGACCACATGTATTGTGCCTGCAGGAGACCCACCTCACGCCTGAAACCTCTAAAATATTGTCTAAGCCATGGATTCAGTGGTCAGCACACTCATATCACACATCATATTCTAGAGGGGTATCCCTATTGATAGAAAGATCACTTAGATGGGAAGTGGAACAACTGAAAAAAGACTCAGAGGGCAGATATATTTTCGTAAGATCCAAAATAAATAACGACCCATACGTCCTTCTATGTTACTATAACCCACCATCAACATCAACAGCTCTCCTGGCAGAGGGTATATAATTTGCTTCATTCTCGCCAGACGCAACAATTATTTGCATGGGAGACATGAATATGGTCATGGACATGCTCATGGATAGGTTTGGAGGTGGTGCTCGGGGGATGGGGGACACGAGCCTGACCCGCCTAGCCTCTATGATTTCAGTAACGGGGTGGCTAGATCTATGGCGAGTATTTAATCCTAACCAGCAAGAGCTCTCCTGCTACGCAGCCCACAACCATGCGCTGAGCTGAATAGATTATATATTCGGATCCCCCTCACTATTCCCAAGAGTTGAATCCATAGAATTCCTCTCAAGAGGAGTCTCAGACCACTCACCAATCCGCATGACCCTCAAAAATCCAGGCCCTCCTGCCACTAAGAGACAGCAAATACACCCATTCTGGCTTTCACTGCTTGGCCCAAATGATCATATAGCAGACCAAATCCAAATATACTATGAAGCGCACGAAGCACATTCCGACATGATGCTAGTATGGGAAGCCTTTAAACCACAGGTGTCAAACACAAGGCCCGCGGGCCGAATCCGGCCCGCCGCCTCATTTTCTGTGGCCCGCCGGCTATGCAGTAAGTTCCCTCACTCCTCCGTGCTGCTCTCAGTAGATGATCTTCTCTCGGCTTGTTCTGTCTAGTGCAGACAGTAATAGAGGAGTGCCGATAGCAGACTAACAACGGCCGCGGAGGAGGGAAGATGACTGCAGAGAACATGATCTCTGCAGCAGGAGAGCGACGCTGAGGAGGAGCAGCTGCAGGGTGAGAGCCAGTCAGCGCTGACCTCCTCTCACTGGCCCAAGAAGGACTGAGAGCAGCCAGTATACCAGCCAGTGGGACCATATTGGATGCAGGTAAGTATAAATATGTGTATCAAAATGCAGAAGTGTCCTTGTGTGCATATGTGTATATGTATGTGTCTGTATGTATATATGTCTAATAGTGTGCGTATATGTTTAGAATGGTGTGCGCCTGTGCGTGTGAATGCGCAGAATGGTCTGCGTCTGTATGCGCAGAATGGTGTGCATCTGTGCGTGTGTATGCGCAGAATGGTGTGCGTGCGTCTGCGCAGAATGGTGTGCGTCTGCGCAGAATGGTGTGCGTCTGCGCAGAATGGTGTGCGTGTGTATGCGCAGAATGGTGTGCGTGTGTATGCGCAGAATGGTGTGCGTGTGTATGCGCAGAATGGTGTGCGTGTGTATGCGCAGAATGGTGTGTGTGTGTATGCGCAGAATGGTGTGCGTGTGTATGCGCATTATGGCGTGCGTGTGTATGCGCAGAATGGTGTGCGTCTGTGCGTGAGTATGTGCAAAATGTGTGCGTCTGTGCGTGTGTATGCGCAGAATGGTGTGCGTGCGCCTGTGCAGAATGGTGTGCGTCTGTATGCGCAGAATGGTGTGCGTGTGTCTGCGCAGAATGTTGTGCGTCTGTGCGTGTGTATGCGCAGAATGGTGTGCATGCGCAGAATGGTGTGCATGCGCAGAATGGTGTGCGTGCGCAGAATGGTGTGCGTGTGCGTGCGCAGAATGGTGTGCGTGTGCGTGCGCAGAATGGTGTGCGTGTGCGTGCGCAGAATGGTGTGCGTGCGCAGAATGGTGTGCGTGTGTGTGCGCTGAATGGTGTGCATGTGTATGCGCAGAATGGTGTGCGTGTGTATGTGCAGAATGGTGTGCGTGTGTATGCGCAGAATGGTGTGCGTGTGTATGCGCAGAATGGTGTGCGTGTGTATGCGCAGAATGGTGTGCGTGTGTATGCGCAGAATAGTGTGCGTGTGTATGCGCAGAATGGTGTGCGTGTGTATGCGCAGAATGGTGTGCGTCTGTGCGTGTGTATGTGTAGAATGGTGTTTGTGCGTGTGTATGTGCAGAATGGTGTTTGTGCATGAGTATGCGCAGAATGTGTGCGTCTGTGCATGCGTGTGTGTGCGCAGAATGGTGTGCGTGTGTCTGCGCAGAATGTTGTGCGTGTGTGCGCAGAATGGCGTGAATCTGCGCAGAATGGTGTGCGTCTGTATGCGCAGAATGGTGTGCGTCTGTATGCACAGAATGGTGTGCGTCTGTATTCGCAGAATGGTGTGCGTCTGTATGCGCAGAATGGTGTGCGTGTGTATGCGCAGAATGGTGTGCATCTGCGCAGAATGGTGTGCATGTGTATGCGCAGAATGGTGTGTGTCTGTGCGTGTGTATGCGCAGAATGGTGTGCGTCTGTGCGTGCGTGTGTGCGCAGAATGGTGTGCGTGTGTCTGCGCAGAATGTTGTGCGTGTGTGCGCAGAATGGTGTGCATCTGCGCAGAATGGTGTTCATCTGCGCAGAATGGTGTGCATCTGCGCAGAATGGTGTGCGTCTGTATGCGCAGAATGGTGTGCATCTGCGCAGAATGGTGTGCATGTGTATGCGCAGAATGGTGTGCGTCTGTGCGTGTGTATGCGCAGAATGGTGTGCGTGTGTATGCGCAGAATGGTGTGCGTGTGTATGCGCAGAATGGTGTGCGTGTGTATGCGCAGAATGGTGTGCGTGTGTATGCGCAGAATGTTGTGCGTGTGTGCGCAGAATGGTGTGCATCTGCGCAGAATGGTGTGCGTCTGTATGCGCAGAATGGTGTGCGTCTGTATGCGCAGAATGGTGTGCGTGTGTATGCGCAGAATGGTGTGCGTGTGTATGCGCAGAATGGTGTGCGTCTGTATGCGCAGAATGGTGTGCATCTGCGCAGAATGGTGTGCATGTGTATGCGCAGAATGGTGTGCGTCTGTGCGTGTGTATGCGCAGAATGGTGTGCGTGTGTATGCGCAGAATGGTGTGCATCTGTGCGTGTGTATGCGCAGAATGGTGTGCGTGTGTATGCGCAGAATGGTGTGCGTGTGTATGCGCAGAATGGTGTGCGTGTGTATGCGCAGAATGGTGTGCGTGTGTATGTGCAGAATGGTGTGCGTGTGTATGCGCAGAATGGTTTGCGTGTGTATGCGCAGAATGGTGTGCGTCTGTATGCGCAGAATGGTGTGCGTCTGTATGCGCAGAATGGTGTGCGTGTGTATGCGCAGAATGATGTGCGTGTGTATACGCAGAATGGTGTGCGTCTGTATGCGCAGAATGGTGTGCATCTGCGCAGAATGGTGTGCGTCTGTATGCGCAGAATGGTGTGCATCTGCGCAGAATGGTGTGCATGTGTATGCGCAGAATGGTGTGCGTCTGTGCG
This sequence comes from Eleutherodactylus coqui, assembly GCF_035609145.1. Taxonomy (NCBI): domain Eukaryota; kingdom Metazoa; phylum Chordata; class Amphibia; order Anura; family Eleutherodactylidae; genus Eleutherodactylus; species Eleutherodactylus coqui. Next base: position 462,479,073 of record NC_089837.1, on the reverse strand, counting down.
TGTGTATGCACAGAATGGTGTGCGTGTGTATGCGCAGAATGGTGTGCGTGTGTATGCGCAGAATGGTGTGCGTGTGTATGCGCAGAATGGTGTGCGTGTGTATGCGCAGAATGTTGTGCGTGTGTGCGCAGAATGGTGTGCATCTGCGCAGAATGGTGTGCGTCTGTATGCGCAGAATGGTGTGCGTCTGTATGCGCAGAATGGTGTGCGTGTGTATGCGCAGAATGGTGTGCGTGTGTATGCGCAGAATGGTGTGCGTCTGTATGCGCAGAATGGTGTGCATCTGCGCAGAGTGGTGTGCATGTGTATGCGCAGAATGGTGTGCGTCTGTGCGTGTGTATGCGCAGAATGGTGTGCGTGTGTATGCGCAGAATGGTGTGCATCTGTGCGTGTGTATGCGCAGAATGGTGTGCGTGTGTATGCGCAGAATGGTGTGCGTGTGTATGCGCAGAATGGTGTGCGTGTGTATGCGCAGAATGGTGTGCGTGTGTATGTGCAGAATGGTGTGCGTGTGTATGCGCAGAATGGTTTGCGTGTGTATGCGCAGAATGGTGTGCGTCTGTATGCGCAGAATGGTGTGCGTCTGTATGCGCAGAATGGTGTGCGTGTGTATGCGCAGAATGATGTGCGTGTGTATACGCAGAATGGTGTGCGTCTGTATGCGCAGAATGGTGTGCATCTGCGCAGAATGGTGTGCATGTGTATGCGCAGAATGGTGTGCGTCTGTGCGTGTGTATGCGCAGAATGGTGTGCGTGTGTATGCGCAGAATGGTGTGCGTCTGTGCGTGTGTATGCGCAGAATGGTGTGCGTGTGTATGCGCAGAATGGTGTGCGGCGTGTATGCGCAGAATGGTGTGCGTGTGTATGCGCAGAATGGTGTGCGTGTGTATGCGCAGAATGATGTGTATGCGCAGAATGGTGTGCGTCTGTGCGTGTGTATGCGCAGAATGGTGTGCGTGTGTATGCGCAGAATGGTGTGCGTGTGTATGCGCAGAATGGTGTGCATGTGTATGTGCAGAATGGTGTGCATCTGCGCAGAATGGTGTGCATGTGTATGCGCAGAATGGTGTGCGTCTGTGCGTGTGTATGCGCAGAATCGTGTGCGTGTGTATGCGCAGAATGGTGTGCGTCTGTGCGTGTGTATGCGCAGAATGGTGTGCGTGTGTATGCGCAGAATGGTGTGCGTGTGTATGCACAGAATGGTGTGCGTGTGTATGCGCAGAATGGTGTGCGTGTGTATGCGCAGAATGGTGTGCATGTGTATGCGCAGAATGGTGTGCGTCTGTGCGTGTGTATGCGCAGAATGGTGTGCGTGTGTATGCGCAGAATGGTGTGCGTGTGTATGCGCAGAATGGTGTGCATGTGTATGTGCAGAATGGTGTGCATCTGCGCAGAATGGTGTGCATGTGTATGCGCAGAATGGTGTGCATGTGTTTGCGCAGAATGGTGTGCGTCTGTGCGTGTGTATGCGCAGAATGGTGTGCGTGTGTATGCGCAGAATGGTGTGCGTGTGTATGCGCAGAATGGTGTGCATGTGTATGCGCAGAATGGTGTGCATCTGCGCAGAATGGTGTGCATGTGTATGCGCAGAATGGTGTGCGTCTGTGCGTGTGTATGCGCAGAATTGTGTGCGTGTGTATGCGCAGAATGGTGTGCGTGTGTATGCGCAGAATGGTGTGCGTGTGTATGCGCAGAATGGTGTGCGTGTGTATGCGCAGAATGGTGTGCGTCTGTGCGTGAGTATGTGCAAAATGTGTGCGTGTGTATGCGCAGAATGGTGTGCGTGAGTATGCGCAGAATGGTGTTTGTCTGTGCGTGAGTATGCGCAGAATGTGTGCGTCTGTGCGTGTATATGTGCAGAATGGTGTGCGTCACTGGCCACTATGGAGGACCTTATTACCAATCGGGCCACTGTGGGATTCACTTTTACTTTACTGTCTTACAATTAAATCGGCCCTTTGAAGGCAACCATAAGGCTGCTGTGGCCCTCGGTGAAAATGAGTTTGACACCCCTGCTTTAAACCATATCTTAGAGGCTGCTTCAAATCCTCAATCTCCTTTATTAAAAAAAACCACAGCAAAAGAAGGAGAACAACTAGCGGAACAATGTCAATGTCTAGAAAAAGACTTTATTTCAGACCCCTCAGACACCAGAAGAGACAAATGGTTGCAAGCAGGCAGAGAGTATCTATTGCACCTAAAAGAGAAGGCTCAGAGAAAACTGTTCTTTACACGTCAGTCCTTTTTCGAACTGGGCAACCAGTCCAGTAAACTACTAGCTTTTATGGCCCGACAAGAGACTGCCTCTCCGTCCATACTCAGGATCAAATCAACTGAGGACACAATAATTACGGACCCCAAAGATATACTAGGTAGATTCCAACAATTTTACCAAGACCTATATCAATCCCAAGCTAACTATTTCCCCGCAGGGCTAGAGACTTATTTAACCAATATAACATTCCCAGTACTGCAAGAAACACACAGATCTCTACTAGACTGCCCCATTACAACAGAACAGATAGAGGAGGCAATGAAGGCCATGGCAAAAAATAAAATGCCGGGTACAGATGGCCTACCGGTAGAGGTATATCTACACTATAGGGAAGAAATCACACCACACTTACTCTCATTATATGAACAGATATTTGAAAAAAAACACCTTCCAGAATCAATGCTAGAGGCCAACGTAGTCCTTATCTTAAAACCAGATAAAAACCCAGAGGAATGTGGGTCATATAGACCTATCTCCCTCCTAAACACAGATTACAAAATCCTTACCAAAATACTAGCTTTCAGGCTGAATCAAGCAATTAAAGACATCATACACCCTGACCAATACGGCTTCATCCCGGAAATGTCTACTTCAGACAACATTAGAAAGACACAGGTGATCACGCAGGTGGGGTGGAGGTGGAGGTCAAACTGGGCCTTGGCTTCGCTGGACGCAGCTAAGGCATTCGACTCAGTAGAATGGCCATATCTGATAGAAGTTCTACGAAAATTCGGATTTGGAGAATCATTCATTAAATGGGTCTCTATCCTATATAGTGCCCCGACGGCCAGAATAGTGGTGAATGGCCTGACCTCCACCTCCTTCCCACTCTACTGGGGGACCCGACAGGGATGCCCCCTCTCCCCCCTCTTATTCGCAATCGCCATAGAACCCCTGGCCTTAAAGATCCGGCAACACACACTATACAAGGGAATTCAGATAGGACCCAGGGAGGACAGGATAGGGCTATATGCAGATGACATAATACTTTACATGTCAGAACCCAAAAGCACTCTACCGCTGGCCATCTCTCAAATAGATGAATTCGGAAACTTCTCAGGCCTACGTATAAATTGGCAGAAGTCCACCTTTATGCCACTAAGGGCAGAGGAGTGGCGGACGGGGGAGGTGTTCCGCAACCTACAAATTGTCCCCCAATTCAAATACTTAGGGATCTACATCACAAGAGACCACACCCAAAGCTTTGATTTAAACATCGCGCCCCTAATGACAACTCTACAATCAAAACTAAAAGCCTGGAGCTTTTCTGTAGCGAGCAGAGTAAACCTAATTAAAATGATAATACTCCCCAAATATTTATACCGTTTAGAACACGCAGAAACAACAGTACCACAGAAATTTTTCAAAAAAACTAACTCACTAATAACATCCTTTGTTTGGGGGAAAGCCAGAGCCAAATTCCACATGGAGACACTACAAAGACCCAAAGAACTAGCGGGCATGGCACTACCAGACTTTAAAATATATTACCTAGCAGGGCAGGTCTGATATATACGTCACTGGCTGTCGGGCTCTCCTCTTCTGAACTCCGAGCACCACCTGATGTTCTTCCTCTCAGAGGCCTCGCTCTGGATTCTCCTGGAAAAACCAGGACTGCTGACCAGACAAATACTGCCCATTCATAGACTTGCAACAAATGTTTGGATGGCAGGCAAGATACCCCCTTCGAAACCCCCTTATGGAACAACAGAGCACTACCACACTTATTGAACCTCCCAGACAGACTGTATTGGGTAAACATTGGAATCACCACGCTAGAACACCTATATATCGATGGAATATTAGCCTCCTTTGAGCAGCTACAACAATTATATCAGGTACCTAGAACGGGCTTCTTTAGATACCTACAACTTAGACACGCCCTGACAACACAATTCCCAGAACCCAGACGACCCTTCTCTACATATCCATTAATAGGTATACTGCGTACCCAAGGCCCTAAGGGCCTAATCTCGACGCTATATACTCACCTACTACACTCTAAGATCCCCGATACACAAATGGCAGTGCTGGAGAGATGGAGAGAACTTATCCCATCATTGACTAATGAGGACTGGGAGACCGCAATGGCAACATACACCGAGGTCTCACCAGCCGCGAACAATAAGTTAACCCAATTATACATTCTGCACCAGTGCTATTTGACACCGACTAGGCTCCACAAAATGAATAGATCAGCTACTAGTCAATGTCACCGCTGCCGTGCGCCAAATGCAAATTTTAATCATCTGATTTGGAACTGCCCGATGGTGCACACGTATTGGGAAGAGATCACAGAATTTCTAACCCAACTAATGGGAATACCAATACCACCAGACCAAGCGACGCGTCTGTTAGGCATCATAGACGAGGAACAATGGCAACACCATGATAAAATATTTCTTACCAAAGTATTATTCTATGCCCGTAAAGTTATAGCTCTGCGATGGATGGATAGGCGCCCCCCACAACCATACGAAAAAATAGTCTATAAAAATAAAAAATACCCGGAGAAATTTGATAAGGTCTGGGGGATCTGGTGTGGGTCAACAAACACAAACCTCACACAAGAAATGCTCCAAAATTTATTAAGAAGAACCACAACCAGACATGTAAAAACAAATAATAATGACACCAAAATTATGAATGCACGTTTTAACATATGCTTAAACATAGAGAAAATGTGACGTATTTGTGTACTGAACATCTGTACTAAAGAACTTCCTGATGCATGCAAAGTTATTTTAACATTTATTGTATGTAATACATACAGTTCAATAAAACGAGTTTAAAAAAAAACTTGCTGGAGATATGTAAGTGTGGTGGGTCCTCAGGAAAAGGCCCAATGTGTGAAAATAGGTAGTGACCTAAAAGCAGGCCGGCCAGTTAAAATATGCAAGCTTGAGCTGATGCCAGAGGAGCACATATCCATGTGTCAGTTGCGGACAAGTTATTGAACAACACTTGCATTACTTTTGGACTGTGTGTGAGCAACATATATAGGTGAGTTAAAATGTTGGATGCTACTACCACATGTTCTCCAGTTGAAGTGTGTTGCTGATCTTTGTGATTTATAAAAGACTAGCTGATATACCTGGCTTCGCCTGAGTTAATTTGGTACTGGTGTTTATCTGGTGTTAACACAGAAAATCTTATGATGTTGTGGTTACTTTAGAGATACATGCTTCTTTGCGTTACCCAGGAAACACCACGTGGAGGTAACCATGTGGCGTTTCCTTTATATAAAATTACATCGGGAAGTGAGAGAATTAGATTCCGTACAAAAATTGTGGATGCTAATTCTTTTGCGCTTAGAATTGAATAATCGAGTTAGGACCCATTAACTTTTCCTATTTATGACATAATCAATGCCCGTGCCAAATTTCATGTTTCTATGACATCGGGAAGTGAAAGAATTAGATTCTGTACGTAAAATTTGGACGCTAATTCTTTTGCGCTTAGAATTGGGGGGGGGCGGAGCTAGCCAATGGAGAGGCAAGTCGGGTTGTAAGAGGGCTCCCGCGGCAACGGCCATATTTCCCTGCATACCGGCACACTAAAAGATCCAGACAGGCAGAATGGGGCGCAGGAGAGCCCAGAGCACGCCAGGGCAGCCGATCGGGAGCGAGAGGGGCGGCCTAGACTATTATTTGCGGCCGCAGAGAGAGGAGACCGGCTGTAGCGCCGGATCCAAGATGGCGCCGGCCGGGGAGGAGAGCGGGAAGAGCGGCAGCGCTGCAGGAGGGAGAGGAGCGGCGGGGGCGACCTCTGAAAGGAGCTCCGAGGACACATCCACCGGCCAGGAGACGGAGGGGGCAGAGACCGAGAGGCACTCACCGCAGCTGAAGCTCCACACAGCAGGGAGAGGGGAGAGCAGCAGCCAGCTGCAGAGCACGAGTGGTACAGGTCAGTCCCGGTCCCCCCACACAGCATGGAGAGGAGAGTGCAGCAGCCAGCCCCAGGACACAAGCGATGCAGGTCAGCCCCTGTCCCCCCCCCACACAGCAGGGAGAGGAGAGAGCAGCAGCCAGCCCCAGGACACAGGCAACACAGCCCAGTCCCAGTCTCCATATGCAGCAGCCCCAACCCAGGCTGAGAATGCAAACACTCCAGACAGCCAGAGGGGGGGTAGGAGTGGGTCCCCCAGCCTCAGTCCATCTGATACCCCGATGAGACCCCCACATGCTCCCAGGCACAACTCCCAGCGCAGCCCCACAAATTCCAGCGATGCAGGAGAGGAGTGGGACTGGAGGGCACATCTGCGTTCTCTCCCCACTAAAGGAGACCTGGACGGAGCTCTGCTCAAGTTAGAGGCCTCCCATAAGAGAGACATTTCAGCTTTACAGAAGGACATAGTGCACGTGGGCCAGCGCCTGTCAGAGGTAGAAGACCTCCAAGACAAAATAATAGAAACCGCTGAGTCCCACAGAAAAGCTATCCAGACCCAGGCCGCCCAGATAGAGGAGCTTTTTGCGCACATGGACGATCTAGAGAACAGACACAGGAGGAACAACGTGCGCATCAGAGGCCTAAGCGAAAAGGTGGAAAATAGGCAGCTGGAGGCGTGGGCCCAGAAATTTTTCAACGATATCTTACAGAGGCCGGCGGATAAATACATTGAAATAGACAGGATCCATCGTACACTGGGCCCGAGATCACTAGACCCAGCGAGACCGCGCGACGTCCTGTGCAGGATACACTTTTTCCAAGAAAAGGATTTGATTATGCGCAAAGCTAGGGAGGCAGGGGAGCTGACCTTCCAAGGCTCCCCCATCCTCCTTCTCCAAGATTTATCACGCAGGACACTGCAACTCAGAAGAGCGCTGAAACCGTTGCTGATAGCTCTGAGAGAGAACGATATCCAGTACCAGTGGGGGTACCCTTTTCAATTGCTGGCGCGGAAAGGAAATAAAAGGGTGTCCTTCAGATCACTGGGGGACTTGCCGGGATTTTTAGGCTCTCTCGGACTTCCAATGATAGCCCTCCCGGACTGGCCTCGCCAGGGAGGGGCGCTGGCTCCTGCCCTGGGTTCCCCTTGGCAGAAAGTCAGGGCCAAAGACAAACGCTGATATCAAATGCTTCTCATTAATTTGTCATAACATTCTCCTGTCTGTTAGTTATTATTAACCTTTTGTTGCAGGTTCCATAACGACAAGATTCTCCTGTTCAAGGTTTACACGTTCCATGCCGGTAATGCTTAAATCCCTCGCAATATTAATGTCATCTGGCCAGAGCCGCTAGCGAGTGTAGCCTCGCCGTTGGTTTCCCCGCACCCCCCATAGGGGCTATAGCCTGAGCGCTATATTGAAATGCTATTGCATAATCTACGTTTGTTTAGTTTGAGAGGCTTCAAGCCTCATGGTTTGTATGTTCCCCTCCTCCCCCTCTCTCCCCCCCCTCCCCCCCCCCTCCCCCCCCCCCCGTCATAACCCCCATGGGGTGTGGGTCTCGGGTCACAAAAAGCATTTGTCTATCCCCAGTGTAGATGGCTAACGTCTCCATGTGCTCCTACAATGTAAAAGGATTCAACACCCCTGAAAAGAGGAACCAAATTCTCTACCACCTACACAGGAAGGGGATCATGGTAGCAATGTTGCAGGAAACACACTTTAAGGTGGAGTGTGTTCCGCGTCTTTCCTCTAAATATTACACCACGTGGTTCCATAGCCCTCATCCCACGAAGAAGGCAGGAGGGGTGTCAGTAGCGTTGCACAAATCGCTCCAACACACTGTCCTTGACCACGAGACAGATCCAATGGGCCGCTATGTATTTGTAAAGTTGGAGGTTATGGGTATTGCACTATCATTTGCTAACATATATCTTCCCAACCAGGGTCAGATTTCCTACGGGATCTCCACGTTGAGAAAATTGGATGCCTTCGCCGCTGGTTCCAGAGTGATACTAGGGGGAGACCTCAATCTGGTGTTGGACCCGGAGACGGACTCATCGGCGGGTAAGTCCCCCATCTCACATACGGCACGGAGGGCATTAAAACGGGAGCTGGAGAGGATGCACCTGATAGATTTGTGGAGGATCTTACACCCGGGTGTCAGGGACTACAGCTTTCACTCGGCGGTCCACAATAGCTACAGTCGCATTGACTATTTCCTTATTTCGCACAGCCTCCTTGACTACGCTCCGGCGTGCTCAATGGGCCATTTCCTCTGGTCAGATCACGCCCCAATATACGGGGAATTAACAGATATGGGTAGACGGCCACACTCGAATAGGTGGAGACTTAACGAGAATCTTCTTAACGACTCGCTGTGCGTCGGGGAAATTAAGAACACAATATCAGACTTTGAGGCGAACCACAGAAACGACACAACAAGCCTCCCGGTTAAGTGGGAGGCCCTTAAGTGCGTCCTAAGAGGGGTTTTCATTTCCCACGGCGCCCGCCTCAAGAAAGATCGATCCGCCAGGTTGCAAAAACTCCTGGGTGATCTGGCCATTAAGGAAACCCTCAACAAGGGGCACCCCTCGGACGTGATAAAAGCAGAAATTTCTGTGATTCGGCACCAAATCCTCCAAATTCTAGACCAGAAATCCCTAGGAGCTAGAGATAGAATGCGCAGAAGCGCCTTCGAATTCGGCGATAAGTGCGGGAGGTGGCTCTCCAGGACGCTACACCCGAGACCCCCTATGACTCACATTCCCAAAATACAGGCATCGGGAGGAGTAGCTCACGCCACCTCCAAGATCTTGGAGGTATTTCGGTCATACTATAATAATCTATATGACCTGAAACAGGGCTCCGAGACCACGCATAACACAGGGGAGGAAGATATACGGGAATACCTTAACAGCTTTGCACCAAAGGTCACGGACTCAGCTGTGTTTGACGATCTAGAGGAGGATTTCTCGTTGCCGGAACTCTCCGGCCTAATTAAAGAACTCAAAACGGGCAAGAGCCCAGGCCCTGATGGGTTCACCTCTAAATTTTACAAAATCTTTAAAGAAGAAATTTCCCCGCTGATGCTGGGAGCTTTCAACGCGGTAAACAGGGGTTGTCCCTTTCCAGCCCAGGCCCTGCAAGCTCACATTGTGGTCTTGCCCAAGCCGGGAAAGGACTCGACAGTGTGCAGCAACTATAGGCCCATCTCACTCATTAATACCGACATTAAAGTATTTGCCAAGTTGTTAGCGACTCGGCTGCAACCCTTCATCCCGAAGTTAATCCATAGAGACCAGGTGGGGTTTGTCCCGGGGAGGGAGGGTAGAGATAACGTAATTAAATCCACGTCCCTAATGTCGAGGGCCCGGGAGGCGGGGACCCCGCTCTGTCTCATGGCCGTCGATGCCGAAAAGGCCTTCGACAGAGTAAGATGGAGCTTTCTAGAGGCCACTCTGCGACACGTGGGCCTGGGACCCCGAATGAGAGAGAGGATAATGGCCCTGTATAAGGATCCAACGGCCAGGGTAGGGGTTAACGGGGCATTATCAGACCCCTTCCCCATTCACAACGGAACCAGGCAGGGGTGCCCGCTGTCACCCTTCCTTTATATTTTAACAATGGAGTCGTTGGCAAACGCTATTAGGGGGAACGAATCCATAAAGGGCGTCAGGGTCGGGCACGAGGAATATAAACTGTCCCTGTTCGCCGATGACCTCCTGATATACCTTTCCTGCCCAAGTGTTGGTATCCCGGTCCTTTTAAGGGAATTTGATAGATTCAGTGATATAAGTAACTTTAAAATTAACCTCCAGAAGACAGAGATACTGAATGTTTCAATTCCCCAGGCTGAGGAGCTCAGGTTGAAAAAACAGTTCCCATTCAAATGGCAAAGCAAAGCCATCAAATACTTGGGTATTCAGCTCCCAGTAGACCCCTCGCACACATTTAACTTAAACTACAAACCATTCCTAGAGAACCTGGAAAAGGACTTGAACATCTGGAACCCCCTGTTCTTGTCCTGGAGCGGTAGAATCAACTCTGTTAAGATGGTGTCGCTTCCAAGGTTCCTTTACCTATGCCAGGCCCTCCCCATCCGACTGCACAGACAATATCTGCTGCACCTACGCTCCCTAATTACCAAATTTGTCTGGCGAGGACGCAGGCCCCGACTAAAGCATAGCACGCTGGCTAGGACCAGGGATAGGGGGGGGTCTGGGGTTACCGGACTTCACCCTATACTACAAGGCTAATATAGCGAGGTGCGTCCTCGATCTCCTCAAACACAGCGAGTCCAAACTTTGGGTCAAAATGGAACTCGACTCGGATCCAGGCCTGACCCAGGGGATATTTTGGGTCCCGGGCGGCCTGATCAGAGATTACCCGGGAGTGTCACCCCTGTTGAGGCTTCTGGGGGAGGCTTGGTCGGGCTTTGCCGGAAGAGATGGGCTGGTCTCGATCCCGGGTCCCCTCACCCCTATTCTGGCCAACCCCCAATTCAAGGCTTTTGTGACGAATAGAACCTTGCTGCTGACCCCAGCAGTCCAGGTTCCACGTCTTAGAGATGTGATAAGCCAAAGCGGGATAAAGCCGTTGGCGGAGTTCTTCGCGGAGACCAGGATTCCGCCGGGGGCTTGGATGGTTTACTTACAACTGAGGGGCTCGCTGGACTCCCTGACACCCGGCTCGAACCTATCTAAAGCCCTCACACCATTTGAGGCATTATGCATGTCACCTGAATCTACTGGGCATCTTATTTCATTACTATACAGGTTGATGCTGGATCGTGAGATGGGGGACGAGCCCCCGACGTTTACGGGAACGTGGGAGGGCGAACTGGGGAAAACCTTCTCTGCGGAACAATGGCAGAGGTCTTTCATTCTCACGCACAAGGCAACGGTGCATTCCAGGCTGCATGAGCTAAATTATAAGATCCTGACCCACTGGTATACCACGCCGGTCAGAATACACAAAATGTTCCCCCAGTCCTCCCCCCATTGTTGGAGATGTCTGAGCGGACAGGGAAATATGGTGCATATTTGGTGGGCTTGCCCCCCGGTGGCGGCATTATGGAAGGAAGTAGAGGAGTTATACAATAACTTATCTGGGGCAGGCGTGGTGTTCTCGCCTGAGCTAGCCCTACTGTCCATGTTCCGGGGATCTATAGCCCAGGTGAGAAAGGGTTTATTGAAATTTTTCATACTGGCGGTGAGGCAGATAATTCCAAGGCTCTGGCGGGACACCACGAGCCCCACTAAGACCCACTGGGTCGAGGCAGTGAACACGTTGGCCAGATTCGAGGAGATGAGGGCTGAGGAGGATGCTACGGTGGAGAAGTTTTATGCAACATGGAGGCCATGGTTGGACTTTAGGTTGTCACCTGGCCTGGGGGACTGGATCTCCAGGACAACAAATGCGTCGTAAACACCCAGTGCCCTGACAGCCCCCCCCCCCCCCCCCGCGCGAGCTGAACGGGCCATGCAGCCCTCCCTCTGGCGCGGGGGACCTCAGATATGATGATACCGGAGCCCACCCACTAATGGAGTTGCCTAACCAGACTATAAGGCTTGCGCAAATAGGTACCCAACAGGCGAGCATAATCCACTACCCGGACCACCCACACCCCATCTCCCTCCCCCCCCCCCCAATCCCCCTATGGGCTTCTAGGAGCCTTACCCTTGTTTAACTTTTTGCTTTCATTGTATGTCTCTTTGTTTTGTTCTGTTCCACCTCGCGGCCCCCTACCCCGAGGTGGGACTGACTTCTGTTAATTAAAAGAAAAAGACTGGGCGGAGGCAAGCCAGCAACAAACTCCACGGAGGAGAGGTGGTGGAGTGGGAGAATGGGCGCATCAATAAGTATGTATACGTATCGACTGTACCATTGTATGTGATGCTACTATGGCTTGATTATTGTAACATGCTTGTCCGTCCAAATAAACACTTATTTTCCAAAAAAAAGAATTGAATAATCGAGTTAGGACCCATTAACTTTTCCTATTTATGACATAATCAATGCTTGTGCCAAATTTCATGTGTCTATGACATTGGGAAGTGAAAGAATTAGATTCTGTACGTAAAATTTGGACGCTAATTCTTTTGCGCGATAATTAAACAATCGAGTTGGGACCCATTAGGTTTTCCTATTTATGACATAATCAATGCTCGTGCCAAATTTCATGTTTCTATGATATCGGGAAGTGAGAGAATTAGATTCCATACGTGAAATTTAGATGCTAATTCTTTTGCACTAGAATTGAATAATCGAGTTGGGACCCCTTTACTTTTCCTATTTTGGACATAATCTATGCCTGTGCCAAATTTCATGTTTCTACGACATCGGGAAGTTGGAGAATTAGTGGCGAGTCAGTGAGTCAGTCAGTCAGTGAGTCAGTGAGGGCTTTCGTCTTTATATATATAGATTGTTACCATCCCCCACTCACACTAGAGTTAAGCATACTCTTAGGCCTCGTTCAGACAAGCACTGTTTTTGCGCATTAGCTGCGAGTGAAAAGAGTGGTTCTATAAGAACAATTCATACAAAGGAATTTTAGATGCGCTAAATACTTGCATCAATCAACAATAGGACATGTGTGGTTACAATATTTGCATCTAAGGTCCATTGTGCGAGAAAAGATAGGACCTGATTAGAGATGAGCGAACGTACTCGTTTCGAGTAATTACTCGATCGAGTACCGCTATTTTCGAGTACTTCAGTACTCGGGTGAAAAGATTCGGGGGGCGTGGCGGCGCGGGGGGTAGCAGCGGGGAACAGGGGAGAGCCCTCTTTCTCTCCCTCTCCCCCCCACTCCCTGCTGCAACCCCCCACTCACCCACGGCACCCCCCGAATCTTTTCGCCCGAGTATGGAAGTACTCGAAAATCGCGGTACTCGGGTGAAAAAGGGGCGTGGCCGAGTACGCTTGCTCATCTCTAGACCTGATCTATCTTTGGTGCGTGATGTACAGAAATTTCCATAGACTCCTATGGGAGCTGGAGTCTATAGAAACTCCTGTGCAGTAAAATGAGATTACAAATCTCATTAGGAGGATTTCAGCCGATGGAAGGAATTCCCAGCTGCTTACAGTGGGACATTTAAAACTTGCTGCCCAGAAGCACATTTTAAATGCCACAAGGGTTCCCTTAATCTGCCCTCTAGCCTTACCCCCTCTCTCTTTGCTATGGGGAATCCCTGTGAGAAGCTTTAGCCCCACCCCTCTCTCTGCGCTATTAGGGTATCCCCATAGCAAGGAGAGAGAGAGCCGGGCTATGGGGGATTCACTCTGTCCATGCTATGGGGAAATCCAGAAGTCCTGTGGGGCTTCTTCTCTCTTTCCTCCTGGAGCAGCTGCCCGTTCATGTGATTTTTAGCGCAGTATAGGCATGATTTTTTTCGTGCACCTATACTGCGCTAAAGCCACACTCGTGTGAACGAGGCCTTAGAGTCAGTTAGATTGTCTAAAGTTCTTGAATAATGGCATATTGCTTATCTATTAAGCAATGCCCCTACCGCAACATGTGCAATACACAGACAGCACATAGCCCAAAAACATGGCTGTGTGTTATGTGAACAGCCCAATAGAATATAATAGTGCCTTCACCTGCCTGTATAATAAACGGATAGCAAACAGCTGAAAAACATGGCTGTGTCAATTGGCCCTAATAGACCTCTTTAGACTTTTCTAAGATGCCATGAAATGGAAATAGTTTTATCCATTGACCTGGAAAATGATTTCTGTGCTCACTGCATTGTAGTTGATGTATGATGTGACTTCTTCTGAAGGTTCCCCAGAAACAGGTTACATAACTCACTAGCATTTCAAAAACCTGCAGGGTCTCCGAAGAATTTGTTCAGAAATGTCCATCAGATACTTGATTACTGATGGGTTTTCACAACTTCAATTAATTTAATTGAAGAGAACCCGTAAACTTCTCCACTGAAAATGGGATTTATGTGTTCTCACTAGAGATGAGCGAGCACTAAAATGCTCGGGTGCTCGTTACTCGTGACGAAAATTTCGCGATGCTCGAGGGTTCGTTTCGAATAAAGAACCCCATTGAAGTCAATGGGCGACCTGAGCATTTTTGTATATCGCCGATGCTCGCTAAGGTTTCCATTTGTGAAAATCTGGGCAATTCAAGAAAGTGATGGGAACGACACAGCAACGGATAGGGCAGGCGAGGGGCTACATGTTGGGCTGCATCTCAAGTTCCCAGGTCCCAGTATTAAGCCACAATAGCGGCAAGAGTGGGCTCCCCCCTCCCAACAATTTTTACTTCTGAAAAGCCCTCATTAGCAATGCATACCTTAGCTAAGCACCACACTACCTCCAACAAAGCACAATCACTGCCTGCATGACACTCCGCTGCCACTTCTCCTGGGTTACATGCTGCCAAACCCCCCCCTGCATGACCCAGTGTCCACAGCACACACCAAATTGTCCCTGCGCAGCCTTCAGCTGCCCTCATGCCACGCCACACTCATGTCTATTTATAAGTGCGTCTGCCATGAGGAGGAACCGCAGGCACACACTACAGAGGGTTGGCACGGCTAGGCAGCGACCCTCTTCAAAAGGGGCGGGGCGATAGCCCACAATGCTGTACAGAAGCAATGAGAAATATAATCCTTTGCCACCGCCATCAGGAGCTGCACACATGGGCATAGCAATGGGGAACCTATGTGCCACACACTATTCATTCTGTCAAGGTGTCTGCATGCCCCAGTCAGACCGCGTTTTTTCATAAATAGTCACAGACAGGTACAACTGGGAATCCCCAACTCCGCAATGGGAATTCCGTGTGCACCCACAGCATGGGTGGCTCCCTGGAACCCACCGGCTGTACATAAATGTATCCCATTGCAGTGCCCTGGACAGCAGAGCTAACGTCAGATTAAATCCAGGTGGGCTTCGGCCCACACTGCATGCCCCAACCTGACCGGGCTTTTTAATTCATAGACACAGGCGGGTACAACTCCCTATTGTGAAGTCCCTGTGGACCGACAGCATGGGTGGGTGCCAGGAAGCCATCGGCCCACACTGCATGCCCCAGTCAGACTGGGGTTCTTTAGAAGTGGACACATGCAGTTACAACTCTGTGTGGACCGACAGCATGGGTAGCTCCCTGGAACCCACCGGCGGTTATCCCATTGCAGTGCCCAACACAGCTGATGTAACGTCAGCTTTAATGCAGGTGGGCAAAAAATTAATTGGATTACACTGTAGGCGAGGGCCCACAAAAAATTGGTGTATCAACAGTACTAATGTACCTCAGAAAAATTGCCCATGCCCAACCAAGAGGGCAGGTGAAACCCATTAATCGCTTTGGTTAATGTGGCTTAATTGGTAACTAGGCCTGGAGGCAGCCCAGTTAAAATAAAAATTGGTTCAGGTGCAAGTTTCAACGCTTTAATGAGCATTGAAACATATAAAAATTGTTTAGAAAAATTATATGACTGAGCCTTGTGGGCCTAAGAAAAATTGCCCGTTCGGCGTGATTACGTGAGGTTTCAGGAGGAGGAGCAGGAGGAGGAGGAGGAATATTATACACAGATTGATGAAGCAAAAATGTCCCCGTTTTTGATGGTGATAGAGAACGATGCTTCCATCCGCGGGTGCAGCCTACGTATTGCTTAGGTATCGCTGCTGTCCGCTGGTGAAGAAGAGAAGTCAGGAGAAATCCAGGCTTTGTTCATCTTGATGAGTGTAAGCCTGTCGGCACTGTCGGTTGACAGGCGGGTACGCTTATCCGTGATGATTCCCCCAGCCGCACTAAACACCCTCTCTGACAAGACGCTAGCCGCAGGACAAGCAAGCACCTCCAGGGCATACAGCGCGAGTTCAGGCCACGTGTCCAGCTTCGACACCCAGTAGTTGTAGGGGGCAGAGGCGTCACCGAGGACGGTCGTGCGATCGGCTACGTACTCCCTCACCATCCTTTTACAGTGCTCCCGCCAACTCAGCCTTGACTGGGGAGCGGTGACACAGTCTTGCTGGGGAGCCATAAAGCTGGCAAAGGCCTTGGAGAATGTTCCCCTGCCTGCGCTGTACATGCTGCCTGATCTCTGCGCCTCCCCTGCTACCTGGCCCTCGGAACTGCGCCTTCGGCCACTAGCGCTGTCGGATGGGAAGTTTACCATCAGTTTGTCCACCAGGGCCCTGTTGTATAGCATCATTCTCGAACCCCTTTCCTCTTCCGGAATGAGAGTGGAAAGGTTCTCCTTATACCGTGGGTCGAGCAGTGTGTACACCCAGTAATCCGTAGTGGCCAGAATGCGTGTAACGCGAGGGTCACGAGAAAGGCATCCTAACATGAAGTCAGCCATGTGTGCCAGGGTACCTGTACGCAACACATGGCTGTCCTCACTAGGAAGATCACTTTCAGGATCCTCCTCCTCCTCCGGCCATACACGCTGAAAGGATGACAGGCAAGCAGCATGGGTACCCTCAGCAGTGGGCCAAGCTGTCTCTTCCCCCTCCTCCTCATGCTCCTCCCCCTCCTCCTCCTCCTCAACGCGCTGAGATATAGACATGAGGGTGCTCTGACTATCCAGCGACATACTGTCTTCCCCCGCCTCCGTTTCCGAGTGCAAAGCATCTGCCTTTATGCTTTGCAGGGAACTTCTCAAGAGGCATAGCAGAGGAATGGTGACGCTAATGATTGCAGCATCCCCGCTCACCATCTGGGTAGACTCCTCAAAGTTTCCAAGGACCTGGCAGATGGCTGCCAACCAGGCCCACTCTTCTGTAAAGAATTGAGGAGGCTAACTCTCACTACGCCGCCCATGTTGGAGTTGGTATTCCACAATAGCTCTACGCTGCTCATAGAGTCTGGCCAACATGTGGAGCGTAGAGTTCCACCGTGTGGGCACGTCGCACAGCAGTAGGTGCACTGGCAGATTAAACCGATGTTGCAGGGTCCGCAGGGTGGCAGCGTCCGTCTTGGAGTTGCGGAAATGTGCGCTGACCCGGCGCACCTTTCCGAGCAGGTATGACAAGTGTGGGTAGCTTTTCAGAAAGCGCTGAACCACCAAATTAAAGACGTGGGCCAGGCATGGCACGTGCGTGAGGCTGCCGAGCTGCAGAGCCGCCACCAGGTTACGGCCGTTGTCACACACGACCATGCCCGGTTGGAGGCTCAGTGGCGAAAGCCAGCGGTCGGTCTGCTCTGTCAGACCTTGCAGCAGTTCGTGAGCCGTGTTCCTCTTCTCTCCTAAGCTGAGTATTTTCAGCACGGCCTGCTGACGCTTGCCCACCGCTGTGCTGCCACGCCGCGCGACAGCGACTGCTGGCGACGTGCTGCTGCTGACACATCTTGATTGCGAGACAGAGGTTGCGTTGGAGGAGGAGGAGGGTGGTTTAGTGGAGGAAGCATACACCGCCGCAGATACCAGCACCGAGCTGGGGCCCGCAATTCTGGGGGTGGGTAGGACGTGAGCGGTCCAAGGCTCTGACTCGGTCCTAGCCTCCACTAAATTCACCCAATGTGGCGTCAGGGAGATATAGTGGCCCTGCCCGCCTGTGCTTGTCCGCGTGTCTATTGCTAAGTGGACCTTGGCAGTAACCGCATTGGTGAGGGCGCGTACAATATTACGGGAGACGTGGTCGTGCAGGGCTGGGACGGCACATCGGGAAAAGTAGTGGCAACTGGGAACCGAGTAGCGCGGGGCCGCCGCCGCCATCATGCTTTTGAAAGCCTCCGTTTCCACAAGCCTATACGGCAGCATCTCCAGGCTGATCAATTTGGCAATGTGCACGTTTAACGCTTGAGCGTGCGGGTGCGTGGCGGCGTACTTGCGCTTGCGCTCAAACAGTGGCGCTAGCGACGTCTGGACGCTGCGCTGAGAGACATTGCTGGATGGGGCTGAGGACAGCGGAGGTGAGGGTGTGGGTGCAGGCCAGGAGACGGTAGTGTCTGTGTCCTCAGAGGGGGGTTGGATCTCAGTGGCAGGTTGGGGCACAGGGGGAGAGGCAGTGGTGCAAACCGGAGCCGGTGAACGGCCTTCGTCCCACCTTGTGGGGTGCTTGGCCATCATATGCCTGCGCTTGCTGGTGGTGGTGGCTCCCCAGCTGATCTTGGGGCGACATAGGTTGCACACCACTGTTCGTCGGTCGTCAGGCGTCTCTGTGAAAAACTGCCACACCGTAGAGCACCTTGACCTCTGCAGGGTGGCATGGCGCGAGGGGGCGCTTTGGGAAACAGTTGGTGGATTATTCGGTCTGGCCCTGCCTCTACCCCTGGCCACCGCACTGGCTCGGCCTGTTCCCACACCCTGACTTGGGCCTCCACGTCCTCGCCCGCGTCCACGTCCTCTAGGCCTACCCCTACCCCTCAGCATGCTGTATTACCAGTAGTGCAGAAACAGAACGCTGTAATTAAATGTGCCACTTATTGGCCTGTGGTTGGAGGCTGACTTCACTTACGGAACGCACAGCAGAGCCAGGAAATAATTTTGCGCAAGCCTACTGTAACACTTAGCTGGCTGCGTATGAATTAGGACAACTACCCCCAGCACAGACCCAGTACACTAAGGACGGTCACAGGCAGCCCAAATAGATTTTTTTTCCCAAATGTTTTTGGAAAGGCCCACTGCCTATATACACTGTATATGTCTTCTCTTTCTGCGTCACCACTACTGGCCCTGGAGTATGTAAAATAACTGCAAACTGTTGCACTGTGGACTGGAATACAGCGGTGATGTAACAGCCAACACAGAGACAGGAAATAATTTTGCGCAAGCTTGCTGTAACACTTAGCTGGCTGCGTATGAATTAGGACAACTACACCCAGCACAGACCCAGTACACTGAGGACAGTCACAGGCAGCCCAAATAGATTTTTTTTCTCAAATGTTTTTGGAAAGGCCCACTGCCTATATACACTGTATATGTCTTCTCTCTCTGCGTCACCACTACTGGCCCTGGAGTATGTAAAATAACTGCAAACTGTTGCACTGTGGACTGGAATACAGCGGTGATGTAACAGCCAACACAGAGCCAGGAAATAATTTTGCGCAAGCCTGCTGTAACACTTAGCTGGCTGTGTATGAATTAGGACAACTACCCCCAGCACAGACCCAGTACACTGAGGACAGTCACAGGCAGCCCAAATAGATTTTTTTTCCCAAATGTTTTTGGAAAGGCCCACTGCCTATATACACTGTATATGTCTTCTCTCTCTGCGTCACCACTACTGGCCCTGGAGTATGTAAAATAACTGCAAACTGTTGCACTGTGGACTGGAATACAGCGGTGATGTAACAGCCAACACAGAGCCAGGAAATAATTTTGCGCAAGCCTGCTGTAACACTTAGCTGGCTGCGTATGAATTAGGACAACTACCCCCAGCACAGACCCAGTACACTGAGGACAGTCACAGGCAGCCCAAATAGATTTTTTTTCCCAAATGTTTTTGGAAAGGCCCACTGCCTATATACACTGTATATGTCTTCTCTCTCTGCGTCACCACTACTGGCCCTGGAGTATGTAAAATAACTGCAAACTGTTGCACTGTGGACTGGAATACAGCGGTGATGTAACAGCCAACACAGAGACAGGAAATAATTTTGCGCAAGCCTGCTGTAACACTTAGCTGGCTGCGTATGAATTAGGACAACTACCCCCAGCACAGACCCAGTACACTGAGGACAGTCACAGGCAGCCCAAATAGATTTTTTTTCCCAAATATGTCTTCTGTCCCTGCCTCACCACTACTACTGGCCCTGGACTATGTATAATTACTGCAGGGCGCAATGCTCTGCACGGACGATATACTAAAAAAAAAAAAGTGCAACACTGCAAAAAGCAGCCTCCACACTACTGCACACGGTTAGATGTGGCCCTAAGAAGGACCGTTGGGGTTCTTGAAGCCTAAAATACTCCTAACACTCTCCCTATAGCAACTCCAGCAAGACAGCACTTTCCCTGATCTCTGTCAGAATGCATCTGTGGCGAGCCGCGGGAGGGGCCGATTTTTATACTCAGGTGACACCTGATCTCGCCACCCACTCACTGCAGGGGGTGGTATAGGGCTTGAACATCGCAGGGGGGAGTTGTAATGCCTTCCCTGTCTTTCTATTGGCCAGAAAAGCGCGCTAACGTCTCAGAGATGAAAGTGAAAGTAACTCGAACATCGCGTGGTACTCGTCACGAGTAACGAGCATCTCGAACACGCTAATACTCGAACGAGTATCAAGCTCGGACGAGTACGTTCGCTCATCTCTAGTTCTCACAAATGTGCAGATCCAAAGTATTGGAACCTGCTAATCTTATTTTATGCCTGATATCATCTCTTCTACATTATCACCCCAAACAGTCTGATTAGGAAAGCAATCAGTCCAACCAAATATCAGAAAAGGAGATGACTGCATGGAATGTATTATTTGGGGTCATTTTATTCACACAGTAATGAATTAGAAACATTTCACTACAATATATGGGATACATTGCAGAAATAGAACTGGATGCTGTCCTGTGGTTGCATGGGACTGACTTCTCAGAAATGTGGGAATCCCTGTTAGTTGAACTCCACTAATCTGATTTTTTGACCAATGTCCCAATGTCCACGGTGGGATTTGATTTGTGGAATCCGCGCGGAAGATCCACAATTCAAAGTGCCCATAGGGAAGCATTGGAATCCATAACTGAATGTATGCATGCAGATTTGAACAAAATCGCAGCATGCTCCATTTCAGTGCAGATTCTGTGCGGACGGGCTCAATAGAAGTCAATGGATGCGGACAGTCCGCAATGCATCCACAAATACAATTGCGCATGCACTGTGGATTTGAAGGTTAAAATCAATTAGGAAGGTGGGAAGAAGGCTGGAAGGTGGGGTTGCAGATTTTCTTTCCACGTAGATGATCCACACTGTATCTGCCTGAAAAAAACAATAGATCTGCGATCTCCCGCAAATGGTTTCGGCATGTCTCCCGCTGTGGAAATCTGCATGCGGAATCCCGCATGGAATCCAGCCCTGACCCATGTGTACCTGTATTTTCCTGGTGGTCGCGTCCACGCATATCTCTCCACTTCTGTCTCGCCGTCGGACATACGCAGTACAGTTTTTTTTTTTAAATCTCCTGATTTCTCGCAGGATCCGCGGCCGTCCGCAGTGTCACCCACAGGCGTGCCATGGATCGGACGGCTTCCATTGACCTCAATGGAAGCCGTCCGTGCGGGAACCGCAGAAAAATGGAGCATGCTGCAATTTGTTTTTGGCTTAAATTCAGTTGCGGATGCCCTTGATTCTTTATGGGCAGCTTGATTTGTGACTCTGACTTTTTTGACCAATGTCTTAAAGCCTAATGTCCACAGGAGGATTTGATTTGCGTAATTCGTGCGGAAGATCCGCACTTCAAAGTGCCCATAGGGAAGCATTGGAATCTGCAACTGAATTTAAGCATGCGGATTTGATTTGCAGACTGGATTTGATTTGATTTCCGGTGGTCCTGAGCCTTTATGTGTGTGGTGCCAACCATCTTAGCAGGAGAAGATGGTGATCCCGTAAGAGAGTTACCCCCAGGTTGCTACAATTGGTGGAGGTTGCGGGCAGGGAATTGAGCACAAAGATTAGAGAAAAAAGCCAGTGTGGCTGAAGGTTGATGGTGACTAGATGTGTCTGCTGTGAAATAGTGCTGCAATTGAATTTAAAGGGCCAGGAGGCTGAAAGTGCGGTTGCCGTAGAGGTCTGGACGTATTTGATTGTGCAGCAAAGATGGCGGTTGTCAAGGGAGATTACCAGAAGGGGCCATGGTGGGGTTGTTTACAAGTGGACTACTGTATGTTCGGATGTCCGAAGGCAAAGTTGCCAGTCAAACCCTACTGAAGTGTGATGAAGTCCATAAAGGCAACGAGACTACAATGGACTGGTCTGAATGGTCACCAAAGGAGTTCGTCAGTCTGTCCAGAGAAACTGCAGTTCCACGGGTTGGATCCAAGTAATGGGGAGATTGTTCCAGAAACTCCTGAAAGGGTGCATTATGGACTTAAAAGGACTGAGATTGCAAATGTTTTGTAGGTTGGTGCGGTGGAAACTACAGAGTGTGCATTAACGTCTAGGAGAGACATGTTGGAAGAGTGCACTGACACAAATGTAATTTAAATGTTGCATTATATGTTTCCCTTGCAGGATAGCGCAGTGAAAGTTGCACAGTGTGCACTGATATCTAAAGAAAACATAGTTGAAAAATGTATTGCTAAAAATATTTTGGTTTAAAAAGTTTTCTATTGACACAGAAGCCTCGTGTGAGAAGGATTGTGGAATGTTTGGTTCTGTCTAGAGATGAGCGAGTATACTCGCTAAGGCACATTACTCGAACGAATAGTGCCTTAGCCGAGTATCTCCCCGCTCGTCTCTAAAGATTCGGGGGCCGGCGGGGGGCGGGGAGCGGCAGGATAGAGCGGGAAGGAAGGGAAGGGAGATATCTCTCTCCCTCTCTCCCCCCGCTCCCCGCCGCAACTCACCTGTCACCCGCGCCGACCCCCGAATCTTTAGAGACGAGCGGGGAGATACTCGGCTAAGACACTACTCGCTCGAGTAATGTGCCTTAGCGAGTATACTCGCTCATCTCTAGTTCTGTCTATAAAATGTCTAGAATTTTGTAGAAGTATTTCCCAATTTCCATAGGTGAAGGCAGAGTTGGAGCAGGCTATTCCAGGGAGTTCAGCCACTGCCCATGTGGGAATTAGCTCATATGTGCTTCTAGTGGCAGAGAGGAGAAATAATGAAAAGAATGCATGTAGTACTATAAGTGAAGGCAAACTAGAGAGAGGTGTTGGCAGAATAGTTTCCTGTGAAACTGAGGTAGTTGCTAGTAGCAACCAAATGCCTGCTGGGACTAGAGATAATAAAGTTGCAAAGAATAAGAAGAAAAAGACTGCTTCCCTTATGTCATAGATGTAGTCAGTGAGGCCGTATGGTCCAAAATGAGAAAGAAAGTGAACAGTTGCTCATAGTTCAGGAGAACTTGTACAGATGCAAGGTTGTGCAAATTTTGGGAAGTCAAGATGTGCGCAGAAGATGCCTGTCAAGCTGCCAGTAGAAGATATGATGCACAGTTGGAAAAACAATTGCCAGCTTGTGTCTACTTGAAGAAAAGGCCAAGAGGCAAAGACTTTTAATAGAAGAGGAAACAAGGAGACTCAAGAGGGAAAGGGAGGATGCTGTCAAAGAAAACAGAAAGTGTGATTATTAGAGATGAGCGAGTATACTCGCTAAGGCACATTACTCGAGCGAGTAGTGCCTTAGCCGAGTATCTCGCGCTCGTCTCTAAAGATTCGGGGGCTGGCGGGGGTGACAGGTGAGTTGCAGCGGGGAGCGGGGGGGGGGGGAGAGAGGGAGAGAGAGATCTCCCCTATGTTCCTCCCCTCTCTCCCCTGCCGCTCCCCGCCCGCCGCCAGCCCCTGAATGCTAAGGATTCAGACTTCAGAAAGGTCACCCGTATGTGCTTTGTGGTTTTTCTCTTCTTTGTGATTTGCTATATACCCTTTTTACTACTCAACATTTTTGATGCCAAAAACGCTGCACCCCAAGTTCTTCACATGAAAGCCATGAATTTCACCTGGTTAAACAGTTGCGTCAATCCCATATTGTACGCAGCCATGCACCAACAGTTCTTCGATGGTTATATAAAAGTTTTTCTTCCAATCATTACCAAATTCAGAAGAACATAAAGCTTCAAAGAACTGGACACTTGAATCTTCCATTCCCAAGATCTGAGCAGAAGACATTACTCATGAAGTTTGATATTTATTTACAAAGTAACTAATAAATCAAAAGACATGAACAAAAGATGGGATCAGAAGTTGTAATTATTGGCCCTGCCCACTGCAAGCAACTATTTCGCAAATTCGTTCATTGAATGAAGGCAATTTTGAAGCTCCAAATACTACCAAAGGGGGCCTTTGGGGCATAAAACGGACAAAGATAGGGCAGGACTTATCTTTTTGCAGGCGTAGAAAATAAATGTCCAAGAAAGGTAGGGTAGATCCTATTTTTTCAAGTACATAGGATTTGCGCACGAGAAATTTGCTTGTGAGAACAAAGCCATTGAAATAAATGGCTTTGCGTCGTCACATTATACGGGCAAGATTTTCGGGTCCACAAAAAAGTTCATCTATTTAATCTTTAGGCCGGCTGCAAACGTGCCGGCTTCACGGCGTCCTCGCTCCCGCATGACGCTTCCCCGCCCACCGCCGCGGCATCATGTGACACGCCGGCCGCGTCACATGACACGCCCACCGCATCATATGGCGTGGGGGTGGTAGGCGGGGAAGCGTTTTCACACTATCTTCCGCTGTGCTACAGCAGTGAATTTAATATATATTTCATATAAATATAAATCCTGCACTCCAGTTTGCTTTTCTTCAGTTTGATAACTATTAAGGCAGAACTGATTTCTGTGACTTTACTTTATATACAGGACAGTGGTAATCTGAAGTAGTCTGGGATACACCCCCGTCTCATGATTGGTTCTCGCTGCCACCTATGCAGATTATCATCCTATGCAGGAACTGATTTGCATATCAATTTTGAGCCTCTAATTGGAAGGTCACTTTGAATTCTCTAAGGGCGGTTTCACATGGGTGCATATTTAATGCATATGAGCTGCAAACAAGGGGCTTTTGCGCGCATGTTTGCGTATTTTACTGTACTTTTTTGCACATACAGGACATGTTCACATGGGCCATAATTTAAAAGGCTGTTAAGTCTAATGAGGTCCAGATGTGTCCTTTGCCAGACAGTTTTGCACTGTATTCCATGCTTAACCTTTCGTATTGTGTGCGCAAATATAAGCAGGTTCTATTTTTAGGTTTTCTGAAAAGTGTGCACACAAAAACAGGGAATGAGAGCATACCCACTGAAATCAATAGGTTCACATAACCACAGAAGTCCTGTAGGGTCCACTGGACGAAACCAATTGACTATAATGCGGTCTGCTTGGGTTTGGTCTTGCATTTCACAGGATGAAGTAGTGCTGCATGCAGTAATGGAGCCTCTGAATTGAACCTCCAACGCTGATGTGAAATGACCCAAAGGGCTTGTTTACATGAGCGAATGCATACAACGCTCCAGGCCTCCCGCAGCTTTGAACACATTACAGCCCATACGCTCTGCCGGCAGAGACCGCGTACAGGCTGTATATGAAACTGTGCATACCCACGAATGACGCGTCACGGACATGCGCAGTGTGATTATTCTTTTCAATTCCCTGCTCTGTTCAGAGCAGAGCCACGTATGGACTACCTTCCATATGTAGCACATATAAGGGCTGCGTACGATCCGCGTAGAAATAGAGCATTTATTTCTCCTGTGTTTTGATACACAGTGACCACATGCCGGGGTGAATGGAAGAATAAAAGTCCATAGACTTTTATTGACTCCTTTCACCATGTGTTATGCACGGTATATATGTGTGTGTACTATACAGTGACAATACGCCTGTGTGAATGAGCCCTTCCGCACATACAGTATACATACACAAACATTACATGCTTACCATTCCTGCACATGGCGGCATCCTGGACTTGTGTGTCTTCCAGAGAGAACAGCAGCGGAGGAGCCATATGTTCTCTGGGCAGCTGGAGGGGTCAGTCTTCCACCCTGCTGTCTGTGTCTTTAGCCTCTTACCTCCTCCTCATCTCCGTTCTGACAGCTGCTGTCAGAGCTCCTTCAGACGAACGTAGTTTTCGCGCTGCTAGCAGCACACAGAACATGCTTCTTTAAAGGATCAATAGGTTCCTATAGAAGCGTTCACATGGATGATTGTTAGGTGCGCAAAACTGCGCGCACCTAACAAAGATGGGTCATGCAAGTGCAAACATGTCCTATCTGTGCTGCATGCTTTCCATAGGCTCCTATGCGGTGAGAGCCTGTGTGGTCTGTGTTGTATGTGGTGAGGCTCCCCCACAGCTAAGAGGCCGTTTTGCAATGGCGACCCCTAGCAGTACGCCTGTGGGTAAGATTCTAGCCCATAAAAGTACAGATCACCTAGCAACAGTCTGGGGAAGTGTTTGGCTGGGTAGCAGGAACAGAGACAGACTGGGATTGGGTAATATGTCCACTCTGCAGATTGGGTTAGTGTGACAATACAAAAATTAGGAGTGAGTGGAGCCAAAGTAGTCTAGTCCAGGGACACCTGAGATAGAGACCGGGGAGGAACAAGGAGACAGCTTCTGTTAAGTTATCGCAGAGCAGCTAGTGCAGTGGGAAGGAGAAACACCTAAAGTGTGAGTACTATAGAGTAAGATCTGGAGATTTGTGAGCTAGACAGACAGAAAAGCAAAGAAGGGTATTTAAGTAGTAAGAAATGAATCTAAGAAGAGAAAGGAAACTAAATCAGCAAAGCTGGAAGGAAAATACGCAATAAGAACTGCCAAATTTACCACTGTGCAGTAATGTGCCAGGCCACGTTTTCTACATCATAGGGGAGCAGCAGTGCCACCGTGACTATCATCTGATTCCCCGCTGCTCCCCCCCCCCCCTAGGTCTGCACTCGGTCGCCACACTTCTGTCTGTCATCAACGACTTTAATCAAAAATTAATTTTCTACATATTTCATCTTGTATTTCCAGATGATTCTGTCTTGCAACAAGCAGGCATTTGCCCCTTGAAATGAGAGACAGTTCCCAGGGGGTTTATGAAAAGGAAACATTTTGATGTCATTTTCCTGCTAACTCTTGAGTCTGATTTCCATATTCATACAAAAAACTCAGAGAACTCAAATAGAAAATGATTTATGTTTGATTTTGTTACAAATGTGGAAAAGCGGAACGGTAAAGCCGTGCTTACAAATTGTTAGAGCTTTGATTTGTTGTAAAATGAGAAAATCTAATATCACATGCAGAAAGCTGGTATTATATTATGTTGTATCATAGGAAAACCCTACAGTCAATATCTATCACTCGGAGGCATAGGCAGTCTTTCCTTCACTCATAGCAAAAGTTATGTTGATTATGCTAGCCACTGGCCAACGCAGATTGACTTGTTGGTGCCCCTTAGCACCTGAGCTGACCAATCAACCCTAGCTATGACTTGATCTTCTGGTGTTACCAAGTACTATGTGACCTTGGATGTGTTGAAATGCACTGATGAGGGGAAGGGATACCGCCTTCAAAGCCGATTCGGCTGCATATGGGTCCAGGGGTAAAAGAGGACCCAGATCGCCGGATTACGAATGGCTAACTATACTCCCCTATGCTGCTACCCCGGCTGTGGCAGTAAACAATGTTCTACTCTGGCTCCCCTGCTGGCTTCTGAGTTGTGTGATCACATGAGCTAGTACACGTGATCACTGCAGCACCAGGGAAATGGCTACAGCGGCCTCATTGTTATATCTTATCGACGTTGGATTGGAGCTGCAGGTGTAGTAGCCATGCCGGTCACTGGAGAGTAGTCAAGATAGCTGGGAGTCACTATCGGGAAGTCATGGTATGCAGTACAATGAGATGAAACTGAAGCATAGTCAAATGCAAGCCAGAGGTCAGCAGCAGGAGGTATCGGTGTGTAGTACAATGGAATGAGATGGAAGTGTAGCCAAATGCAAGCCAGAGGTCAGCAGCAGGAGGTATCGGTATGCAGTATAGTGGGATGAGATGGAAGTGTAGTCAACAGAAAGCCAGAGGTCAGCAGAATAGGTATAGGTACAATTACAGATGAGCAGGAGGAGGAGTGGTGGAGCACAATAATTACGCACTGGATCTGAGGCTTGGTCAGACTTTTATAGGTAGTCCTAATTAGTAGCAGGGTGGAGCCAGGACAGGGAGACATGAAGGACTTAGCAGGAGGAAGGAAACAGCACAAGGCTGGGTTTCAGCAAGGAACTGTTCCATTCCTGGATGGCCCAGGGTAGAGAGCTGCTAACTAAAGCGCAAGAGGTCCCGGGTTTGAGTCCTGACACTCCTGCACCCGATTATGTGATAGCACAGCCAGAAAGCAAGCAGGGGAGATGGAGCGGATCAGTGCTGACTGCAGCAGCCGGGGTAGCAGAATAGGTGAGTATAATCAGATTTTTATTTTACTATATATAAGGGGCCAATTGTATTACAGGCTATGGGACCATAAGTGGCATTATTACAGATCTTGGGGTCATAAGGGGCATTATTACTGACTATGGGACCATTACACGCATTATTACTAGCTAAAGGACCATTATGGACATCATTACTGGCTATGGCCCATAAGAAGCATTATGACTAGCTATGCGGAATAAGAGGTGCTATTACTAGCTAGGGCATTATTAGTTCCTCAGAACATAAGGGGCATTATTACTGATTGAAAGGAAAAGGGGTCTTGTTGTTAAGTAGGAGCATTCTTTGGCCTCTTTCACATAAGCGATTTTACGCGGCTAATTTAGCCGCGATAAAAAAAAACGAGACCATCAGAAGCATTTGATTCCAATACATTCATTCAGATTGCTGATTATATTAGCTTCGTAAAATGTCTGGCCAGCAAAGACATCAATGTTATATGGGCCAGAAAAGATAGGTCTTGCCCTATCTTTTGGCCGATATATGCTAGCGGCTCCCATAAGCTTCTACGGGAGCTACGGAAAGAGGCAGAGGTAGGGAGTTCAGCAGCAGCCAATGCTGCTAAAACATGTCAGCTGACTCGAGTTAAATAGAACTATCACTGAGGATTTATCCCAACTGAAGGAATTCTGGGCTGCGATGTATTTACGCTACCCCCAACCATGTGAATTGTCGCGCTTTTCAGGCCGCAATGCGGCGTAAATACGTGACGCCCGTGTAAATAAGGCCTTACACAAAAACAGGGATACTATTACTGTATGAGGCACACTGGTGGCATTATTACTATGTTTGGTACTATAGATGGGGGGGGTGAGATTGTATAGAAGAGCAGAAAACATAAGGAAGGCGCATACTTTCTGCAGAGCTCCTGTTTACTATATGGTCACTGCATGGTGTTAATTAGAGATGAGCGAGCACCAAAATGCTCGGGTGCTCGTTACTCGAGTCAAACTTCCCGCGATGCTCGAGGGTTCATTTCGAGTAACGAACCCCATTGAAGTCAATGGGCGACTCGAGCATTTTTGTATATCGCCGATGCTCGTTAAGGTTTTCATTTGTGAAAATCTGGGAAATTCAAGAAAGTGATGGGAACGACACAGAAACGGATAGGGCAGGCGAGGGGCTACATGTTGGGCTGCATCTCAAGTTCCCAGGTCCCACTATTAAGCCACAATAGTGGCAAGAGTGGGCCCCCCCCAACAATTTTTACTTCTGAAAAATCTTCATTAGCAAGGCATACCTTAGCTAAGCACCACACTACCTCCAACAAAGCACAATCACTGCCTACATGACACTCCACTGCCACTTCTCCTGGGTTACATGCTGCCCAACCCCCCGCACGACCCAGTGTCCACAGCGCACACCAAAGTGTCCCTGCGCAGCCTTCAGCTGCTCTCATGCCACACGCTGGCCTCATAGCCACACCACCCTCATGTCTATTTATAAGTGCGTCTGCCATGAGGAGGAACCGGAGGCACACACTGCAGAGGGTTGGCAGGGCCACGCAGCGACCCTCTTTAAAATGGGCGGGGCGATAGCCCACAATGCTGTACAGAAGCAATGAGAACTCCAATCCTGTGCCACCTCCGTCAGGAGCTACAAACGTGGGCATAGCAATGGGGAATCCATGTGCCTCACAGTATTCATTCTGTCAAGGTGTCGCATAGCTCAATCCACACTGCAAGGGGAAAGCCGTCAGCGCTCTGCCCCCTACCCAAGTCAGTCAGTGCCTTTGTGCCAGACAGGTCAAACACCGCAATGGGAACTACGTTTGCACCAACAGCATAGGTGGGTCCTAGGAAACCCAAGACATGAACAAAAAATTGATCTGAGCGGCCAAACATGGCAGACTTGCACTGCGCCCACGGCATAGGCCTCGGCCCACAGATTCAGCAATCCTAGGCTGGAAGCGGACTTTCACTGCACCCAGGACATAGGCCTCTGCACAAACCCTCAGCAATCGCGTGCCTACAGCGGACTCCAATGCTAGCGTAGCTGTGCACGTCTCATTAGCGCTGTATTGCTCCTGTAGTTTGTCCCAATGCTGTGCCCCGGATAGTAGAGCTAACGTCAGATTAAATACAGGTGGGCTTCGGCCCACACTGCATGCCCCAGTCAGACTGGGTTTTTTTTCTAAGTAGACACAGGCAGGTACAACTCCCTAACGTGAAGTCCGTGTGGACCCAAAGCATGATTGGCTCCCTGGAACCCACCGGCGGTACATAAACAAATCCCATTGCAGTGCCCAGCCCAGCTAAGGTAATGTCAGATTAAATGCAGGTGGGCTTCGGCCCACACTGCATGCCCCAGTCTGACCGGGGTTTTTAATACATAGAAACTGGCAGGTACAAATCCGTAATGTGAAGTCCCTGTGGATCCACAGCATGGGTGGCTCCCTGGAACCCATTGGCGGTACATAAATGTATCCCATTGCAGTGCCCTGCTCAGCAGAGCTAACGTCAGATACAATACAGGTGGGCTTCGGCCCACAGTGCATGCCCCAGTCAGACTGGTAATATGTACCTTAACAGTAACCGCGTTGGTGGGAATGTGGTCGCGACTGCGGACCTGGTAGCGCGGTTTTATTTAGTTGGTTTTCGGAATGTGGCCATGATTAAGTGGGCCGTGGTGGGGGGATGGTGGGGGGGGGGCTCTCTTGTTGTGTCGTTAAAGGTGAAATTCTTGGACTGCCACCAGACGGACCAATGCAAAGGTATTTGCCAAGAATGTTTTCATTGTTGGAGGAGGAGGGGGATGTTTTTGAGGCACTATGTGTCCTCTCCACGTGTCCGTGGTTATATGCACCTTAACAGTAACCGCGTTGGTGGGAAATGGCCTCGCCGCCATCATGTCTTTGGGAAGCCTCCATTTCCACACCGCAGTGACATAGCATTAGCAGCGGTATAGGCAGAGCCCAGAATTAGTAACATTTCAGCGGTAGCATTAGGTACAGGCCCCAGTAACATATCACTAGCAGCAGTATAGGGGGAGCACAGTATTAGTTCCATTTCAGTAGTAGTAGCAGTCAAGACAGGCCCCAGTAACATATCACTAGCAGCAGTATAGGGGGAGCACAGTCTTAGTTCCATTTCAGTAAAAGTAGCAGTCAAGACAGGCCCCAGTAACATATCAATAGCAGCAGTATAGGGGGAGCACAGTCTTAGTTCCATTTCAGTAGTAGTAGCAGTCAAGACAGGCCACAGTAACATTCCCGTTGCAGCAGTTTAGGGAGATAACAGGCTCTTTCACATTTCAGTAATTGCAGTATAGACAAGGCCCCAGTTACATTTATGTAGCAAAAGTGTAGGCCAACCCCACACACCTTGCTGTACCATGAGTGCAGGTGAAGCCCATAAAAATTACTAGGATTACACTGTAGGCGATGGCCCAAAAAAATTGGTGTACCAACAGTACTAATGTACCTGAGAAAAATTGCCCATACCCAACCAAGAGGGCAGGTGAAACCCATTAATCGCTTTGGTTAATGTGGCTTAATTTGTAACTAGGCCTGGAGGCAGCCCAGTTAAAATAAAAATTGGTTCAGGTGCAAGTTTCAACGCTTTAATGAGAATTGAAACGTAAATACATTGTTTACAAAAGTAATATGACTGAGCCTTGTGGGCCTAAGAAAAATTGCCCGTTCGGCGTGATTACATGAGGTTTCAGGAGGAGGAGCAGTAGGAGGAGGATGAATATAATACACAGATTGATGAAGCTAAAAGGTCCCCGTTTTTTATGGTGATAGAGAACGATGCTTCCATCCGCGGGTGCAGCCTACGTATTGTTTAGGTACCGCTGCTGTCCGCTGGTGGAGAAGAGAAGTCTGGGGAAATCCAGGCTTTGTTCATCTTTATGAGTGTAAGCCTGTCGGCACTGTCAGTTGACAGGCGGGTACGCTTATCCGTGATGATTCCCCCAGCCGCACTAAACACCCTCTCTGACAAGACGCTAGCCGCAGGACAAGCAAGCACCTTCAGGGCATACAGTGCAAGTTCAGGCCACATGTCCAGCTTCGACACCCAGTAGTTACACGGAGCAGAGGCGTCACGGAGGACGGTCCTGCGATCGGCTACGTACTCCCTCACCATCCTTTTACAGTGCTCCCACCAACTCAGCC
The DNA here is from genome assembly GCF_035609145.1 of Eleutherodactylus coqui. Classification (NCBI taxonomy): domain Eukaryota; kingdom Metazoa; phylum Chordata; class Amphibia; order Anura; family Eleutherodactylidae; genus Eleutherodactylus; species Eleutherodactylus coqui. The sequence continues at coordinate 462,446,763 of NC_089837.1, read as the reverse complement.
TTGACTGGGGAGCGGTGACACAGTCTTGCTGGGGAGCCATAAAGCTGGCAAAGGCCTTGGAGAGTGTTCCCCTGCCTGCGCTGTACATGCTGCCTGATCTCCGCGCCTCCCCTGCTACCTGGCCCTCGGAACTGCACCTTCTGCCACTAGCGCTGTCGGATGGGAATTTTACCATCAGTTTGTCCGCCAGGGTCCTGTGGTATAGCATCACTCTCGAACCCCTTTCCTCTTCGGGTATGAGAGTGGAAAGGTTCTCCTTATAGCGTGGGTCGAGCAGTGTGTACACCCAGTAATCCATAGTGGCCAGAATGCGTGTAACACGAGGGTCACGAGAAAGGCATCCTAACATGAAGTCAGCCATGTGTGCCAGGGTACCTGCACGCAACACATGGCTGTCCTCACTAGGAAGATCACTTTCAGGATCCTCCTCCTCAGGCCATACATGCTGAAAGGATGACAGGCAAGCAGCATGGGTACCCTCAGCAGTGGGCCAAGCTGTCTCTTCCCCCTCCTCCTCATGCTCCTCCCCCTCCTCCTCCTCCTCCTCAACGCCCTGAGATATAGACATGAGCGTGCTCTGACTATCCAGCGACATACTGTCTTCCCCCGCCTCCGTTTCCGAGCGCAAAGCGTCTGCCTTTATGCTTTGCAGGGAACTTCTCAAGAGGCATAGCAGAGGAATGGTGACGCTAATGATTGCAGCATCGCCGCTCACCATCTGGGTAGACTCCTCAAAGTTTCCAAGGACCTGCCAGATGTCTGCCAACCAGGCGCACTCTTCTGTAAAGAATTGAGGAAGCTGACTCCCACTACGCCGCCCATGTTGGAGTTGGTATTCCACTATAGCTCTACGCTGCTCATAGAGCCTGGCCAACATGTGGAGCGTAGAGTTCCACCGTGTGGGCACGTCGCACAGCAGTCAGTGCACTGGCAGATTAAACCGATGTTGCAGGGTCCGCAGGGTGGCAGCGTCCGTGTTGGACTTGCGGAAATGTGCGCTGACCTGGCGCACCTTTCCGAGCAGGTCTGACAAGCGTGGGTAGCTTTTCAGAAAGCGCTGAACCACCAAATTAAAGACGTGGGCCAGGCATGGCACGTGCGTGAGGCTGCCGAGCTGCAGAGCCGCCACCAGGTTATGGCCGTTGTCACACACGACCATGCCCGGTTGGAGGCTCAGCGGCGAAAGCCAGCGGTCGGTCTGCTCTGTCAGACCGTGCAACAGTTTGTGCGCCGTGTGCCTCTTCTCTCCTAAGCTGAGTAGTTTCAGCACGGCCTGCTGACGCTTGGCCACCGCTGTGCTGCCACGCCGCGTGACACCGACTGCTGGCGACGTGCTGCTGCTGACACATCTTGATTGCGAGACAGAGCTTGCGTAGGAGGAGGAGGAGGAGGGTGGTTTAGTGGAGGAAGCATACACCGCCGCAGATACCAGCACCGAGCTGGGGCCTGCAATTCTGAGGGTGGGTAGGACGTGAGCGGTCCCAGGCTCTGACTCGGTCCCAGCCTCCACTAAATTCACCCAATGTGCCATCAGGGAGATATAGTGGCCCTGCCCGCCTGCGCTTGTCCACGTGTCCGTTGTTAAGTGGACCTTGCCAGTAACCGCGTTGGTGAGGGCGCGTACAATGTTGCGGGAGACGTGGTCGTGCAGGGCTGGGACAGCTCATCGGGAAAAGTAGTGGCGACTGGGAACCGAGTAGCGCAGGGCCGCCGCCGCCATCATGTTTTTGAAAGCCTCCGTTTCCACAAGCCTGTATGGCAGCATCTCCAGGCTGATCAATTTGGCTATGTGCACGTTTAACGCTTGAGCATGCGGGTGCTCAAACAGTTGCGCTAGCGACGGCTGGACGCTGCGCTGAGAGACATTGCTGGATGGGGCCAAGGACAGCGGAGGTGAGCGTGTGGGTGCAGGCCAGGAGACGGTCGTGCCTGTGTCCTGAGAGGGGGGTTGGATCTCAGTGGCAGGTTGGGACACAGGGGGAGAGGCAGTGGTGCAAACCGGAGGCGGTGAACGGCCTTCGTCCCACCTTGTGGGGTGCTTGGCCATCATATGCCTGCGCATGCTGGTGGTGGTGAGGCTGGTGGTGGTGGCTCCCCGCTGATCTTGGCGCGACAAACCTTGCACACCACAGTTCGTCGGTCGTCTGCACTCTCAGTGAAAAACTGCCACACCTTTGAGCACCTCGGCCTCTGCAGGGTGCCATGGCGCGAGGGGGCGCTTTGGGAAACAGTTTGTGGATTATTCGGTCTGCCCCTGCCTCTACCCCTGGCCACCGCACTGCCTCTTACAACCTGCCCTGATGTTACACTTGCCTTCCCCTCTGAAGACCTGTCCTCCGTAGGCTTAGCAAACAGGTGGGGTCAGTCACCTCATCGTCCAGCTGCTCTTCCTCCGAATCCTCTGTGCGCTCCTCCCTCGGACTTACTGAAATTACTACTACCTGAGTGATAGACAACTGTGTCTCATCGTCATCATCCTCCTCACCCACTGAAAGCTCTTGAGACAGTTGCCGGAAGTCCCCAGCCTCATCCCCCGGACCCCGGGAACTTTCCGAAGGTTGGTCATCGGTCACGACAAACTCCTCCGGTGGGAAAGGAACCATTGCTGCCCAATCTCGGCAGGGGCCCGAGAACAGTTCCTGGGAGTCTGCCTGCTCCTCAGAATGTGTCATTGTAATAGAGTGAGGAGGCTGAGAGGAAGGAGGAGCAGCAGCCAGAGGATTCAGAGTTGCAGCTGTGGACGGCGTAGAAGACTGGGTGGTCAATAGATTGCTGGATGCACTTTCTGCCATCCACGACAGGACCTGCTCACACTGCTCAGTTTCTAATAAAGGTCTACCGCGTGGACCACTAATTGTGAGATGAATGTGGGGACCCCAGAAACTTGCCTCTCTCCTAATCCCGCAGCAGTTGGCTGCGATACACCTGGACCAGGAGCTCGGCCTGTGCCCACACCCTGACTTGGGCCTCCGCGTCCACGCCCGCGTCCACGTCCTCTAGGCCTACCCCTACCCCTCAGCATGGTGTATTACGAGTAGAGCAGAAACTGAACGCTGTAATTAAATGTGCCGCTTATTGGCCTGTGGTTGGAGGCTGACTTCGCTTACGGAACGCACAGCAGAGCCAGGAAACAATTATGCGCAAGCCTGTAGTCAGACCTAGGTGCGTATGACTGAGCTGCTGGAATTCACAGGGCAGAACCAGTCAAGTGGCCAAAGGCCAGTGGTAGGCCTTAAAGGGGTTGTCTCGCGCCAAAACGGGTTGTTTTTTTTCCCCATAGGCCCCCCGTTCGGCGCAGGACAACCCCAAGGGATGTGTTTAAAAAAAAAAAATTTTTATTACTTACCCGAATCCCCGCTCTGCGACGTCTTCCTTCTTCTTCCTTCTTCCTTCACCAAGATGGCCGCCGGGATCTTCACCCACGATGCACCGCAGGTCTTCTCCCATGGTGCACCGTGGGCTCTGTGCGGTCCATTGCCGATTCCAGCCTCCTGATTGGCTGGAATCGGCACACGTAACAGGGCGGAGCTACGATGACGACGCGAGACCAGCTCTCCGGCACGAGCGGCCCCATTCACCAGGGAGAAGACCGGACTGCGCAAGCGCGTCTAAAAACGCCAGAAGACAGCAAATTTGGCCGGATCCATGGCGACGGGGACGCTAGCAACGAAGCAGGTAAGTGAATAACTTCTGTATGGCTCATAATTAATGCACGATGTATATTACAAAGTGCATTAATATGGCCATACAGAAGTGTATAACCCCACATGCTGCCGCGAGACAACCCCTTTAAGTATTTTGCTTCAATTTTTTAAAATGGTGAGGTGAAAAACCAGACAGACACCGTATGCAGCGTATATATATATACTTTTTCCCTCTGGCGGGATGACGGCGATCATGTAACGGACACAGCAGAGCCAGGCAACAATTATGCGCAAGCCTATAGTCAGCCCTAGGTGTGTATGACTGAGCTGCTGGAATTCACAGGGCAGAACCAGTCAAGTGGCCAAAGGCCAGTGGTAGGGCTTAAGTATTCTGCTTCAATTTTTTAAAATGGTGAGGTGAAAAACCAGACAGACAGCGTATGCAGCGTATATATGTATACTCTTTCCCTCTGACGGGATGACGGCGATCATGTAACGGACACAGCAGAGCCAGGAAACAATTATGCGCAAGGCTGGGTATTAATGAGCGACTAGTACCCCCAGCACACACGCAGTAAACTGAAGACGGTCACAGGCCAAATATAGTATTTTTTTACAATTTTTGGGAAACAGCCCACTGCCTGTGATATAGCCTGTATATGGATTTCCCTGTTGGAGGATGACTGTGGTTATTGAAGGCATAGTGCAGCCACAAAAAATTATGCGCAAGGCTGGGTATTAATCAGCGACTACTACCCCCAGCACACACGTAGTAAACTGAAGACGGTCACAGGCAGGCCAAATATAATATTTTTTTACAATTTTTGGGAAAAAGCCCACTGCCTATATAGCCTGTATATGGATTTCCCTGTTGGAGGATTACTGTGGTTATTGAAGGCACAGTGCAGCCAGAAAAAATTATGCGCAAGGCTGCAGTAACACCTAGCTGGGTAATAGTTAGCAACTACTACTACCCCCAGCAGACACGCAGTAAATTGAACACGGTCACAGGCAGCCCAAAATTTTTTTTTACAATTTTTTTGGAAAAAGCCCACTGCCTATATAGACAGTATATCTCTTTCCCTGTACCACTGTCCCTGCCTCACCAGTACTGCCCCTATACTCAGTTAAATGACTGCAGACTGAGGACGCTATGGTCTGCACGCCCGATATACCAAAAAAAAAAATTGTGCAAAACTGCTAAAAGCAGCCTGAACAGTACTGCACATGGTCAGATGTGGCCTAAGAAGGACCGTTGGGGTTCTTGAAGACGAATATAACACCTAACACTCTCCCTATAGCAGCTACAGCAAGACGGCACTTTCCCTGATCTCTCTTAGCGTGCATCTGTGGCGAGCCGTGGGCGGTCCCAGTTTATATGCTCGGGTGGCACCTGATCTCCCCAGCCACTCACTGCAGGGGGTGGGATAGGGTTGGAATGTCACAGGAGGAAGTTGTAATGCCTTCCCTGTGTTTCTATTGGCCAGAAAAGCGCACAAATTTCTCAGGGAAGGAAATGTAATGGAGTCGAGCACTGCGTGGTGCTCGTCTCGAGTAACGAGCATCTCGAACACCCTAATACTCGAACGAGTATCAAGCTCGGACGAGTACGCTTGCTCATCTCTAGTGTTAATATTACTCTTCATATAGTGTTTTTCTCTGCAACAGTATGGCGGTATTATGTAGTCACTGTCTGGGCCTATTATTTGGCCCCTATATGGTGTTATTGGTGATATTGATCCTTGTAGTGGTTCTTATTCAGTAACAGTATGGTGGTATTATTCAGTCGCCCTTTGCAGTTCCACAGCAAATCTGCATCAAAATCAACAAGAAAGACATACAGATCTTGGTACAGATTTGTTCGTGGCAGATTCTTCAGCCATGTTTGAAAGCAGCCTTAAAGTGGTATATGTTTAGGGACAAATATCCATTTAAATGCTATGACAAATAACAGAAGTATAGCTGTTTCAACAACATGTTTGTGACTTTTACTTTTGCTTAAATTATCCAGTGACTTGTTGTATACAGCAGAGTTTAAGGCTGGGTTCACACTGGGCGTATTCCCGGCCGGCCGCAGCAAAAACCGCAAGATTTCCGCCGGGAGAACCGCCGCGGAAAAACCCGCGGTGGCTTTGAAGCGGCCTGGCCACTCGCTTTTCCGCTGCGGCCGGCGCTCCCATAGAGGAGAGCGCGGCCGCGGCAGAAAGAAAAGATAAATAGACATGCTGCATATTCTGAAACCGCGGCTGCATGGCTGGCTAATCCCGAGATTAGCGGCCGTGGGCGGATTTGCCGCGGCAAAATTCCACGCGGAATTTCCGCGCCAAATCCGCCCTGTGTGAACCCAGGCTAAAGGGGTTTTCTGAGTTATTGATTTGATATAGTTTTGGGCTCCTCATCCCCAAAACTATATAAAATGATTATAGTCACATCCTGTAATCCTGTCACAAGGGCTTCTAATGTGGAAGCCCCTAGGCAGCTTTACGGGATGTCACTGATGACATCTATAGTTACCCATCTTGATCGGCCCAGCAATAAAATTGGCCCTTTTTTGCTAAATTGAATTGGGTCCAAACTGATTTTTGGCATAAATTTGCCTGAAAATAGAATTTCCCATACTGGCTGCTGCAGAAGTTAGTGTGCAGCCAATCAGCAGCAAGGATGCCTTGCTAATATCACCAAATGTGTCCTCCAACTTGCATATGAGTAGCAGTTTCATTGGACTCCTGCATCACATGTTGATGTTGTTAGCAGTTTAGTCGTTCACAACCCTCGGCGACCCTAAAGGCGAGCTCCTTCCATGTTTTTCGGTTTTGCACTGCTTCTTTCAGTTGTGTCATATCCATGCCAGTATCAGCTTTGACCGTATTAGCCATGTCACGGGGCTCCACCAACTACCCCCCCTGGGGGTAGCATGGGACCTGTCCAAGTTACCACCGGGGGAGTTTCACAGGATAACCCAAGTAGTGGTTTACCTTAAGGTTCTCTTGTCACTCGTAACGCCACCATTTCTTTCTCTGCAGTGAATCCAGATGGTTAAATAAAGAGCCCACACACAGGGAAAACTTTGTAGAGCAGAAACGGGAACGGTCGGTTAAGCTTGTTTACTTGTAAACTGTTTACCGTCCAACTTGATACACGCCAGCAAAAAAAATGGTGCAGAACAACAAAAGTGGTGTGACAGGATTCACAGGATAATAGACGAGTCCACAGTCCAAGTTATCTGTGGAGTTCTGTTCCCGGCCACTCTCCTTCTCTCTGTCTCCAGCTCTCTACCGGTCAACACTCACAATTAGAAGCTGGACATTCAATGCTGCATGGCGGCTCCTCTTATTATCTCAGTCCTCCAGGTCACCAGCAGGAAGGCCTGAGTGAATTGGGTCCAGGGCGCACACAAGGCATTCGTTCGCCCTCTTCCATCCTGATGAAGTACATGTAGATATTCTTTTGGTATTCTGGAGCTTTTTCCATGGACCTACACAGGTTTGCAATATGGTCATGGGTGCCATGACCACGCCAAAATCCTACCTGCGCATCAGGGAGTACCACTTTTACTACTGATCTCAGTCTTTCCTGTATGAGTTTGAGAAGGATCTTGCTTGCATGCAGAGTGAGGACTATTGTTTGATAGTTGGAGCAATTCTGGGAGTCGCCTTCCTTTGACAAAGAAAAGAAGACAGATCTTTTCCAGTCCTGTGGGCATTGAGTGGATGCCCATACTGCCTGGCACAGCACTGTGATGGTTTTCACTGGTACTGGCAGCAATACTCTGCCAGTATGTTATATATGCTTGGTGCTTTATTTTTGTCTACTTCATTGCCATAACCACTTCTGACTCCATAAAGGAGGGCTCCAAGTCCACAGGCTCCACCTCATGCGATGGTCCAGGTATGTGGTTGTAGGCATATAGTTCCTCTGAGTATTCCCTCCACCTATCCTTGATACTCTGTTGGTCATTCAGTTCCTTCCCATTTTTGCCTTTGATTGTGCTGTTGCATGCCATGAAAGGTTTTCGGGCCATCTTGACCTGTGAGAATATGCTTCGCATATGGCCTTTTATCACTTCTGCTTCGAGTTGTTTGCATCGCTCATTCCAGTCCAATTCCTTATCTTTCCTTGTCGCTCGCTGAAAATCTGCATTTAGTTGCCGAACTTCGTCTTTGTTGCCGGCCGCCTTTGCTGCTCTTCTTTTATCGGCTATTGTGAGGGTTTGCTCAGACAACCGATAGCATCGTTTTTCCTGCTTCTTATAAGTGACATGCTTACTGGCTGTTCCCACAACTGTGGATTGTATATCGTGCCATAGCTCCTCATATGGCTATGTTGATGGAAAAATTAAAAGGTTATGACTCTAGGAATGTGACAATGAAAATAAACTGAAAAATTGGTTGTTCATTAGGGCCTAAAATGGGCCTGTCACCAGGGGGTTAATTCCCAGGCACTGTACATATGAAAAGAGTGGTTTTAAGTACATTACATAAAATAAAAACAAGTACAATAAACATGAACTAAATGAGCAACAGATTGGTACAGAGGGAGAGAAGACCCTGCCTGTAAGGGTTTATAATCTACAAGGGAATTAGGAAAGAGACCATAGGGTCAAAGCTGCTCATACGGCGGTGCAGTGGCAGTAGTTTTTTCTGTAGGTTGTAGGCTCTTCTGAAGAGGTCGGTTTTGAAGGTGGAAGAGAGTTTGATTATTTGATGCAGTGCGTTCCAGAGTATGAGTGAATGGGAAGATGGTACAATACCTCTGGAGCGCCACCTATTGGAAGGTAGCATTCCTGCAAGTCAATGTTAGACTTTTTAGGCAACCTTATGACAATAAATGGGAATTGTAAGCCACGCTAGAATACCATATACAGACAGCTGTTTCAGAGTTTTTGCCCCTCATCAGTGTTCAGCAGGTTTCTGGCTTGGCTAGTGAGAATTCTATAAACGTGGGTCAGGAAGGGCATTGTTTTTCTTTAATAGGTGGCGTTGCAGAGGTATTGTTCCATCTTCCTATTTGCATATTTCCCAGAGGAGCATAGATGGCCTTATAAGTTTCTTCCTGACCCAAGTGTATGACTAATGCATGGGAGAAATCTTGAAGGCACTTGTGTGAGCAAATACGGTGAGCAGAGACGGAAGTTGTTATTTGCTTTTATCGAATTGAATAATTTATTTAGGTTTCGTGGCCTGGAGATCATGGAAACCAATGTTGCATTACTGTAACCATCTGATAAGTCTAAATAAGAATTGCAGAGTATAATAACATTTAGGGAAGCCACAAAATACTTGTTGTCCATAGAAAGAACACTGAGTTGTATGTGACTTAAAGGGTATGCGTCATCCTTTTTGAGTCCCATAAACTACATTATAGGACTCAAAGATGAGGGAACGGGGAGTCCGGGGATCTGTGTGTTCATACTCTCCGGATGCCCCATTCCTGTGCTGGAACACTGGCGAGCACACACAGTGTAACTCTTTTCAGATGGCGATGTTTGCATGCGCTCCTGTTCATTGGCAGAGCAAACTCACACAGTTGACTGAAAAGTGTCATGCTGTGTGCATGCCAACTTCACAGGGGAACAGCGCAGGAATGGGGCATCTGGAAAGTATGAAACACAGCTCCATGGGCTCCCCATTCTCTTATCTTTGAGCCCCATGATGTAGTTTATGGGACTCAAAAAAGATGACAGATGGAAAGGAGACCCTGTCTTTAGCCTAATGCACGAGTTAAAACTATTTTGCCCGGCAACAGCTTGCTTCAGATTGGCTGTTTGTCATTCATTTCCCTGATTGGTTGAGGGGGAGGAGTTGTGAGAAGCCCAGGAAAGTGAGCAGGGCGAGGCAGGAAATGATTCAGAGTCAGAAGAAGAAGTGCGGAAAAATGGCAGGACGTGATATACAATAACTGAGGCTTTTCCACCATTGGTAGAATGAGACCAAATTGCTCAGGCATTCTTCGTGAGGGGAGGATGCCCAATATAACAGGGAATAGCTGGTGATTGGTGGGGAACTGGATTAGGGGATGTGCACTGGCCCTTAAAGAAGGGGGGTGGGAGCGTGCACAAGCCCTACAGGCAGAAGATCAAGAGTAAGCAGAGGTGCAGTGTGTGATGAGGGTGGTGTCTGACTACAACCCCAGGAGCAGGTGAGCAGTGGCTACACGCCATAATACCACTTATGTCCTTTCTCAATGACATTAAGCAAAACTTAATTTTCTACATATCTCATCTTGCATTTCAAGATTCTTTAATCTTATTTTAGAAATAGTGATTTGCCTCTTGAAATGAGAGATAAAGTTCCCAGGGGGTTTAATTCTAATCTTTCTAGTTTTTCACAAGTTACCTCCATGTTTTTCCCAATTGACTTTAAATTACCCATGAATAAAACTACTGATGTTGGAATATGTGATATGTAAAAACTAGAGATGAGCGAGCACCAAAATGCTCGGGTGCTCGTTACTCAGGACGAAATTATCGCGATGCTCGAGGGTTCGTTTCGAGTAACGAACCCCATTGAAGTCAATGGGCGACCCGAGCATTTTTGTATTTCGCCGATGCTCGCTAAGGTTTTCATGTGTGAAAATCTGGGCAATTCAAGAAAGTGATGGGAACGACACAGCAACGGATAGGGCAGGCGAGGGGCTACATGTTGGGCTGCATCTCAAGTTCACAGGTCCCACTATTAAGCCACAATAGCGGCAAGAGTGGGCCCCCCCCTCCCAACAACCTTTACTTCTGAAAAGCCCTCATTAGCAATGCATACCTTAGCTAAGCACCACACTACCTCCAACAAAGCACAATCACTGCCTGCATGACACTCCGCTGCCACTTCTCCTGGGTTACATGCTGCCCAACCCCCCCCCCCCCCCCCCCCCCGACAGCGCACACCAAAGTGTCCCTGCGCGGCCTTCAGCTGCCCTCATGCCACACCACCCTCATGTCTATTTATAAGTGCGTCTGCCATGAGGAGGAACCGCAGGCACACACTGCAGAGGGTTGGCACGGCTAGGCAGCGACCCTCTTTAAAAGGGGCGGGGCGATAGCCCACAATGCTGTACACAAGCAATGAGAAATATAATCCTGTGCCACCGCCATCAGGAGCTGCACACGTGGGCATAGCAATGGGGAACCTATGTGCCACACACTATTCATTCTGTCAAGGTGTCTGCATGCCCCAGTCAGACCGCGGTTTTTAATTCATAGACACAGGCAGGTACAACTCCCTATTGTGAAGTCCCTGTGGACCGACAGCATGGGTGGCTCTCTGGAACCCACCGGCGGTACATAAAAATATCCCATTGCATTGCCCAACACAGCTGAGGTAGTAATGTCGTGCTTAATACAGGTGGGCTTCGCCCCACACTGCATGCCCCAGTCAGACTGGGGTTCTTTAGAAGTGGAAACGGATGCATTTATAATTCCCTGTGGACCCACAGCATGGGTGGGTCCAGGAAGCCACCGGCGGTACATAAAAATATCCCATTGCATTGCCCAACACAGCTGAGGTAGTAATGTCGTGCTTAATGCAGGTGGGCTTCGGCTCACACTGCATGCCCCAGTCAGACTGGGGTTCTTTAGAAGTGGAAACAGATGCATTTATAATTCCCTGTGGACCCACAGCATGGGTGGCTCCCTGGAACCCACCGGCGGTACATAAATATATCCCATTGCATTGCCCAACACAGCTGAGGTAGTAATGTCGTGCTTAATACAGGTGGGCTTCGGCCCACACTGCATGCCCCAGTCAGACTGGGGTTCTTTAGAAGTGGAAACGGATGCATTTATAATTCCCTGTGGACCCACAGCATGGGTGGGTCCAGGAAGCCACCGGCGGTACATAAAAATATCCCATTGCATTGCCCAACACAGCTGAGGTAGTAATGTCGTGCTTAATACAGGTGGGCTTCGGCCCACACTGCATGCCCCAGTCAGACTTGGGTTCTTTAGAATTGGAAACAGATGCATTTATAATTCCCTGTGGACCCACAGCATGGGTGGGTGCCAGGAAGCCACCGGCGGTACATAAAAATATCCCATTGCATTGCCCAACACAGCTGAGGTAGTAATGTCGTGCTTAATACAGGTGGGCTTCGGCCCACACTGCATGCCCCAGTCAGACTGGGGTTCTTTAGAAGTGGAAACAGATGCATTTATAATTCCCTATGGACCCACAGCATGGGTGACTCCCTGGAACCCACCGGCGGTACATAAATATATCCCATTGCATTGCCCAACACAGCTGAGGTAGTAATGTCGTGCTTAATACAGGTGGGCTTCGGCCCACACTGCATGCCCCAGTCAGACTGGGGTTCTTTAGAAGTGGAAACAGATGCATTTATAATTCCCTATGGACCCACAGCATGGGTGGCTCCCTGGAACCCACCGGCGGTACATAAATATATCCCATTGCATTGCCCAACACAGCTGAGGTAGTAATGTCGTGCTTAATACAGGTGGGCTTCGGCCCACACTGCATGCCCCAGTCAGACTGGGGTTCTTTAGAAGTGGAAACAGATGCATTTATAATTCCCTGTGGACCAACAGCATCGGTGGGTGCCAGGAAGCCACCGGCGGAACATAAAAATATCCCATTGCATTGCCCAACACAGTTGAGGTAGTAATGTCGTGCTTAATACAGGTGGGCTTCAGCCCACACTGCATGCCCCAGTCTGACTGGTAATATGTACCTTAACAGTAACCTCGTTGGTGGTAATGTGGTGGTGACTGCGGACCTGGTAGCGCGGTTTTATGTAGTTGGTTTTCGGAATGTGGCCAGGATTAAGTGGGCCGTGGCGGGGGGATGGTGGTGGTGCTCTCTTGTTGTGTCGTTAAAGGTGAAATTCTTGGACTGCCACCAGACGGACCAATGCAAAGGTATTTGCCAAGAATGTTTTCATTGTTAGAGGAGGAGGGGGATGTTTTGGAGGCACTATGTGTCCTCTACACATGTCCGTGGTTATATGCACCTTAACAGTAACAGCGTTGGTGGGAAATGGCCTCGCCGCCATCATGTCTTTGTGAAGCCTCTGTTTCCACACCCTAGTGACATACCATTAGCAGCGGTATAGGCAGAGCCCAGAATTATTAACATTTCAGCGGTAGCATTAGGGACAGGCCCCACTAACATATCACTAGCAGCAGTATAGGGGGAGCGCAGTCTTAGTTCCATTTCAGTAATAGTAGCACTCAAGACAGGCTCCAGTAACATTCCCATTGCAGCAGTTTAGGGAGATAACAGTCTCTTTCACATTTCAGTAGCTGCAGTATAGACAAGGCCCCAGTTACATTTATGTAGCTAAAGTGTAGGCCAACCCCACACACCTTTCTGTACCATGAGTGCAGGCGAAGAACATAGAAATTACTATGATTACACTGTAGGTGAGGGCCCAAAAAAATTGGTGTACCAACAGTACTAATGTACCTCAGAAAAAATTGGCCATGCCCAACCAAGATGGCAGGTGAAACCCATTAATCGTTTTGGTTAATGTGGCTTAAGTGGTAACTAGGCCTGGAGGCAGCCCAGTTGAACGAAAAATTGGTTTAAGTTAAAGTTTCAACGCTTTTAAGAGCATTAAAACGTATAAAAATTGTTTAGAAAAATTATATGAGTGAGCCTTGTGGCCCTAAGAAAAATTGCCCGTTCGGCGTGATTACGTGAGGTTTCAGGAGGAGGAGCAGGAGGAGGAGGAGGAATATTAGACACAGATTGATGAAGCAGAAATGTCCCTGTTTTGGATGGTGAGAGAGAACGATGCTTCCATCCGCGGGTGCAGCCTACGTATTGCTTAGGTATCGCTGCTGTCCGCTGGTGGAGAAGAGAAGTCTGGGGAAATCCAGGCTTTGTTCATCTTGATGAGTGTAAGCCTGTCGGCACTGTCGGTTGACAGGCGGGTACGCTTATCTGTGATGATTCCCCCAGCCGCACTAAACACCCTCTCTGACAAGACGCTAGCCGCAGGACAAGCAAGCACCTCCAGGGCATACAGCGCGAGTTCAGGCCACGTGTCCAGCTTCAACACCCAGTAGTTGTAGGGGGCAGAGGCGTCACCGAGGACGGTGCTGCAATCGGCTACGTACTCCCTCACCATCCTTTTACAGTGCTCCCGCCAACTCAGCCTTGACTGGGGAGCGGTGACACAGTCTTGCTGGGGAGCCATAAAGCTGGTAAAGGCCTTGGAGAATGTTCCCCTGCCTGCGCTGTACATGCTGCCTGATCTCTGCGCCTCCCCTGCAACCTGGCCCTCGGAACTGCGCCTTCTGCCACTAGCGCTGTCGGATGGGAAGTTTACCATCAGTTTGTCCACCAGCGCCCTGTGGTATAGCATCATTCTCGAACCCCTTTCCTCTTCGGGAATGAGAGTGCAAAGGCTCTCCTTATAGCGTGGATCGAGCAGTGTGTACACCCAGTAATCCGTAGTGGCCAGAATGCGTGTAACGCGAGGGTCACGAGAAAGGCATCCTAACATGAAGTCAGCCATGTGTGCCAGGGTACCTGTACGCAACACATGGCTGTCCTCACTCGGAAGATCACTTTCAGGATCCTCCTCCTCCTCCTCCTCCTCCTCCTCCTCCTCCTCTGGCCATACACGCTGAAAGGATGACAGGCAAGCAGCATCTGTCCCCTCAGCAGTGGGCCAAGCTGTCTCTTCCCCCTCCTCCTCATGCTCCTCCCCCTCCTCCTCAACGCGCTGAGATATAGACATGAGGTTGCTCTGACTATCCAGCGACATACTGTCTTCCCCCGCCTCCGTTTCTGATTCCAAAGCGTCTGCCTTTATGCTTTGCAGGGAACTTCTCAAGAGGCATAGCAGAGGAATGGTGACGCTAATGATTGCAGCATCCCCGCTCACCATCTGGGTAGACTCCTCAAATTTTCCAAGGATCTGGCAGATGGCTGCCAACCAGGCCCACTCTTCTGTAAATAATTGAGGAGGCTGACTCCCACTGCGCCGCCCATGTTGGAGTTGGTATTCCACTATAGCTCTACGCTGCTCATAGAGTCTGGCCAACATGTGGAGCGTAGAGTTCCACTGTGTGGGCACGTCGCACAGCAGTCGGTGCACTGGCAGATTAAACCGATGTTGCAGGGTCCGCAGGGTGGCAGCGTGCGTGTGGGATTTGCGGAAATGTGCGCAGAGCTGGCGCACCTTTCCGAGCAGGTATGACAAGTGGGGGTAGCTTTTCAGAAAGCGCTGAACCACCAAATTAAAGACATGGGCCAGGCATGGCACGTGCGTGAGGCTGCCGAGCTGCAGAGCCGCCACCAGGTTACGGCCGTTGTCACACATGACCATGCCCGGTTGGAGGCTCAGCGGCGCAAGCCAGCGGTCGGTCTGCTCTGTCAGACCCTGCAGCAGTTCGTGGGCCGTGTGCCTCTTATCTCCTAAGCTGAGTAGTTTCAGCACGGCCTGCTGACGCTTGCCCACCGCTGTGCTGCCATGCCGCGTGACACCGACTGCTGGCGACGTGCTGCTGCCGCTGACACATCTTGATTGCGAGACAGAGGTTGCGTAGGAGGAGGAGGAGGGTGGTTTAGTGGAGGAAGCATACAAACACGCAGATACCACCACCGAACTGGGGCACGCAATTCAGGGGGTGGGTAGGACGTGAGCGGTCCCAGGCTCTGACTCTGTCCCAGCCTCCACTAAATTCACCCAATGTGCCGTCAGGGAGATATAGTGGCCCTGCCCGCCTGTGCTTGTCCACGTGTCTGTTGTTAAGTGGACCTTGGCAGTAACCGCGTTGGTGAGGGCGCGTACAATGTTGCGGGAGACGTGGTCGTGCAGGCCTGGGACGGCACATCGGGAAAAGTAGTGGTGACTGGGAACTGAGTAGCGCAGGGCCACCGCCGCCATCATGCTTTTGAAAGCCTCCGTTTCCACAAGCCTATACGGCAGCATCTCTAGGCTGATCAATTTTGCAATGTGCACGTTTAACGCTTGAGCGTGCGGGTGCGTGGCGTCGTACTTGCGCTCGCGCTCAAACTGTGGCGCTAGCGACGTCTGGACGCTACGCTGAGAGACATTGCTGGATGGGGCCGAGGACAGCGGAGGTGAAGGTGTGGGTGCAGGCCAGGAGACGGTACTGCCTGTGTCCTCAGAGGGGGGTTGGATCTCAGTGGCAGGTTGGGGCACAGGGGGAGAGGCAGTGGTGCAAACCGGAGGCGGTGAACGGGCATCGTCCCACCTTGTGGGGTGCTTGGCCATCATATGCCTGCGCATGCTGGTGGTGGTGCCTCCCCAGCTGATCTTGGCGCGACAAAGGTTGCACACCACTGTTCGTCGGTCGTCAGGCGTCTCTGTGAAAAACTGCCACACCGTAGAGCACCTTGACCTCTGCAGGGTGGCATGGCGCGAGGGGGCGCTTTGGGAACCAGTTGGTGGATTATTCGGTCTGGCCCTGCCTCTACCCCTGGCCACCGCACTGGCTCGGCCTGTGCCCACACCCTGACTTGGGCCTCCGCGTCCTCGCCCGCGTCCACGTCCTATAGGCCTACCCCTACCCCTCAGCATGGTGTATTACCAGTGATTTGATTTCCCAGCCAGGAAATAAATTGGCGCAAGCCTGCTGTTAAACTTAGCTGGCTGCGTATGATTTTTGTTTACATTCTCCACCCACCACACACGTACCCAGAACGCTGAGGACTGTCAGAGGCAGGCCAAATAGAATGTTTTCCCTTTTTTTTCAAGGAAAGGCCCACTGCGTATATTCAATCAATAATAAATATGTCTTCTGGCCCTGCAAATGTGTCACAGAACTGCAGGGTTGCAGAGTTATTAACTACAGCAGAGCGGTGATTTCCCAGGCAGGAAATAAATTGGCGCAAGCCTGCAGGCCAAATAGAATGTTTTCCCTTTTTTTTCAAGGAAAGGCCCACTGCGTATATTTAATCAATAATAAATATGTCTTCTGGCCCTGCAAATGTGTCACAGAACTGCAGGGTTGCAGAGTTATTAACTACAGCAGAGCGGTGATTTCCCAGGCAGGAAATAAATTGGCGCAAGCCTGCTGTTAAACTTAGCTGGCTGCGTATGATTTTTGTTTACGTTCTCCACCCAGCACACACGTACCCAGAACGCTGAGGACTGTCAGAGGCAGGCCAAATAGAATGTTTTCCCTTTTTTTTCAAGGAAAGGCCCACTGCGTATATTCAATCAATAGTATATGTCTTCTGGCCCTGCCTACACAATTCTGTCCCTGTAGTATTACTGCAGGGCGCAATGCTCTGCACGGCCGATTTGGAAAAAAAAATGTGCACCACTGCAAAAGGCAGCCTCCACAGTACTGCACACTGTTAGATGTGGCCCTAAGAAGGACCGTTGGGGTTCTTGAAGCCTACACTAACTCCTAACGCTCTCCCTACAGCAGCTCCAGCACCAGCAGCACTGTCCCTCAGCTATCTCACAAGGCATCTGAGGCGAGCCGCGGGAGGGGCCGACTTTTATACTCGGGTGACATCTGATCTCCCCAGCCACTCACAGCAGGGGGGTGGTATAGGGCTTGAACGTCACAGGGGGAAGTTGTAATGCCTTCCCTGTCTTTCAATTGGCCAGAAAAGCGCGCTAACGTCTCAGACAGGAAACTGAAAGTAACCCGAACATCGCGTGGTACTCGTTACGAGTAACGAGCATCCCGAACACGCTAATATTCGCCCGAGCATCAAGCTCGGACGAGTACGTTCGCTCATCTCTAGTAAAAACCTCTAGGAAAATCCTGTTTGCTTCCTCCCCCTTTGGACAGCTGTCGAGCCACACAAACATCTTTTGAACACTCATCGTAGTGTTTCTGGCTCTTCTATAACACCTCCACAGATGGAACATTCATGTTGAAAATAACATACTGCGTAGTATCTGCAATGACCCTCATTGAAGAGCCACCATGCACCTTTCGCCCCATAGGCTGATTGCTTCCTGCAGTGACTGATGACTGAAATGGCCATCATCAAATATAATCAAATTTCTGTGGCCTTTGAAGCCCAACCAACATCAGGGCTCCTTGTCATGTTGTCACCAAGCTGTGCTCCCATTTATATGCTGAGGAAATTGCGTTTAGATCAACAAATGGATCAGCAGACTATTCATTATGGCAACAGGAGATAATACCCGCCAAAATGGCAAAAACTTGAAACCAGACTTGGCAATTTTACCTCTTTAATCTTTAATTTTCTCGGGCCTTTTTGCTTTGTTAACAGTTATGTGATCAACAGAAGTTAACAACCAGATGTCAACATACTTGCCTTTAATTCTTTTGTCCCTGGTTTCAGATGGTACGTGGCTACCTAGAGGGGAACACTATAAAAAGGCAAGTCTGTAAAAAGCCTCGTTAACACTTGTAAGGCAGTATCACCTGTGTTTGCTGTACCCCCTGAGGGATAGGAGAATGAACCAGAGCTTTAAAATTGAGAAATCACATTCTTCAGTACACCCAATATTTCACAATTACTATCAGAAGCATTTTTGTTCCAAGCCCGAAGACAAGACAACTCACCATGAGAAGGAGCTGGAGGAGCACTGACCAAGGTATAAAGGCAACAGGACTGTGGGTGTCCCACCAGCCTCCATGGTTGCTGCTGCGGAACTGATATTCTCTTTGACCGCCACATGTTTTTTCCGCCTTTTATCATGGATGCTCGTATCATTAGATGATCTGTGCCTGACAAGCCTCTGGCTGGCAAAGTAAGGGCTCCCACACACTTGTGTTTGCGTTTTTTGTTAACGTGATTGTCAATGGGACTTTCTAATGTTAAAAACGCAACATAACGCAATACAACTTGCGTTTTTGGTGCATTGCGTTGCGTTTTTAATATTAGAAAGTCCCGTTGACAATCACGTTAACAAAAAACGCAAACGCAAGTGTGTGGGAGCCCTAAGATGAAGCAATCTTAAATGATGGCTATGATGTGACTAACGTCTTCTCTTGTGACTGCGAGAATGATGAGAATCCCTTCTTCTATGGGAACAAGTGCATCTGCGAGAGTGATGCCAATGCCTGCGTTTATTTGAAGATAACTCACTCTTGCTGGAAAAAGAGCTTTCTTTATTATCCTGGGTTGAAAATAAACTGTGTGAGCGCTTGAAGGAAGCCCATAAAGGGGCAGGAATATCTGACAAATGATATGATGGAGGTATGTTAAGTATGCACTCAGCATCAAAAAATTCAGGGTCAAAACTCTGCCAACACTAGCTGGCACCCCAGTTGCATAACTGTCCTGGCTACCACAGCAGCAGCTGAAGAAAAACTGGAAGAAGAACCGGAAGGGGAAATAGCCAAAGAGAGGTCGGCTTGACGTGTAAGCAAACATGCTTTTATTAATATATGGTGCCACATATCAGGAACAGGACGTGTTTCGACCTAATGCAGGTCTTGGTCACCTGAGGTTCAAAGGCGTCCTGTTCCTGATATGTGGCACCATATATAAATAAAAGCATGTTTGTTTACACATCAAGCCGACCTCTTTTTGGCTATTTCCTCATTTGTAATAACGCTAGGACTGGGCGGTGGGATCTGAGCACCGTGTCTGCATGCCATCACAAACTACAAAGCATTTGGGTGAAGTAGAGGTGAGCACCTTTAACCCCTTCATGATGCTGCCCCCCTTTTTTTTCCATTTTCATTTTTTCCTCCGCCCTTTAAAAAAATCGTAACTCCTTTATTTATCCATCGACATCGCTGTATGAGGGCTTGTTTTTTGCGGGACAAGTTGTAGTTTTCAATGGTGCTATTTAAAGTACCATATAATGTACTGAAAAACTTTTAAAAAATTATAAGTAGAGTAAAATGAAAAAAAAAAACGACATTTCACCATCTTTCAGTGCGTCTTGTTTCTATGGCACACAAACTGCAACAAAACCGACATGATAACTCTATTCTATGGGTGAGTACGATTACTACGATACTAAACTTGTATAGGTTTTTTTTTACTATACTACTCTTTTTTTTTTTCAAAGACATTTCATTTTTTTCAATTATTTTCTGCTGCATCTTCTGCGCGCAATAACTTTTTTATTTTATCGTCGACGTAGTATTTTTTGCAGGATGTCCTGTAGTTTCCGTTAGTACCGATTCGGAATACATACAACTTTTTGATTGCTTTTTATTGCGTTTTTTTTCTGGGAGACAGGATGACTGAAAGAGTGCATTTCTGGCGTTCTTTATTTTTTTTCGGACAAGGTTCACCGTGCGGGGTAAACAATGCACTACTTTGATAGAGCGGACATTTACGGACGCGGCGATACCAGATGTGTATTTTTATTTTATTATTTAGATTTTTTTAATTATAAATATGGCAAAAGTGGGGTGATTTAAACTTTTATAACTTTTTTTTTTTTACAACTAAAAAAACTCTATTGATCTTTTTTTTAAATTTTACATTCAAGTCCCCCTGGGGGACTACAACCAGCGATGCTTTGATCGCTCCTGCAGTATGACGTAATGCTACAGCATTACGTCATACTGCAATTTGACAGGCAGTCTATCAAGCCGCCCCACGGGGATGGCTTGATAGGCAGTCTCTCGAGGAAGCCCGGGGGCCTTTCAGAAGGCCCCCAGCTGCCATGACACCTGCACGGCTCCCCTGATCTCACCGCGGGGGGCCATGCGGGACCCCTGAACATCTTTCGGGGGATTTAAATGCCACTGTCAGAACTGACAGCGGCATTTAATGGGTTAATAGCTGCAATTGGCTGTAATAAGCTGACGCCCGCTCTGGTTAAAGCTAGTCTCACATAGTCGTTTGTAAAAATGCTGCATTTTAAACACAGCATTTTGGAACGGTATTTTAAAAACGCTTTCGACACTGTTTTTAATGCACCCCATCACTGTAATGGGTGATGTGGGGTGTTGAAAAGTGCTGCAACGCACTAAAATAGAACTGATTAGTGTGGAGTTTCTAAAACGCTCGTCTAAGAAGCCCCATTGAAATCAATGGAGGCTCACATAGCGTTTTTAGCGGACATTTGTCGGGAGGGGTAACATGTCTCCATAGGGAGAGCACCAAGAAGGTGAGTGAAGAGACTTATAAGGCCGTCCATGCTCCTCTGGGTAATATGCAAATAAGAAAGACGGAACAATACCTCTGCAGCGCCACCTATTGGATGGCAGCATTCCTTCATATCAATGCTTTACTCTATACTATGTTTCAACTCACCAAAGTGAAGCGACTAGTGAGCGACTTCTTGCTCAGTGTAAACAGGCAATCGTTCATGTTTGAGTGCCTGCCTGTTCACACTGAATGGAGGCAAACGGCCTAAATAGATCTGCAGCACACTCTGCCTCCACTCACTGAATGACTACCAATAGCGATAATTGTTAAGACAACTATCAGTCAGTTTTGCACCCGACAGTCATCCTGTGTAAAAGCTCTCTAGCAGAGTATTATAGTGGGATTTATCCGCTCGCACCACACTGATATGATCACATTCACTCAAACTTCAGGTACTAGTGAAGTATCATCCTCTATATTATGAAATAGTAATCAGAAGCCATAAAAGTTAGAAATAATTCTAAAAACTTGGTGAACAATTATGGGTTAATTTTGTACTGATTGTGAATTGCTTAGCTAACATAATTTTCTCCGTATCAGATAAGCATGTAGCAGGATATGGCCTTAGGCTCAGTTTTTTTAAGAGTAAACCTGCTCAGTAGTCTCACTAGTGAAGAGCTATGATAAATTCCAGTAATGTTTGCAGCCTGTTGTAGCCTGCCGCATGTGATGCCCCAGGTGTTTTGTACTGAACGCTGAGAACTGCACGCGCCACTAGATAATGTATGCAGATTGTTATTTTTCTTTATTTGTTCTGATTGGTGGCCAATAGAGATGAGCGAGCATACTCGCTAAGGACAATTACTCGAGCGAGAATTGTCCTTAGCGAGTACCTCCCCGCTCCGAAGAAAAGGTTCGGCTAACGGCGCAGGTGAGAGGTGAGTTGCGGCAGTGGGGGGGGGGGGAGAGAGGGAGAGAGAGATCTCCCCTCCGTTCCTCCCCGCTCTCCCCGCCCGCCGCCGGCAGCCGAACCTTTCCTTCCGAGCGGGCAGGCACTCGCTAAGGGCAATGCTCGATCGAGTATTTGTCCTTAGCGAGTATGCTCGCTCATCTCTAGTGGCCAACACTCGAGTATTACTGAGCAACTGGAATTACATCTCATTGCTTTCTTTCTATATATCATGTTGTAAATATAGCAAGCGCTGCCCTTAGATTTGTGCTACGCTACTGCTGTATCTGCATATTTCCTGTCTACCGACCGGTGAGGCTCATCCCTCTGAGTTGAAATAGGGTTGCCATCTTTATCACCCAAAAATACGGCCCACAGTAAAATGAGGTGTGTTTGGGAGCATAGCTTATCACAGCATATGGTTTTACCTCCGTTATTTTAGTACCTGCAACTAGTAATGGGGCCCCCTCATTGTCCCCAATAGTAACATTACCCCCAGTAGTAATAGCGGCCCCAATAATAAGAGTACCCGCAGCAGTGGCTCCAGTAGTAATAGTGTCCTTGCAGTGTCCACAATAGTAACAGTGCCCCCAGTAGTAATAGAATTTCCAGTAGTGGCTTCAGTAGTAACAGTGCCCATAGTAGTGCAGTCCCTCCAAAAGTGTCCGCAATAGTAACAGTGTCCCCAGTAGTGGCCCCAATATTAACAGCGTCCCCAGTAGTGGCCCCAATAGTAAGTGATCCCTCCTTGTGTCCTATCCACCCTGAACCTGTGGCAAGTCAGCAGCCCAGCCCCATCCTGCATGTTGCTCACTCTGTCTGGTTTCCATCCGCTGACCGCTGTTGTAATCAGAGACTCGGACCCCTGACTACTCCTCCTGGCTTCCAAGCTGCCTACAGGATGCTGACACTGGAAGGAGAGGTCAGGTGTCACAGTGTCTGTTTGCAACAAAGATGGCTGGAAGCTAGATGAAGTGAGTGACATACTGGATGGTACTAATATTCTTAAGTCCTTAAAGGGGTTTTCCTCCTACTTAAAGGGGATGTGTCATCACAAAATGACCTATTATATAAATTACATTTCTGTGTTTAATATTTTTGAACAATTTCTGTTGATTTTTTTTTTTTAGTTTAACCACACTGACAAAATACACAAGCTCACAAGCCCACGTCAAGGGTCCTTATTTCCTTGTGAGTTACTACACTAACATCAATTAAAATCACAGAAAAGGAAAATATACACAGACAAGTTGTGAGCTTGTGTATTTTGGCCCAAATATTAACCAATACCTCATAATTATCAGTATTTATCCATAACATGCAGTGCATCTTTGAATGCTGGGGAGCCCAGGGTGCCAGTACCAGTGTGGTTCACCTGTGAGGTGCAGGACAGCCAAATGGATTGAAATATAGCATCATTAATGGGTTGCAAGTCTGCATTGTGCACTAGACGTATCATGTGGCCTGGCATCCTGTATATATATTTATTTGTGTAAGAATAGTACTAAACAACCGCCCCCCTCAATATTAGGAAGGTGTGTGAGTGGTTGTTCATCAGTACCTTGCATCTGTGAAATTACTCCTCCATTTAGCAGTCAGTGCATCCGACATGAAATAGTCCACACACATGGGATAACTTAAAAACACTCAGTTGCCGGGAACGGTCAGCAACTGGAACTTTACTGATAGAAGACACTTTGAGACGGGATTACAGTCCATAGATAAATTCACATGCCAGTGCGTGAAAACAGTTGAGGAGGTCAGTGAGGAAACACCGGATGAAACCAGGCCCGCAGTCCAAGTTATCTGTATGACTTCGCTCCTGGACACACACGCTCTGTAGGAGGACAAGAACACTCCACTGAACACTCACTCATTACTGAAGGCTTTGAACACCGCACAGCGGACTCTCTCTCTCTACTTCTCTCCACTCTCTTTGGGGTAGGAGTCCTGGACTTCCAAGGTGCCTCTCTTCCGCTTCCATTCTTCATCACATGAGGGTTGAAGGTACCCCCATGCGGCCGGCACTCACACTATAACAGTCACTCTACCAGACTAGTGTAGAAAAGACCCCATTTGCACCTTGCAATCACATATATCCGTCATACTCACGTGACAACATTGGATACATGAAAATGGTTACATTTTCAAAAATATCACAGTCATTCATAGACATTAAAGGGGTTGTCCCGTGGCAGCAAGTGGGTCTATACACTTCTGTATGGCCATATTAATGCACTTTGTAATGTACATTGTGCATTAAATATGAGCCATACAGAAGTTATCAAAAGTTTTATACTTACCTGCTCCGTTGCTGGCGTCCTCGTCTCCATGGTGCCGACTAATTTTCGGCCTCCGATGGCCAAATTAGCCGCGCTTGCGCAGTCCGGGTCTTCTGCTGTCTTCAATGGGGCCGCTCGTGCAGAATGCCGGCTCCGTGTAGCTCCGCCCCGTCACGTGCCGATTCCAGCCAATCAGGAGGCTGGAATCGGCAATGGACCGCACAGAAGAGCTGCGGTCCACGGAGGGAGCAGACACCGGCGGCCATCTTCAGCAGGTAAGTAATAAGGCACCGGAGCGCGGGGATTCAGGTAAGCGCTGTGCGGTTTGTTTTTTTAACCCCTGCATCGGGGTTGTCTCGCGCCGAACGGGGTGGGGGGGGTTAAAAAAAAAAAAAAAACGTTTCGGCGCGGGACAACCCCTTTAACCTCTTCCATGCTGCAGCTGTGTAATACACATAACTAGTGACAAGACAATTTGCACAGAGCATCCACACTGAAGACACGACAATAAAGACAACTATGGAAGGGCCAGATACATGCATTTTGGCCCACTACATTTATATTTTCCTTTTCTGTGATTCTGCACAGGTCATAGTGCATGCCTAGTACAATCTCCCATACAAGTCAATGGGTCAGCTCCTGTCTATTGTGTGAATGGCCTATGAAGCTGCTGTAAAGCATCTCTAAATGTAGTTAAAAGCAGCTGAGGCAATATGGGCGCCCTATAATCATGTATAGTCAAAAAAGTAAAAAATGCTACAGTCAGAAAATGAAAACAGAAAACAAAAGCGGAATATGTTTCTCTATCTGGTTTTAATTAGTAGACAAATATAGCTGATAGATTTCCTTTAAAACTGCTCCACAACCACACTGTACTTTCTGATTGCTGCTGGCCAGGACCTGTAACTGCTGCAGTCACTCACTGGCCACACCAGTGACTTTCTAAAGCCACTAATTGACTGCAGTAATCACCGGTCCTCTTCAGCAGCAACCAGCAAACAGAGTGGTTGTGAAGCAATTTTAGGCAATGGGAAAACTCCTTTAATCATAGGTAAGTTTTATGTGAGCTTTACTGAGATTTAAAACCAGACCGCATCCTGTTTAACACATGAAACCTAATTATCCCAATCAATAGAGTGTTTTTAACTTTATACATACAACATATCAGCCTATATATGCTTCTAATGCCATCAAGTAGACCTCTCCACGAATTTTGTAAACATTTTGTAAACATTACATGTGCCCGCAAATTAGCACCCGCCGAATACCTGCCATCCAAAATCATAATCCACTGTGTTTCACAATTACGTACCTTCTTTTCCCAGTCTTCGCCTCTTCCCAGTCTTAATTGATTTAGCAACTTTCTCAATTGTAGTCATGGAAAAAGAATCCAAATTACGTCGGTGCAATAATTGGAAATATTTTGATACATCCGATGGTTTACAGGTATTGGAATGAGAAGTATCAAAAATGTGTCTCCCTATGTGTTTCTGCAAGGATCTCTCAGTGCACCCAACATTGTGTATATCATAGATAATGCATATAAAAACACTAGCTGATATACCCGGCTTTGCCCGAGTTAATTTGGTACTGGTGTTCACACAGAAAATCCTAGTTATTTTAGAGATACCGAGGAAAAAAATATGTTCACCATTTTGCATGGTTCTTTGCGTTACCCAGGAAACACCATGTGGAGGTAACCATGCAACGTTTCCTTTATATAAAATGACATCAGGAAGTGATAGAATTAGATTCTGTACATAAAATTTGGACGCTAATTCTTTTGCGCTTAGAACTGAATAATCGAGTTGGGACCCATTAGCTTTTCCTATTTAGGACATAATCAATGCTCGTGCCAAATTTCTTTGACATTGGGAAGTTAGTAGAGATGAGCGAACATGCTCGGCCATGCCCCTTTTTCGCCCGAATACCGCGAATTCCGAGTACTTCCGTACTCGGGCGAAAAAATTCGGGGGCCGCCGTGGCGGCACGGGGGGTAGCAGTGGGGAGTGGGGGGGAGAGGGAGAGAGAGAGGGATCCCCCCTGTTCCCCACTGCTACCCCCCGCACCGCCACGCCTCTCCCCGCCCCCCGGCGCCCCCCGAATATTTGCGCGCGAGTACTGAAGTACCCGAAAATGGCGGTACTCGGGTGCGTAAGTACTCGTAACGAGTACGTTCGCTCATCTCTAGAAGTTAGAGAATTAGATTACGTACGTAAAATTTCGACGCTAATTCTTTTGCACTAGAATTATATAATAGAGTTGAAACCCATTAAATTTTTTTATTTATGACATAACTAGCGTACCCGTCGCGCGTTGCTGCGAAGACAGACATACATACATACATTCGTTTTTATATATCTAGATGACGGCAGCAGCGACCACTGAGGTTTTGTAGGCCGCTGCTTCCCCCTTGCAGGCTGAATAAAATAGCCGTTGTGTGGAACATCCAATTTATCCGGCTGCTGTGGCTTCTTGGGAAGATAGCCTAGTACATGTTTGCCCACTTCCAACTCCAATGGAGACTGACTGTAAATGGCTGAGGTTTTGTAGGCCGCTGCTTCCCCCTTCCAGGCTGAATAAAATAGCCGTTGTGTGAGAATCGCTTGGGGGGGGGGACATTCTTACTGCTGGGAGAATTGCTGGGGGGGGATGGGAGACATTCTGACTGCTGGGATAATCGCTGGGGGGGGGATGGGAGACATTCTGACTGCTGGGAGAATCGCTGGGGGGGGGATGGGAGACATTCTGACTGCTGGGAGAATCGCTGGGGGGGGATCGGAGACATTCTGACTGCTGGGAGAATCGCTGGGGGGGGGATGGGAGACATTCTGACTGCTGGGAGAATCGCTGGGGGGGGGATGGGAGACATTCTGACTGCTGGGAGAATCGCTGGCGGGGGAGCGGAGGCATGACTGCTGGGAGAATCGTTGGGGGGAGGGGGGCATGGTGACTGCCAAGAAAAATCTCTGTGGGGGAAGGGGGGCATGATGACTGCCAGGAGAACCGCTGGGGGGGAGCCATTATGACTGCTGGGGGAACCACTTGGGGGGAGGGGGGCATTATTATTGCTGGCGGACAGCTGGGGGTGGCATTGTGACTGCAGGTGGACCACTGGGGGGGGGTATTATGACTGCTGGGGGAACCGCTGGGGGGGGGGAGCGGGCATTATTACTGCTGGGGGACCGCTGGGGTATGTCACTCTTATTACTAATGGGGGGAGTGTCACTATTATTACTGCTGTGGGATGTCACTATTATCGCTGGGGTGAAGGTGTCACTATTACCGCTGGGGTATGTGTACATGTGGCAGAAATGGGCAGGGCTCTTTCAGAATAGACCGGGTGCAGATTTTGACTGCTTTTTAGATGCGGAAATGCTGTAGAATTTTCCACAGAAATCTCCGCTGAGGACATTCTGCAGTATTTCCGCGTCCAAAAAGCAGTCAGAATCTGCACCCGGTCTATTCTGAAACAGCCTTGTCCTTTTTAGAACGACGGGGGTAAAATCATACGTTGTGATAAGCCCCGCCCCCTGACGTGTTGGCACTTTGCGATACATAAGTGGGTTTTGGGTTGTAGTTTGGGCACTCGGTCCCTAAAAGGTTCGCCATCACTGGCCGAGTACATGTTTGCCCACTTCCAACTCCAATGAAGACTGACTGTAAATGGCTGGCGTGCTCTAGTATTTATGGTTTCAAGCTGTACGTGTCATTGCATACAGTCTATCTATCTATCTATCTATCTATCTATCTATCTATCTATCTATCTATCTATCTATCTATCAGGGTTATTGCATACAGTCTATCTATCTATCTATCTATCTATCTATCTATCTATGACATCAGGAAATGAGAGAATTAGATTTTGTAGGCCGCTGCTTCCCCCTTGCGGGCTGAATAAAATAGCCGTTGGGTGGAACATACAATTTATCCGGCTGCTGTGGCTTCTTAGGAAGATATCCTAGTACTTGTTTACCCACTTCCAACTCCAATGGTAATTGGCTGGCGTGCTCTAGTGGTTCCAAGCTGTACGTGTCATAATAGAGCCTTAATGACATCACAATGCAGCTTTATAGAACATGTTGGAGCATGTTCAAGGGCGTCCGATGTTGATGACATCAGTGATGACATTACAATAGCAGGTGGCTTACTTATTCGATCTACGTGGGGGAGGGGCGTAACTTTCGACGACGCTCGCGCGCCATTTATCGTAGGATATTTGTACTATGCCTATAATCTTCCCAGGAGTGTACTTAACAACTTCCCAAAGTTTCATGGCGATCGGATGAATTGTGTAGTAGCGCATAAAGGACAAACAGACACGCAGACACGCACGCAGACAGACATACATTCAATTTTATATATATAGATAGATGTTGGGGCATGTTCAAGGGCGTCCGATGTTGATGACATCAGTGATGACATCACAATAGCAGGTGGCTTACTTATTCGATCTACGTGGGGGGGGCGTAACTTTCGACGACGCTCGCGCGCCATTTATCGTAGGATATTTGTACTATGCCTATAATCTTCCCAGGAGTGTAGTTAACAACTTCCCAAAGTTTCATGGCGATCGGATGAATGGTGTAGTAGCGCATAAAGGACAAACAGACACGCAGACACGCACGCAGACAGACATACATTCAATTTTATATATATAGATAATCAATGCTCGTGCCAAATTTCAAGTAAGAGAATTAGATTCCGTATGTAAAATTTGAATGCAAATTTTTTTGCGCTAGAATTGAATAATCCAGTTGGGACCCTTTAGGTTTTTACTATTTATGACATAATCAATGCTCGTGCCAAATTTCAAGTCTCTATGACATTGGGAAGGGAGAGAATTAGATTACATGCATAAAATTTGGACGCTAATTCTTTTGTGCTTACAATTGAGTAATCGAGTTGGGACCCATTAATTTTTCCTATTTATGACATAATCAATGCCCGTGCCAAATTTCAAGTCTCTATGACATTGGGAAGGGAAAGAATTAGATTACATATGTAAAATTTGGACGCTAATTCTTTTGTGCTTACAATTGAATAATCGAGTTGGGACCCATTAGCTTTTCCTACTTATGACATAATCAATGCCCGTGCGAAATTTCAAGTTTCTATGACATCGGGAAGTGAGAGAATTAGATTACGTACGTAAAATTTTGACACTAATTCTTTTGTGCTACAATTGAATAATCAAGTTTGGACCCATTATCTTTTCCTATTTACGACATAATCAATGCTTGTGCCGAATTTCATGTTTCTATGACATCAGGAAGTGAGAGAATTAGATTCCGTACATAAAATTTGGACGCTAGTTCTTTTGCGTGAGAATTGAATAATCGAGTTGGGACCCATTTACTTTTCCTATTTTGGACATAATCAATGCTCGTGCCAAATTTCAAGTTTCTACGACATCGGGAAGTGAGAGAATACGTGGCGAGTCAGTCAATCAGTGAGTCAGTAAGTCTGGCTTTCGTCTTTATATATATACATACCATATGTACTCGAGTATTAGCCAACCCGAATATAAGCCGAGTCAATAAGTTTTACCACAAAAGACTGGTAAAACGTATTGACTTGAGTATAAGCCTAGCTATGCTCAAGTATATACTAGGTTAAAAAAAAACCGCAATACTCACCTCCCAGCCGGCATCTGTGTACCCGGCGTGATGCTCTTCCTGGCGGTGCGGCAAGCTGCTTGAGACTTCTCCCCTCTGTCATATCCCTGCTCAGTTTTGAATTCCCCCACCATCAGCGCTGTGTAACTAAGCGCTGTGATTGGATTGAGCGCCAACCAATCACAGCCAGCGCTCGGGAAACCAATCACAGCCATTCAGACTCCAGAGCGCTGTCCGTCCAGCAGGACAGAGCTGGGGGGGGGGCCTCCCCACAACCCCCAACACCTGCCAGTGCAGAGGGGAGCCAGGAGGGGAAGAAAACTAGGCCCACTGTTACACCCCAGGAGGACACTTTAAAGGGGACTTCTCCACAGCACTCAGACCCCACCAGTCCTAATGGAGGCTCAGGAACAAAGCCATTGGCGCACCCTGCCACCCCCACTACCTTTCTCCAGCAAGTAACCATAAAGGGGAGAAGGTGAAGAGAATGCCCACAGAGGCACATAATCTTATAGAGGAATATCAACTCTCTCCTAGAAGAGAACTGCAGGGGGAGCTAGCACCCATAATACCCAGCCTGCCAGCACCAGATTCCAGGTGGGAAAGCTGCGACCCCGCACAGTGATCTGCCTAGCGCCCAGAGCCCAGTGTTCCCCAGGACACTTGTGACTGGAGGGAACACCTTCGTGCTATGCCCACTAAAAGTGAAATTAATGAGCTCTTCTAAAAAATGGAAACATCGCACAAAACGGACATTGTTGCCCTGCAGCAAGATATCCGCAATATAGGGCAGAGAGTAGAGGAGATAGAGGGGACCCATGATCAAATCTTTAATACCATAGACTCGCACTCGCAGGAGTTGTATCAGCAGTCGCAACAGATTTCAGATATGTATTCCATGATAGATGATATAGAGAACCATCATCGCAAAAACAATGTGAGGATCAGGGGTCTCACTGAGGACATTATTCCCTCCCAACTGGAGACTTGGGCACGCAAGTTCTTCAACCACCTGCTCCAGAAGCCACCTGATTCTGCTATTGAGATAGATAGAATTCACCGCTCCTTGGGCCCGAAACCTGCCGATCCCAGCAGGCCTAGAGACATGATATGCAGAATCCATTTTTATTCAATCAAGGAACAGATCCTTCAACACTCTAGAGCAGTATTCCCCAACTCCAGTCCTCAGGGACCGCCAACAGGTCATGTTTTCAGGATTTCCTCATTGTTGCACAGGTGATGTAATTATTGTCGGTGCCTCAGACATTGCCTCGGGTGTTCCTACTCTAAGATGATCCTGAAAACATGACCTGTTGATGGTCCTTGAGGACTGGAGTTGAGGACCCCTGCTCTAGAGGGGCGGGAGAGTTATTCCGGGGATCGCCATTGCTGATCTTATCAGACCTCTCTCGCCACACTCCAGTTACGCAATGCCCTGAAACCGTTGTTGACACTCCTCAGGGAGAAGGAAATTAAATATCTCTGGGGATTCCCATTCTAGCTTCACGCCAACAAAGAGGGCAAATCTGCTACATTTAGAGTCTTGGGAGACCTACCGAACTTTTTGACCATATTCGAGCTACCTTCTGTGTCTCTCCCTGAGTGGCCAAGTTCATGCTCCCTGCCAATTCCTTCACCTAGAAACGAGTGGCAAAAGGCAGGCCAGGGATCACAACGTCGAGCACCACTCCAAAAGACACCGGGGACACGCTTGTCTCCAGCCAGTGACCTCACATGAAGAGAATACTGTGGCTCGCTTTTATCTATCTTGTCAAAAAGACCTGAGCCTGTCCGAGAGGGGTCCCGAACCTGTTAGGGGTTGATAATGTTTTTTTTTCAAGAAGTTTAATCTACTGCGCGGGTGGTCGTTCGTTTATTCAAAAGGTTGTTTGCTTCCACAGCCCCACTGGGAAGGAAGGGTTTTATTGGCCGTCGCTATTTGTCATATAACGATAATACCCGTACCCGTGTCTCATCTACCTACTATTTTTCCCCCTCCCACACCCCTCCTTTGCCTTCCTCCTCTCCCCCAACTTTCCTCTGGGGGTCGACAGGATACATGCTTAAAAGTTCTTCTCTCCTCTAGCCATTATGGGTGACCTAACATGTGGTACTTTCAATGCGAAAGTCCTAAATGTCCCACAGAAAAAGAATCAGATACTTTTCCATTTCCACCAGGGATGAGTGATGGCGGCCATGTTCCAGGAAACACATTTTCGGACCGACAGTGTTCCCTCCTGCCGCTCCAGATATTATCCCACCTGGTTCCATGGCCCCCATCCCTCTAAAAAAGCGGAGGTGTGTCAATAGCTCTTCACGAAGAGTTTAGACATCAGGTTTTAGACTCTAAAATTGATCCGGAAGGGCGCTATGTTTTCCTGAGAATTGAAGCTGCCAGAAACACTGTAACCTTAGCTAATGTTTATCTCCCAAACCAGGGCCAAGTCACGTGTGCAACAAGAATCCTTCAGATGCTGGCGGAATTCGCAAGTGGCTCCAGATCATACTTGGGGGTAACCGCAACCTGGTTCTGTACCCAGAGTTGGACACTTCGCCAGGTAGGACCTCTACGGAAGCCATAAAAAATTTAATGGTGAGCAAGAGCCCGGGCCCTGATGGCTTCACAGGTAGATTCTATAAAACGTTCAGGGAGGAGATCTCCCCTCTGATGCTGAAGGCGTTTAATGCGGTGGGACGGGAGTGCCCATTCCTAGCCCAGGCATTTATGGCTCACATCTCAGTCATCCCCAAACCGGGCAAGGATGCCTCGGTGTGCGGCAACTATAGACCAATCTCTCTCCTCAACATTGAGCAGGAGCCCGGGCCCTGATGGCTTCACAGGTAGATTCTATAAAACGTTCAGGGAGGAGATCTCCCCTCTGATGCTGAAGGCGTTTAATGCGGTGGGACGGGAGTGCCCATTCCCAGCCCTGGCGCTTATGGCTCACATCTCAGTCATGCCCAAACCGGGCAAGGACACCTCGGTGTGCGGCAACTATAGACCAATCTCTCTCCTCAACATTGATATCAAATTATTAGCAAAACTAATTGCGTCACGTCTACAAGTCACCATTCCACGTTTGATCCATAGGGAGCAGGTCGGCTTTGTCCCAGGTTGAGAAGCTAGGGATAACACAATTAAATCCTCGTCCCTAATAGCCAGAGCTAAACAAGTTAATAGCCCCCTGTGTCTCTTGACGGTCGATGCAAGAAAGGCGTTCGACAGGGTCAGCTGAAATTTTCAGTCTGCCACCCCGATCAAGACTGGAGTTGGCCCACGGATGCGTCAATGGTTCATGTCTCTTTTGTGGTCCGGGCTTGGCTTATGCATCACTGACCTGACCCCTGATAGGGTTGAAGTGTGCTGCTGGTGTACTTTATCTTATATGGTTCATGTCCCTTTATCGTGGTCCCTCTGCCAGAATTAGAGTCAACAGGGCCCTGTCGAACGCCTTCCAAAATCAGAACGGGACTAGACAGGGATGTCCTCTATCCCCGTTCCTGTATGTCCTCACTATGGAGGCATTGACAAATGCGATTCGCCAAAGCAGCTCTATTTCGGGTTATCTCATTGAGGACAGAGAGCACAAAGTGGCTCTCTTTGCAGACAACCTGGTCCTCTATCTATCCAACCCATGCATCAGACTCCCAGCGGTGCACCAAGAATTTAAACGGTTTGGTAGACTGAGTAATTATAAAGTTAATTCCCAAAAGTCAGAAATACTTAATGTCTCATTGCCACGGACCAAAGCGTCACATCTAGAAGCCCAGTTCCCCTATCGTTGGAGACACTCTGCAATAAGATACTTGGGCATACAGCTACCCGAAGATGTCTCCTACGTGTTTAAACTAAATTTTTTGCCATTTGCCACAAACCTAGAGAGGGAGCTAAGCAAATGAAAGTCCCTGCTTTCCTGGGGTGGGAGGATCAATGCCTTTAAGATGGACTCCCTACCCAGATTTCTGTATCTCTGTCAGACGATCCCACTAAAGCTCCTGAGCCCCTGCTTAAAAAAACTGAGTTCCTTAGTCACAGCATTTGTGTGGAGAGGGAGGAAACCTCGGATGCGTTACTCCCTGCTAACGAGGCCCAGGGGAGAGGGGGGAGCTGGGCTTACCCGACCTAACTCTCTACTATAAAGCCAGTATCGCCAACTGTATGCTAGATCTACTTAAGAGAGAGAGCTCGAAGCTATGGGTGGAGGCAGAGCATGTGATGGTACCGGAGTCCCTACGGGGAGCAATCTGGATCCCACCCAGATACATAAACTCTATCCCCAACATTTCCCCTGTCCTGGAACAGCTTCTTTGAACATGGGCAGAGTTCGCGCCGCATAGTGGCCTGGTATCAATGCCTGGACCACTTACTCCCATAGTCTCTAACACACAGTTTGATGCTTCCATACAGGAAACCCCTGTCTTAGGGCTACCGATCACTCCAATCCCTCGTCTTCAGGATGTGATGAACCCCTGGGGAATGAAGTCGCTTACAGAGATCATGGTGGAACGAGGTTCACGCCCTGGTTCATAGTTGCAATATTTTCAACTCAGTGGGTTTGTGGGGTCCCTGAATCCTTGGGTGAACCTTTCTGGCCCGCTCACAGCATTTGAGCAAATCTGTATGTCACCGGTATCCCAGAGACATATGATATCTAGAATTTACAGGCTGTTGCTGACTCGGGAGACGGAGTCCCAGATGCTGACTTATGTGACCACCTGGGAGAGGGAGCTGGGTCGGAGCCTACCACGGGAGGACTGATAGAGGGCCTGGGTCATGTGTCACTAACGTTCATCTGCACGCAAACTACAAGAGCTAAATTTCAAAATTTTGTCCCGGTGGTACAGGACTCCTGAACATTTACACAGAATCTTTCCTCTCACCCCACCCATATGCTGGATGTGCAATAGAGACAGAGGTGACATGTCGCACATTTGATGGAGTTGCCCGGCTGTGGCCACTCTGTGGGTGCAAGTAATGGAGATCTACAACACTATCTGCTCTCCAAGGGTGACACTAACCATAGAAATGGCCCTGCTCTCAGTCTTCCCGGGTCCTATTAAAAAAACCAAAAGCAGTAATCTGCATTTTTCCATCTTGGTGTCCAGAAGAATCATACCAAGGCTGTGGCGGTCTACCACCCCACCGTCGAGGACAATGTGGGTTGAGGAGCTCAATGAACTTATGCGCTTTGACGAGATGAAGGCAGACGAGAGTGGAGCCCTTGAAGAATTCTATAGAGTGTGGCAGGTGTGGGTCACTTTCCGTTCCTCGGAGAGATTCAAAACTTGGGTGGATACGGGCCGGATTTAAAGAGCAGAATGAGTGAACGTGGTCGCATCTGGACTTGGGCTCCACTCTCGGCTCTACGGGTCCAGTCTCCACCCTCTTCCATGCCCACCTTACCATCTTACCTATTGTATCTATGTCTAGTTGTCCAATGTTTTGTGTCTGTTGTTTCGTCAATTGTTTCAAATTGAGTTGATAATGCCGAGAGAGCATTGATCTATTTTTTTCTCTCTTTTATACAATTTAAAGGAGCTCACATAAAATGTTTATATTGATAAAATGCTTGTATTGTTGAAAAATGTGAATAAAAAAGCTTTTGAACCTAATACTCGAGTATATACGGTGTATGTGTGTATATAATTTATTTATATATATATATATTAGAGATGAGCGAACGCGTTCGTCCGAGCTTGATATTCGTGCGAATATTAGGGTGTTCGGGATGTTCGTTATTCGTAACGAACACCATGCGGTGTTCTGGTTACTTTCACTTACTTCCCTGAGACGTTTGCGCGCTTTTCTGGCCAATTGAAAGACAGGGAAGGCATTACAACTTCCCCCTGTGACGTTCAAGCCCTATACCACCCCCCTGCTGTGAGTGGCTGGGAAGATCAGGTGTTCGCCTAATATAAAAGTCGGCCCCTCCCGCGGCTCGCTTCAGATGCCTGGTGAGTTAGATGAGGGACAGTGCTGTTTGTACCGGAGCTGCTGTAGGGAAAGAATTGGTAGTTAGTGTAGGCTTCAAGACCCCCCAAAGGTCCTTATTAGGGCCACTGATAGCTGTGTGTTGGCTGCTGTTAGCAGTGGCATTTTTTTTTCTCTCAAAATCGGCTCTGCAGAGCGTTGCACCTGGCATTAGGGACAGAAGTGCTGCATAGGCAGGGAGAGTGTTAGGAGTGAGTGTAGCCTTCAAGAACCTCAACGGTCCTTTCTAGGGCCATATTTATCCGTGTGCAGTTCTGTTCAGGCTGCTGTTAGCTGTGCTGCATTTTTTTTGGGCTTCTCAAAATCGCCTCTGCAGAGCATTCCACCCTCCATTGATACTGCAGGGAAAGAATTGTATAGGCAGGGCCACAACACAGTTATTATTCATAGAATATACGCAGTGCGGCCTTTTGCTTGTAAAACAAGTGAAAATAATTCTATTTGTCCAGCCTCTGTCCGTCCTAACGCCTGTGGACACGTGTGAGCTGCGTGAAAAACATTGCTAAATCATACGCACCCAGCTACGCTTTACTGCTGGCTTCGCCATTTGCTTTCCTTAATTGGGAAAAAAAATACCTGCTCTGCCAGAGTTATAATAACTCTGCTACCCTCACGTTCTGTGACACATAAGCAGGGACACAGCACAGTTATTAAACTTCTCATGTTCATTGAATATACGCAGTGCTGCCTTTTGGTGGGAAAAAACTGAAAACAAATCTATTTGTCCAGCCTCTGTCCGTCCTAACGCCTGTGGACACGTGTGAGCTGCGTGAAATACATTGCTAAATCATACGCACCCAGCTACGCTTTACTGCTGGCTTCGCCATTTGCTTTCCTTAATTGGGAAAAAAAATACCTGCTCTGCCAGAGTTATAATAACTCTGCTACCCTCACGTTCTGTGACACATTAGCAGGGACACAGCACAGTTATTAAACTGAGATTATTCATTCACTAGAGGCAGTGGGGCCTTTCGTTTTCCAAAAAGGGCAAAAATTATATTTGGCCTGCAGTCTTGCGCCAATTTATTTCCTGCCTGTGAAATCAAATCACTGGTAATACAGCATGCTGAGGGGTAGGGGTAGGCCTAGAGGACGTGGACGCGGCCGAGGACGCGGAGGGCCAAGTCAGGGTGTGGGCACAGGCCGAGCTCCGGATCCCGGTGTGTCGCAGCCGACTGCTGCGCGATTAGGAGAGAGGCACGTTTCTGGCGTCCCCACATTCATCGCCCAATTAATGGGTCCACGCGGGAGACGGTTATTAGAAAATGAGCAGTGTGAGCAGGTCCTGTCCTGGATGGCAGAAAGTGCTTCGAGCAACCTATCGTCAACACGCAGTTCTGCGCCGTCCACTGCTGCAAATCCGAATCCTCTGTCTGCTGCTCCTCCTTCCTCCCAGCCTCCTCACTCCACTACAATGACACCTGCTCAGGAGCGGGAACACTCCCAGGAACTGTTCTCGGGCCCCTGCTCAGATTGGGCAGCAGCGGTTCCTCTCCCACCAGAGGAGTTTATAGTCACTGATGCCCAACCATTCGAAAGTTCCCGGGGTCCGGGGGATGAGGCTGGGGACTTCCGCCAACTGTCTCAACAACTTTCTGTGGGTGAGGAGGACGATGACGATCAGACACAGTTGTCTTGCAGTGAGGTAGTAGTAAGGGCAGTAAGTCCGAGGGAGCAGCGCACAGAGGATTCGGAGGAAGAGCAGCAGGACGATGAGGTGACTGACCCCACCTGGTGTGCAACGCTTACTCAGGAGGACAGGTCTTCAGAGGGGGAGTCAAGGGCATCAGCAGGGCAGGTTGCAAGAGGCAGTGCGGTGGCCAGGGGTACAGGCAGGGCCAGACCGAATAATCCACCAAGTGTTTCCCAAAGCGCCCCCTCGCGCCATGCCACCCTGCAGAGGCCGAGGTGCTCTAAGGTCTGGCAGTTTTTCACAGAGACGCCTGACGACCGACGAACTGTGGTGTGCAACCTTTGTCGCGCAAAGCTCAGCCGGGGAGCCAACACCAACAGCCTCACCACCACCACCATGCGCAGGCATATGATGGCCAAGCACCCCACAAGGTGGGACGAAGGCCGTTCACCGCCTCCGGTTTGCACCCCTGCCTCTCCCCCTGTGCCCCAACCTGCCACTGAGATGCAACCCCCCTCTCAGGACACAGGCACGACCGTCTCATGGCCTGCACCCACACCCTCACCTCCGCTGTCCTCGGCCCCATCCTCCAATGTCTCGCACCGCACAGTCCAG
This sequence comes from Eleutherodactylus coqui, assembly GCF_035609145.1. Classification (NCBI taxonomy): domain Eukaryota; kingdom Metazoa; phylum Chordata; class Amphibia; order Anura; family Eleutherodactylidae; genus Eleutherodactylus; species Eleutherodactylus coqui. The sequence continues at coordinate 462,409,057 of NC_089837.1, read as the reverse complement.
CCGTCGCTAGCGCAACTGTTGGAGCGCAAGCGCAAGTACGCCGCCACGCACCCGCACGCTCAAACGTTAACCGTCCGCATAGCAAAATTCATCAGCCTTGAGATGCTGCCGTATAGGGTTGTGGAAACGGAGTCCTTCAAAAGTATCATGGAGGCGGCGGCCCCGCGCTACTCTGTTCCCAGTCGCCACTACTTTTCCCGATGTGCCGTCCCAGCCCTGCACGACCACGTCTCCCGCAACATTGTACGCGCCCTCACCAACGCGGTTACTGCCACGGTCCACTTAACTACGGACACGTGGACAAGCACAGGCGGGCAGGGCCACTACATCTCCCTGACGGCACATTGGGTGAATTTAGTGGAGGCTGGGACCGAGTCAGAGCCTGGGACCGCTCACGTCCTACCCACCCCCAGAATTGCGGGCCCCAGCTCGGTGCTGGTATCTGCGGAGGTGTATGCTTCCTCCACTAAAGCACCCTCCTCCTCCTCCTCCTCCTCCTCTGTCTCGCAATCAAGATGTGTTAGCAGCAGCATGTCGCCAGCAGTCGGTGTCGCGCGGTGTGGCAGCACAGCGGTGGGCAAGCGTCAGCAGGCCGTGCTGAAACTACTCAGCTTAGGCGATAAGAGGCACACGGCCCACGAACTGCTGCAGGGTCTGACACAGCAGACCGACCGCTGGCTTGCGCCGCTGAGCCTCCAACCGGGCATGGTCGTGTGTGACAACGGCCGTAACCTGGTGGCGGCTCTGCAGCTCGGCAGCCTCACGCACGTGCCATGCCTGGCCCACGTCTTTAATTTGGTGGTTCAGCGCTTTCTGAAAAGCTACCCACGCTTGTCAGACCTGCTCGTAAAGGCGCGCCGGCTCTGCGCACATTTCCGCAAGTCCCACACGGACGCTGCCACCCTGCGCACCCTGCAACATCACTTTAAGCTGCCAGTGCACCGACTGCTGTGCGACGTGCCCACACGGTGGAACTCTACGCTCCACATGTTGGCCAGGCTCTATGAACAACGGAGAGCTATAGTCGAATACCAACTCCAACATGGGCGGCGCAGTGGGAGTCAGCCTCCTCAATTCCTTTCAGAAGAGTGGGCCTGGTTGGCAGACATCTGCCATGTCCTTGGTAATTTTGAGGAGTCTACCCAGGTGGTGAGCGGCGATGCTACAATCATTAGCGTCACCATTCCTCTGCTATGCATCTTGAGAAATTCCCTGCAAACCATAAAGGCAGCTGCTTTGCGCTCGGAAACGGGGGCGGGGGAAGACAGTATGCCGCTGGATAGTCAGGGCACCCTCCTGTCTATTTCTCAGCGCGTACAGGAGGAGGAGGAGGAGCATGAGGAGGAGGGGGAAGAGACAGCTTGGGCCGCTGCTGACGGTACACCGGCTGATTGCCTGTCATCCTTTCAGCGTGTATGGCCTGAGGAGGAGGAGGAGGAGGAGGAGGAGGATCCTGAAAGTGATCTTCCTAGTGAGGACAGCCATGTGTTGCGTACAGGTACCCTGGCACACATGGCTGACTTCATGTTAGGATGCCTTTCTCGTGACCCTCGCGTTGCACGCATTCTGGCCACGACGGATTACTGGGTGTACACACTGCTCGATCCACGGTATAAGGAGAACCTGCCCACTCTGATTCCCGAAGAGGAAAGGGGTTCGAGAGTGTTGCTATACCACAGGACCCTTGCGGACAAGCTGATGGTAAAATTCCCAGCCGACAGCGCTAGTGGCAGAAGGCGCAGTACCGAGGGCAAGGTAGCAGGGGATGTGCGTAGATCGAGCAGCATGTACATCCCAGGCAGTGCAACAGTCTTTAAGGGCCTGGCCAGCTTTATGGCTCCCCACCAAGACTGTGTCACCGCTCCCCAGTCACGGCTGAGTCGGCGGGAGCACTGTAAAAGGATGGTGAGGGAGTACGTAGCGGATCGCACGACCATCCTTGGTGACGCCTCTGCCCCCTACAACTACTGGGTGTCGAAGCTGGACACGTGGCCTGAACTCGCGCTGTATGCCCTGGAGGTGCTTGCTTGTCCTGCGGCTAGCGTCTTGTCGGAAAGGGTGTTTAGTGCGGCTGGGGGAATCATCACAGATAAGCGTAGCCGCTTGTCAACCGACAGTGCCGACAGGCTAACACTCATCAAGATGAACAAAGGCTGGATTTCCCCAGACTTCTGTTCTCCACCAGCGGACAGCAGCGATACGTAAGCAATACGTAGGCTGCACCCGCGGATGGAAGCTACGTTCTCTCTCACCATCCAAAACGGGGACATTTCTGCTTCATCAATCTGTGTCTAATATTCCTCCTCCTCCTCCTCCTGCTCCTCCTCCTGAAACCTCACGTAATCACGCTGAACGGGCAATTTTTCTTAGGGCCACAAGGCTCAGTCAAATAATTTTTCAGAACAATTTTTAAAAGTTTCAATGCGCTTAAAAGCATTGGAACTTTAACTTGAACCAATTTTTCGTTACACTGGGCTGCCTCCAGGCCTAGTTACCACTTAAGCCACATTAACCAAAGCGATTAATGGGTTTCACCTGCCCTCTTGGCTGGCCATGGCCAATTTTTGGGATGTACATTAGTACTGTTGATACAGCAATTTTTGTGGGCCCTCGCCTACAGTGTAATCAAATTAATTTTTAGCCCACCTGCATTACAGCTGACGTAACCTCAGCTGTGTTGGGCAATGCAATGGGATATTTTTATGTACCGCCGGTGGGTTCCAGGGAGCCACCCATGCTGTAGGTGCACACGGAGTTTTTAATACATCTGTACACTTCTAAAGAACCCCAGTCTGACTGGGGCATGCAGTGTGGGCCGAAGCCCACCTGTATTACGCACAACATTACTACCTCAGCTGTGTTGGGCAATGCAATGGGATATTTCTATGTACCGCCGGTGGCTTCCTGGCACCCACCCAGGCAGTGGGTCCACAGGGAATTATAAATGCATCTGTTTCCACTTATAAAGAAACCCAGTCTGACTGGGGCATGCAGTGTGGGCCGAAACCCACCTGCATTAACCCTTTCCAGTCCACTGTGTGACCTGTGAAGACATTAGGGTTTAAGGCTGTACAGCTCCGTTGTTGGTAGACATCCGTCGGGGTTCTCTTACTGTATATTGCCAGCCTCTCTGCTGTCGGAGCCTATCCTACGTGTCAGCTCATGCAGTACTGGCTTTAGCCAGCATATAGCGCCGTTGTATAACGGCAGAAAAAGAGTAAGCCCCCTAGGAAAACCATATACAAATTGGATTGGAAAGGGTTAAGCACAACATTACTACCTCAGCTGTGTTGGGCAATGCAATGGGATATTTCTATGTACCGCCGGTGGCTTCCTGGCACCCACCCATGCTGTAGGTGCACACGGAGTTTTTACTACATCTGTACACTTATAAAGAACCCCAGTCAGACTGGGGCATGCAGTGTGGGCCGAAGCCCACCTGCATTAAGCACGACATTACTACCTCAGCTGTGTTGGGCAATGCAATGGGATATTTCTGTGTACCACCGGTGGGTTCCAGGGAGCCACCCATGCTGTGGGTCGACAGGGACTTCACAATAGGGAGTTGTACCTGCCTGTGTCTATGAATTAAAAAGCCCGGTCTGACTGGGGCATGCAGACACCTTGACAGAATGAATAGTGTGTGGCACATAGGTTCCCCATTGCTATGCCCACGTGTGCAGCTCCTGATGGCGGTGGCACAGGATTCTATTTCTCATTGCTTCTGTACAGCATTGTGGGCTATCGCTCCGCCACTTTTAAAGAGGGTCGCTGCCTAGCCGTGCCAACCTCTGCAGTGTGTACCTGCGGTCCCTCGTCATAGCAGACGCAATTCTAAATAGACATGAGCGTGGTGTGGCATGAGGGCAGCTGAAGGCTGCCCAGGGACACTTTGGTGTGCGCTGTGGGGGGGAGGGGGGGCGGTTGGTCAGCATGTAACCCAGGAGAAGTGTCAGTGGAGTGTCATGCAGGCAGTGATTGTGCTTTGTTGGAGGTAGTGTGGTGCTTAGCAAAGGTATGCCATGCTAATGAGGGCTTTTCAGAAGTAAAAGTTGTTGGGAGGGGGGGGGGCCCACTCTTGCCGGTATTGTGGCTTAATAGTGGGACCTGTGAACTTGAGATGCAGCCCAACATGTAGCCCCTCGCCTGCCCTATCCGTCACTGTGTCATTCCCATCACTTTCTTGAATTGCCCAGATTTTCACACATGAAAACCTTAGCGAGCATCGGCGAAATACAAAAATGTTCTGGTCGCCCATTGACTTCAATGGGGTTCGTTGTTCGAAACGAACCCTCGAGCATCACGGGAAGTTCGTTCCGAATAACGAACACCCGAACATTTTGGTGTTCGCTCATCTCTAATATATATATATATATATATATATATATATATATATATATATAGTGGGAGATTAGCTCGGTAGTGTGCGGGTTTAGCGATATTCATAGACGGAACAACAGCGGATGCAGTCCAAAGCAGGCGTGCCCTGCGTTTATCTTTATAACAGCAACATAAAAAGTCCAGCCTTAGTTTCAGGCAAACAAATAATAGTCCAGAATCCAGCCTGATCAGGTCGCACTTAGCAGGTGCGGCGCACAGCGGGGCTTCTCTGTCCAGCTAGTCTGCTCAGCCACACCCACTCGGCCTCCATCGTAGGAGGTTGAGTTCACCAATGACCCATGTACCAGGGTCACAAGGCTCCGCCCGGAGCTGCAGTCCATGGGCTCGGAGCCTAGGGAGCAATGTGCCGCGACATGACCCCACTCGTGACACCGCCAGCACTGTAGGCATCCGGGGCTCTCGAGCGCCCTGGTGTGGGCCAACCGCTGGCTCGCCTCTTGAGCCCTCTCCCTTCTTCCACACAGGCCCCCTGGGAGCAGAATATGGCACAGTCTTACCATCTCAACGGGGACCCTTTTCATCTCTGGCCCGGCCCCGTCTTGTAGAGGCTTGTAACAACTCCTCCATGGTGCAATACCTCTCCACTAGGTTCACAAGGTGGTTGGCGTCAGTCGGCCCGGCTTGTCCGACCCAACGCTGTACCGCCGGAGGCAAGGAACGGTGGAAGACATCCAAGACGACCCTCTCCACCATCTGCGCAGGAGTGCAGTCCTCTGGCTGAAGCCACTTGGAGACAAGGTGGGTCAAATCATGCATCTGGGACCACGGTGGTAGGCTCTTCAAGTACCTCCAGGCATGTACCCGGCCTGCACGCACCTGTATGGTGACTCCCAGACGTGTCAGGATTTCAGCCCTCAGTTTGACGTAGTTATGGGAGTCCAATTCACTCAAGTCGTAATAGGCCTTTTGGGCCTTCCCCGACGGAAAAGGGGCCACGACATCTGCCCACTGGTCTGAGGGCAGCCCTTCATGTTCCGCAAACCCTGTCAAAGACGTGAAGGTAGGCTTCCACGTCGTCAGCGGCGGTCATTTTCTGCAGCGCAACTTGCACCGAGGCCCTTGCGGATAGTTGTCCTCTCTGGGCCCCCTGGTGGTGGGTGCTCTGACTTGCTGTGACCCCAGGCCGCTGTATCACCACTGCCTCTCGCAGGGTTGCCATTTGCTCCATTAGGAGGCGATTGGTTTTCTCTTGTTGCAGATTGACCTGCACCATCTGTTGCACCAGGTCCTCCATGGCAGCAGTCTTTTTAGATAGGGCACTAGCGGCTTTTATCCAGGACATGCAGTGTTAGTCGCCGGTGTCTACTCGTTGCCCGCATCCAAAACACCATATGTGGGAGATTAGCTCGGTAGCGTGTGGGTTTAGCGATATTCATAGACGGAACACCAGCGGATGCAGTCCAAAGCAGGCGTGTTCTGCATTTATTTTTATAACAGCAACATAAAAAGTCCAGCCTTAGTTTCAGGCAAACAAATAATAGTCTGGAATCCAGCTATCAGGCCGTCCCGGCCTGATCAGGTCGCACTTAGCAGGTGCGGTGCACAGCGGGGATTCTATGTCCAGCCGGTCACACAGGCTGCCAGGGTCCAGCAGCCATCTTCGCTCCCCTGTGTCTGTGCACCTGCTATTTATGTGCACACTAGCACTGGCTCAGCCTCAGCACCTGTGCTGATTGAGCTCGTCCACACCCTGGAGTGGAGGAGGTGGAATGGACAGCCTCACTACCAACCTGCCATCCATTCCAAAAAAAAACAGGCCCGGATATTTTTAAAGAAGAGATCTCCAGCAACTGCTTGCTGGAGACCACATTACGCTCCTGGTTTCTTATGTCTGAGAGCGAAACAAGACCTTCCTCCAGTCCCCTTATGCATAGTACCAGTACCTAGGGGCGACGTAGCGACCGTCCACCACTACACCCCTCAGTACCTCACAATATATATATAAAATAGAGAGGCCTGTTTTAATAGCTTTAGGAGCAGATATAGGATGCTATTTGTTATGTATAAGAATAAGAACAACTCACTGAGACAATGATGTGGCTTGTATAAATCAGGATGTGGTTTTGCTTCTTTTCTCAGCAGTGTAAGATAAGAACATTCTGGTTTCTTCTTCAACCCTTTAAAAGAAAGCGGACCTTTTGTTTATCATTTTTATTTTTTCCTCCCCACTTTTATAAAACCATAACTCTTTTATTTATCCACCCACATAGTTGTTTCTTGCTGGACGAGTTGTATTTTTCAATGGTACTACGTAATGTACTGAACAACTTTTTAGAAACTGTAATTTGAATTAAATGAAAAAAAAACTGGGGTCCGCCATCTTTGGGGGTCTTGTTTCTATGGCGTACACACTACAACAAAAATGACATGTAGCTTTATTCTACGCTCAGTACGATTACTGCAATGCCTACTTTAAATGTTTTTTTTTTTTGCTGCACTACTTTTAAAAAATGAAATATCTTTGGAAACCGCATTGAAATGGTGCATGCTGCGATTTGTTTACCTGACCAAAAGGTCCGCAAAACAAATCTGCTTGCTTTAATTCAGCTCCGGATGCCCATGTTTCTCTATGGGTCAGCTTGAACTGCGGATCGTCCATGCAGTTGCCATGCGTGGATTTTGCAACTCAAGTCCGCCCGTTGACAAAATAATAAAAGTAAATAATAATCTTTATTTATATAGCCCCGTGGAGTACTAAGTTTGCAGACCTGGGGGCATTATTAGGTTACTGACTGCCAGGACAACCCATCAGCCCCCCATAATTGCTTCACAGTGGAGCCAATATAGTGACAGAAGGAGCCATGCAATTTAATGTTTAAACATATTTCTGGGCCTCACCGGCAAAAATTGTGCTACCTTATTTTCAGAGTCCGTGGTGAATCTGTAGTTGTGGGGTTGCTAGACCAAGACTAAATTTCAATTGATGACCCCAAAGACGGACTGGTCTGAGTCAGACTCTGTATTTCCTCATCACACTCGTTCACAGGTATGATATGAAACCTCAGTGGGGGTTGTCCTCAGTGGGGGGTTGTCCTCAGTGGGGGTTGTCCTCCCCCCTACTTTTTCTGTAGTCAAGGTGGGAACTTCTTGGTGGGGAATGTTTTGTGGGAATCCCTTGGCCGGAAAGTCCTGTAAAGAAGAAGAACAAGAAGGCTGGGCGCCATCTCGATCGTCCATCTTGCAATCTTCTCTGGCCTCTGTATGAAAGTCAAGCAACTGTACACGGTCCAGAAACACGATGATATCATCTCTCATCACGTAGCACATTTTTGCTACAATGGTGTGAGATGTTTTTTTTGGTCTGGCAGGGAACTCAGTCCCTACTCTCCTGAGTCTTTTTGGGTACTGGAATGAGACATTTTTGATGATGAACACTTGAGTAGACTGTAGGTTTCGAGGATTGATCTTGTGTTTGATATCCTGTGCTGCCTGTTTAGTGTCTTGCTAGAGTAGCGCTGCAAGAAACAAGGAACCTTGTCCCGGCCTTGCAGCTTAAGTTTATTGCCCAATGTATGAACTAATCCCTCGCTTTTATATTCAGCTTTACCATCTGCTTTAGTGTGCGAGTTTGTGTGGTAAGCGAGTTTGTGCATTTTGGCAGTTCCGCCTGGTTGCGAATTTCACCCTTTTCAGGGAAAGCAGGGCTGAGGTTCCAACATGGGGTCACCTTTGTAGAGGCGATTACTCTGCTTGTAGGTAAGGCCAAGTCATCTTCGCTGTAGCACAGGGTCAGTTGTCCCTAACTTGTGTCTTCGGGTCATATTCGGCCATGTGGGCCTGGTGCTTAGTTTGCCCACACGAACGTAACAGGTGTCTGGAAGGGACGGAGGTGCAAGGCACACCACTGAGGAGATGGAGGGGTAGCTGTTAGGGATGTCACAGTGGCACTACCAACTCCACCCCTGAGGGAGGCGTGTAACCCTTTGCCAAGGCCCTGACAGGCCTCTCTAGGCAACGCCGGTGTAGCGGTTACCTGAATAAACTTGAGTAACTGAACTTCAAATTTTGTCACGGGTGACACCACTGTTCCTTACTCTATAGTGCATCTGACGTGAAATAATCCAGAGTCCACACACACAGAATAACTTGAAAACACTCAGTTGCTGGTAACAGTCAGCAACTGAAACTTTACTGAAAAAAAACACCTTGACACCTTGAGGTCAGGGAGGAAACACACGATGAAACCGGGCCACAGTCCAAGTTATCTGTATGACTCCGCTCCTGGACACACACGCTCTGGAGGAGGACAAGAACACTCCACTGAACACTCACTCATTACTGAAGACTTTGAACACCACACAGCGGACTCTCTCTCTACTTCTGTCCACTCTCTTTGGGGTAGGGGTCCTGGAGTTCCAAGGTGCCTCTCTTCAGCTTCCATTCTTCATCACATGAGGGTTGAAGGTATCCCTATGCGGCCGGCACTCACACTCCAACCACCACTCTACCAGACTAGTGAAGAAAAGACCACATTTACACCTTGCAATCACATATATCCTTCATACTCACGTGACAACATTGCATACATGAAAATGTTACATTTCCAGACATATCCCAATCATTCATAGACTTTAACCTCTTCCATGCTGCAGCTGTGCAATACACATAACTAGTGACAAGACAATTTGCACAGAGCATCCACACTGAAGACATGACAATTAAGACAATTATGGAGGGGCCATACATATGCATTTTGGCCCACTACATTTATATTTTCCTTTTCTGTGATTCTGCACAGGTCATAGTGTATGCCTAGTACAATCTCCCTTACAAGTCAATGGGTCAGCTCCTGTCTATTGTGTGAATGGCCTATGAAGCTGCTGTAAAGCATCTCTAAATGTAGTTAAAAGCAGCTCAGACAATATAGGCGCCCTATAATCATGTATAGTCAAAAAAGTGAGAAAATGAAAACAGAAAAGAAAAACGGAATATGTTTCTCCATCTGGTTTGAAATTAGTAAACAAATATAGCTGATACATTCCCTGTCTGGGTTCACACAGGGCGGATTTGCCACGGTTTTGCCGCGCGGAATTTCGCCGCGGCAAATCCGCCCACGGCCACTAATCTCGGGATTAGCCAGCCATGTGGACAAGATTTCTCAGAAATCTCGTCCACATGGGACGGCCAATCCGCTGTGGTAAATCCGGCTGAAACCGCGGCTGCAGCCGCCGCAGCCGCGGTTTCAGAAGATGCGGCATGTCTGTTTACTTTTACTTTTTTGTTTATTTTCGTCGCGGCCGCGCTCTCCTCTATGGGAGCGCCGGCTGCAACGGAAAAGCGAGCAGCCGGGCCGCTTCAAAGCCGCCGCGGCGGTTCTCCCGGCCGAAATCTCGCGGTTTTTGCTGCGGCCAAACCGCGAGATTTCCGACGGGAATACGCCCCGTGTGAACCCAGCCTTAAAACTGCTCCACAACAACACTGTACTTCCTGATTCCTGCTGGCCAGGACCTGTTAATGCTGCAGTCAATCGCTGGCCACACCAGTGACTTTCTAAAGCCACTAATTGACTGCAGTAATCACAGGTCCTCTTCAGCAGCAACCAGCACACAGAGTGGTTGTGAGGGAATTTTTTAAATAAATTCTTTATTTATAAAACTAGGATCAATTCTATTTTAAGAACCAAAATTACTATCAACCCAAAACTACTACTATTAAATGTGAATCCAGCTATTGGTAACATGGGAAAGATAAACTTGCTTCCATTCCTCATAAACGCGGCCAAAGTATTAATTCACAGACATTGGAAAGATACAGATCCTCCCGTCATTCAAGAGTGGTACAATGAGCTGAATACCATGAGTAGCTGTGAAGCAATTTTAAGCAATGGGAAAACCCCTTTAATCATAGGTAAGCTCTATGTGAGCTTTGCTGAGATTTAACACCAGACCGCATCCTGTTTAACACATGAAACCTAATTATCCCAATCAATAGCGTGTTTTTAACTTTATACATACAACATATCAGCCTATATATGCTTCTAATGCCATCAAGTAGACCTCTCCACTAATTTTGTAAACATTTTAATAGAAATACATTACATGTGCCCGCAAATTAGCACCCGCCGGATACCTGCCATCCAAAATCATAATCCACTGTGTTTCACAATTACGTACCTTCTTTTCCCAGTCTTCTCCTCTTCCGAGTCTTAATTGATTTAGCAACTTTCTCAATTGTAGTCATGGAAAAAGAATCCAAATTACCTCGGTGCAATAATTGGAAATATTTTGATACATCCGATGCTTTACAATTATTGGAATGAGAAGTATCAAAAATGTGTCTCCCTATGTGTTTCTGCAAGGATCTCTCAGTGCACCCAACATTGTGTATATCATAGCTAGTGCATATGAAAACATATAGCAAAGGGAGGAAATAGGTGAAAAAAAAGAAAGCCTTTAAATTAGTAAAACAAGAAGGCAGTGAAGAAGCACTGAAAACATGCAGGAAAAAACCAAAAATTTGTAAGAAAAAAATAAAAACTGCCAAGGAGGAGGCAGACAGACTGTTTGCCAAAGAGAGCAAAAATAACCCTAAACTATTCTTCAATTATATAAACAGTAAAAGGATTTGCTCTGAAAGCACTGGCCCTTTAACAAACAGTGCAGGAGAAACCATAGAAGAAGATGGGGGAAGGCAAATCTATTAAATAGTTTTTTTCTCAAGTATATTCACAAAAGAACAAGAAGTGTCACATGAGGTGCAGGGAAATAAAATGAAACCCCCACTAAATATCACCTGCCTAATTCAGAAAGAAGTGCAGAGTCCACTAAAAAAGATTAAAATCAACAAATCACCCTGTCCAGATCGAATACATGCAAGGGTTCTAAGGAAACTAATTGACATGAGAAACAGGCCGCTATTTCTTATATTTAGGGACTCTATTGAGACCGGAGTTGTACTTCTGGATTGGCACATTGCCAATGCGGTTTCAATATACAAAAAGGGGTCAAGAGCCTGGTAACTGCAGGCCGGTAAGTCTCACTTCAATAATTGAAAAAAAATACTCAAGGGGTTTCTGAGGGATGCCATCATGAAACACCTCACGGAAAACAATGGTATAACTCCTCACCAGCATGGGTTCATGATGGGACAATCATGTCAAACCAACTTCATTAGCTTCTACCACGTATTAAGTTCTATGCTGGACCTAGGAGAGTGTGTTCATCTTGTATATCTGGATTTTTCTAGAGTATTTCACACTGTGCCGCATAATAGGCTAATTTATAAAATGAGACTGCTTGGTCTGGGCGAAAACGTGTGTATCTGGGTAAAGAAGTGGCTTGGAGATAGAAAACAGAGGGTGGTAATTAATGGTTCGTACTCTGATTGGGCCACTGTTGCTAGTGGGGTGCCACAGGGTTCAGTACTAGGCCCAATTCTGTTCAATATATTTATCAATGATCTGATAAAGGGACTGCACAGTAAAATATCAATATTTGCAGATGATATGAAATTATACAAGATAATTAATACAACGGAGGACAATGTGCGGCTACAAACGGACCTAAATAAGCTGGAGGATTGGGTAGAAAATGGCAAATGAAGTTCAACTTCGATTAAATGTAAGGTAATGTACATGGGCAGGAGAAACGGATGTCACCAATACACACTAAATGAGGTACTGCTAGGGAAAAGTGATATGGAAAAAGACCTGGGGGTACTAGTGGATTGTAGACTTAACTGGAGCAACCAATGCCAGTCAGCTGCTGCAAAAGCAAATAAACTCTTGCAGTGCATTAAAAGAGGTATAGGGGTGAGGGATAAGAACATTACTCTTCCACTATTTAAGGCATTTGTCAGGCCCCACATGGAATACTGTGTACAGTTCTGGACGCTAGTACATTGCAGTGCTTGAGGGGGTTCAAAGAAGGGCAACTAAATTAATAAATGGAATTACTGAACCAATTGGAGATGATGACTGGGAAGAGAAGGTTCATATTAGTGAAACACAGTGGACTATGATTTTGGTAGATGTTCGGCAAGTATTAATATGCAGACAGATTTAACATATTTTTACAAAAATACTATATATATATATAATGTGTGTGTGTGTGTGTAATGGAGAGGGCTGTTTGCTAGCTTGAGAAGCAGATATAGGATGCTATTTGGTATGTATAAGGCCGCCTGCAGATGTCCGGGTCGGATCCCGCTGCGAGAGGGCAGCACTCACCTCTCCCGCGGCTCCGGCTCTTTGATGTGCCAGCTGCCGGCCAGCCGCCGCATGCGCAGAGTGGAGCCGGGGAGTGACATTTCTGTGCAAGGCTCTGCGAGCCCCGCACAGAAATAGAGCATTCCGCGATTTGTTTTCTACACATAATTTTGCGCGGACAAATCGCGGCCATCTGCCTAGGATTGCGTTTTCTAACGCAATCCTATTGTAGCTTCCACGGGCATAAATTCTGCAGGAAATGACGCCGCAGAATTTCCGCCCGTGTGCAGAGGGCCTAAGAATAAGAAAATCAACTGACTAAGACAATGATGTGGCTTGTATAAATCAGGATGTGGTTTTGCTTTTTATCTCAGCAGTGTAAGATAAAGATCCACATAAGAACATTCTGATTTCTTCTTCAACCCCTTAAAAGGAAGCAGATCTTTTTTTTCTCATTTTTATTTTTTGCTCCCCACTTTTATAAAACGATAACTCTTTTATTTATCCATCCACATAGCTGTTTCTTGCTGGACGAGTTGTATTTGTCAATGGTACTACGTAATGTACTGAACAACTTTTAAGAAACTCTAAGTTGAATGAAATGGAAAAAAAACTGAGGTCCGCCATCTTTGTTTTTGTTTTTTTTCTATGGCTTACACACTATAACAAAAATGACATGTAGCTTTATTCTACGGCTCTGTACGATTACTACAATGCCAAATTTAAATAGTTTTTTTTTTGCTGCACTACTTTTAAAAAATGAAATATCTTTGGAAACCTGTGATTTGCTTACCTGACCAAAAAGGTCTGCAAAACAAATCTGCTTGCTTTAATTCAGCTGCAGACGCCCATGTTTCTCTATGGGTCAGCTTGAACTGCGGATCGTCGACGCTGGTGCCCTGCGCGGATTTCTCAATTCATGTCTGCCCATAGACTTAAGGCTTAAGACATGTCAGGTAAAATAATAGAAGTAAATAATAATCTTTATTTATTTAGCCCCATGGAGTAATAAGTTGGCAGACCTGGGGGCATTATTAGATTCCTGACTGCCAGGACAACCCATTTGCCCCTCCATAATTGCTTCACAGTGGAGCCGTTATGGTGACAGAAGGAGGCATGCAGCTTATAGACAAAGTTGATCTGCTCCCGTTCTAGAAGTAAGGGTTGTATCTTAGCTGCAGTCTTAGTATAACAGATGAGTGGTAATGCCCGATATTACAGGATGCGAGATGGTACGACGGTGACCAACGGAGGCAGAAGTGGCACACATTTTTTCCAAAAGTACCTTCACTACCTTAGCATAATCAATGTAATTTCTCTTCATAGGAGGGTTTGTGTACTTTAATGTTACCTAATAAACTTGTTCCATAAATTCTCTTAAAGCAACATAGTTGTGAGAGGGCTCATTTTTTGCGGGACATCCTATAGTTTAATTGGTACAATTTTGGAGTACTTACGACTTTTTGATTGCATTTATTATATTTATCTTAAAGACGGGGTGACCAAAGAAGTGCAATTCTGTTTTTTTTTGTTTACAACGTTCACCATACGGGGTAAGTAATGCATTGAGCGCTGTGTACTAGGGAAAGGAGAAGGCAGAACCGGTTAAAAACTGCTCCTGCCTTCTCCTTCGGGTTCATCACAGCTGACAACCTGACCTGCCTCTGATTGATTGCAGAAGAAGGGTGTTATGGGAATAAATCATACTTCAGAAGATTTCACAGGTTTGCTCCAGATTGGTTATAATGAGCAGCTTCATGCATGAATATATGTATTTGAACTCACGGATATTCCCCGTGAGCCCCCATACCCTTCTCCTTTATTGAAAGGAAGTACAATACAGTTATACTTGAATATGACGCACCAATTACATGCATACCCCTCCCAACATCATAACAACTCATGATTGGCCTAGTATGTAGCGACGCTGAGGATTAGCATATGATTACGCCCTAGGTATATGTTGCTATGTGAACATGTAATTCCTATATATTTCTGGACCAAGGAATCCAAGGGATGAAATAAGGAGCAGCCCCCCTCTTATGAGCAGTGGGCATTGCAGGTCTTTCTCAGGACCTTGTTAAGTCTTGGAAGCTTGTGTGTAGGAGTGTATTGCACTTACACACACAGTGTACAGTATTGGACCAGTTAACCATTTCACTGCTAGCTATTTTCTATGAAGGTGTATATATATATGTGTTTGCATAGGCTGATTTAAAAAAAACATTTATATTATTAATTCTACAACAAGGCCTTTAATCCCCTGCTGTATTTTAACTATTGGCTGGGATTAAAGCCCAGGACCAAGCGCTGTAAATTTACTGTGCTTAGTCCTTAATGGATTAAAGTTTAATGGGTTTAAGACTAGAGATGATCGAACGTGTCCGTTACGGACACTTACGCACCCGGACACCGGCTTTCCCGAACACTTCAGTGTTCGGGCGTAAAGGTTCGGGGGCCGCCGGGGGGCGGCGGTCGCCGTGGCAGCGCGGGCGGCAGCAGCGGGGAACAGGGGGGAGCCCTCTCTCTCTCCCTCTCCCCCCCACTCCCCGCCGCACCCCCCCGCGCTGCCACGGCGACCGCCGAACATTTTTCGCCCGAACACGGAAGTACTCGCAAAGTTCGGTGTTCGGGCGAAAAGGGGCGGGGCCGAACATGTTCGATCATCTCTATTTAAGACTCTTGCCATGCTTTGCACTTCAACTCTGCATGTTCATATTGGCTGCATTGTGCAAATACAAGCACAACATCTTCCAGGCAGGAATTACACACACAAATGTATTATAAAACCGACCAATTTCTGGGCACTGTACTTCTAAAAAGTAAATTACATAAGATAAAACACATGCAAAAATCATGAACTAAATAAGTGACAGACTGATACAAGGATGACCCTGACTGCAAGGGCTTACAATCTACAAGGCAAGGGGAAAGGAGACAATAGGTGAGGGTAGAAGCTGCTCATATGGTAGGTAGTGGTAGCAAGGCTATTCTTGAACAATTTTTTGAAGAGGTGGGTTTTCAAGTTGCTTTTAAAGATTTTGAAGGCTGGAAGAGTCTGATCATTTGGTATATTGAGTTCCGGAGTATGGGTGATGCACAGGAGAAATCTTGGAGACATTTATTTGAAGAGTGGAAGAGAGCAGAGAGGGAGGTTATTGTTTGCTTTTAGTGTATTGAATAATTTATTTTAGCTTTAGTGGCTTGGAGATCCTGAAAATTCAATGTTGCATTACTGTAACCATCTAATGAGTCTAAAGAATGCAGCATAGAATAACAATATGCAAAGCCACAAAATGCTAAAAGAATTACAAGTTGACACCAACTAAAGTGCAATAGCGTACCATGGGGTAAATAAAGCACTTTTTGTTTGAGACTGGAATAAAATGCTTGTTGTCTATAGAAAGTACACTGAATTGTATGTAACTTAAATTATTCCTTTAAACTGCAACTGTATGAGCCTCACTATTTATTTCTTCTCTACCTGAAGTTTGATGAGTTAATGCTTAACTACTTCGCGTGTGTGGTAGGCTAGTCTGATACTGGTGTATCTTGACGCCACCAGGAAGTACTGGTAGAGACAAAATTGACAGGGTTGTGATGCCCTCTGTACGTGATTGGCTGTACAGTTGGCTGGGCTGCAGGTCCTGGCAGCCCACTAAGGATGTATGTTACATGCATACTGGACCCCCGCTGCACCCCCAGCTGCAAGGGCCTTCCCTGCCGGTGGCCCACAAGGCAGCAACCCCCGACTAGTGAAGCACTGAGCGGCCTCGGCAGCAGGGAGGCTACAGTGGCCAGAAACGTATTTCCCGGCGGAGGGTCACAAGGCGCACCCCACCACACCCCACCCTCCACCTCATGTAAATTGGACATCGCGGCCGGCAGCAGGGAGGCCACAGCGTCGGGAGGAGACACAGTGACAGCCAGTATCTGCAGACTGCAGGGATCCCACAGCGACGCAGGACACTACGATCACTGCGTCGAGAGTACAGAGGCTACTGCGGCATTGCACTGTCACACATAGCCAGATAACAGCGGTGGAGCACAACGCCGTGAAAGATTCAGGGAGCGCAGCAACAGCGGCAGTACTGTGACACACAGCCAGTTTACAGGGCTGGAGCAGTGCCTAATCACTGCATTGTGCCCCATATCCACTGCAGCAGCTTCCAGGACCTTGCGCTATTCTGATAATCGGGAGCTAGGGGCGTGACAGGGGCGTTCCTCCATGGAAGCCCTGTCCAACCCATAGCTTGCGGTGGTGTCAAGATACACCAGTACAGACGAGTCCACTGCACCCAGTGATGTTTTGTACTCCCATTCCCTAAGCCCCACAGTTCAGTGATCCAAATTCCATGGTAAATTGATTATTTTATTCATTTTTTCATATTGCATACATATTCCACAGAGCCATGCACAGATTGTCATCACTTACATCAGGCCCTGTCCCCATGGATGCTTACCATCTCCATTATTACTAATCCAAGTGGTTTATTGATCCCATTGGTTGTTAGGGATATTCCAGGGACCCCAAATGATATGTTGCCGAGTTCCTAATTAGTATATACTTTTTTCAGGCCTGGGAAATTCAGTTGCCTACACAAGTTGTGCTGTATGCAGAGTATTCTAAGTTCATTACTACAGACAAGAGTTTTTATCAAGAAAAAGGAAAAGAAGGAGTATACATCACTTTATGCCAAAGCTTCACTAAGGCCCTCTGCACACGGGCGGAAATTCCGCAGCGGGATTTCCCGCAGATTTCCGCCCATGCCCGGCTGCATAGGATTGCATTACAAAATGCAATCCTATGCAGACAGCCGCAATTTCTCCGCGTGAAAACACATGAGGACAACGAATCGCGGCATGTTCTATTCCTGTGCGGGTCTCACAGAGGCCCGCACAGAAATGTCAATGGTGACGGGCTGGCTCCACTCTGCGCATGCGCTGATGGTCCGGCTCCGCTCTGCGCATGCACCGGCTGGCCGGCAGCCGGCGCATAGCAGAAGACAGAAGACGCCAGGAGGTGGTGAGCCGCAGGCCTCTGCAGCGGCATGGGTCCGCATCCCACTGCGGCCATAAGGTCTCGTGTGAAACTAATAACTCACGTAAACAATTTTTCATTCTCATGTGAAACTAACACACAAGTACATATCTACAAAAATTTGTAACATTTCTACTGTGAAAATGCTGATAACCGAAAAAGCTATCTTTCATGAGAGATTCTGAAAGAAATCCTTATCTAAGGTGAAAAACAGAATTGGGCTAAAGTTCATAGTGAGTGTTCTATGAGACAAGACAAAATGGAGTTTAACAGAGCTTCAGTCTTAACACTGGTGTTCACTGGTTTCCAGTGATTTTATTTGTCAGGGCACTTGACACAGAGATAGGTTGCAGGTTTAACTAATTCCCAACTGTTTAGAAACTGCACCCAATTCAAGATGGCAGATAAATTACACCTAGACATGGTCTTGCATGCCCCCAAACACTTCATTGCCACTACTGATAGTTTTACTGCAAGGCAGATCAGCCACCTAGATTCTGCTCACTGACTGGATACAGACCCTTCCGTCTCTGCAGCAGCCTAAATTGCAAAACCTATTGGTGTCTATGGGTTGTTTATAGAGCTTCAAGGATGGACTAATAAAGATTTAAGACTTTATTTTCTGACATCTTCCTCTCTTTATTCAAACATGCTATCATATCCCCATTGCTAACGAAACCAACATTTGATTCAACCAGAGCTGCCAACTACCGACCCATCTCAAATCTCCCCTAATCTCCAAACTATTAGAATGCCTGGTTTACTCCTGCCTTATAAGCTATCTCTCAGAAAAATCTCTTCTTGACCCCCTACAGCCCAGTCTGTGCCCTCTGCACTCGACAGAAAAAGCCCTGACTAAAGTGTCAAATGACCTCCTGATGACCAAGTCGAGAGGTGACTACTTCCTACTCATCCTCCTAGACCTCTCCACAGCATTGACGCTGTTGACCACAAACTCCTCCTCAGTTTGCTTTGCTCCATCGGTCTAAAGGACACTGCTCTCTCCTAGTTCTCCTCCTACCTATCTAACCGCTCCTACAGCGTCTCCTTCACTGGCTCTACCTCCCCTCCCTTCCCCTTGCTGTTGGGGTCCCCCAGGGCTCAGTGCTCGGCCCCTCCTCTTCTCCATCTACACAGCCCCTATTAGACAAACCATCAGGAAATTTGGTTTTCAGTACCATCTCTCTGCTGACGACACTAAGTTATATACCTCTTCCTGTGACATCACGGCACCCTTCCTTCAGAATGCCACCAACTGTCTGTCTGCTGTCTCTAATGATATTTCCTCTCTCTTCTAAAATTGAACCTCTCAAAAACTGACCTACTGATGTTTCCGCCCTCTACTAACCGACCTCATCCTGACATCTCCATCTCAATATGTGGCACCACCATAACTCCTAGCACGCCTGCTGCCTTGGGGTTATATTCGACTCCGATCTCTCCTTCACCTACTATATCCAATATCTCCCCGAACATGTCAGCTACACTTCAAGAACATTGCAAGAATCCACACCTTTCTCACCGCGGACACGCTAAAAATGCTCACTGTTGCCCTCATCCACTTTCGGCTCGATTATTGCAACTCGCTGCTGATCGCCCATCCCCATGCCAGACTCTACCCTCTCCAATCCATCCTGAATGCTGCAGCCAGGCTCATGGTCCTGTCCAGCCGCTACTCGGATGCCTCTGCCCTGTGCCAGTCACTGCACTGGCTGCCCGTCAAATACAGAATCCAATTTAAACTTGCCATCCTCCTACACAAAGCTCTCACTAGCATGGCACCACCCACTACATTGCCTCCCTCATCTCAATTCACCACCCAGCCCTCGCCCACCACTCTGCTAATGAAATCAGACTAAGCTCCCCTTTAATTCAAACTTCTCATTCCCGCCTCCAAGACTTCTCCAGAGCAGCACCAGTCCTCTGGAACGCACTACCCCAAACTATCCTGGCAATCCCTGACACACAAAACTTCAGGCGTGCTCAAAAACACACCTCTTCAGGGAGGCATACCACATCCCCTAAACCAAACCTATCTGTACTCTGTCTGATAACATGCTCCCTGTCCTACTGATTGGACAAAAGATCATAGGAATGGTAATGCCATATCAATAAAGGGTATGACATTGATTTGTAGGAATGCTACCAATAGGTGGCACTGAAGAGGTATTGTTCCATCTTCCTTATTTGCATATATGCTGGATACTAAAATCAATAGGTTCTATTCTCTGTGTTTTGTGCATGCACAAAATACATGCAAATATGCCTGTGTTAAGGATTCTTAAGGCCACCTACCCACTTGCAATATGTTTTCTTGCGATACAAGAGCGAGTGAAAACTCATGATTATGAAACCAATGATTTTAAATGGCTTCATACGTTCCCAATACTCATTTGCGATTTTTACACTCCGAGAACAATCTGCGATATTGCTCATTGCTTTCAATGGGCCGGCTGCAGCAGCACCAGCCCCATTGAAAACATAGGGGTTACATCGCGGACTTCTGCCACAGCTGTGACAGCTGTGGCAGAAGCCAGCGATGCTATCCCATTGCTTTCGATGGGGCCGGCGCTGCTGCGGCCCCATGGAAAGCAGTGGATTGCAGGCAACCTCCGCAGCGATGTTTTTCGGGGAAGGGCTTGAAATATAAGTCCTTCCCTGAAAATAATCCCTAGCTGAAGAAAAAAGGAAAGCAAACAAATTTACTCACCTAGAAGAGCCGTTCGGCTCTTCTCTCCGGCCGCGGCAATTGTCTTCTGGAGGCCGGGGATTGAAAAATCCTTAACCCCCAGAAAGCACTGATCTGATTGGCTGAGCGCCCAGCCAATCACAGGCAGTCCTCCACCATTGAATGACAGCTAAGCCCTTCCTGTGATTGGTCGCAGCACTTAGCCATTCATAATTCAATGATGAATGGCTGAGCGCTGCCTGTGATTGGCTAAGCGCTCAGCCAATCAGACCAGCGCTTTCTGGGGGTGGGTATTTTTCAATCCCTGGCCTCTAGAAGACAGAAGACAACTGCCAGGGCCAGAGAGAAGAGCCAGCTCTTCTGGGTGAGTAAATTTTTTTTTTAACTTTTTTTTCCAGCTAGGGATGATTTTCAGGGAAGGGCTTATGTTTCAAGCCCTTCCCTGAAAATCATCACTGCGGGGGTTGCCTGCAACCCTCTGCTTTCAATGAGGCTGTAGCAGTGCCGGCCCCATTGAAAGCAATGGGATAGCATTGCAGACTTCTGCCACCAGCTGTGGGGACCGTGGGGATGAAGAAATCCCCTGTCATAGCTGACACGGCTGTGGCAGAATTCCACGATGTACTCTCTATGTTTTCAATGGGGCTGGCGCTGCTGCTGCCAGCCCCATTTAAAACGAGCGATATCACAGTTTTCTTAGAGCTGCAAAGCTTGCGTTTTCACTCACTCTCGCATCGCAAGAAAAAATATGGCTAGTGGGTAGGCGCCCAAAGTGTGTCGTAGACTAGCCCAAAATGTTTTTTTTGCTGTTTGGTGCTTTCATACCTGCCAGTATGGTGACCCAGACTCCAGCGTCAATTGATTATTGCAATTCCTGACGTCCAGTGATTTATCAACCTCAATCTTGGTGTTCAATAGCTCCCCAGTAATTTTATATGTCTAGTTTGAGTTAACATTTATGTCTGTCATCAATTAATAAAAATACTAATATTCTACATATTTCATCTTGTATTACTGGATTCTTCCATCTTACAAAAAAAAACTGTCATCTTTCCCTTGAAATGTGAGAACGTTCCAAGGAAATTTATGAAAAGGAAACATTTTGGTAATGCAGAGAACCAAAAGGGAAGCGATTGGGCAATGTTACTAACGACATCTCTACAGCATATCAAAAGTCTATGTTAGGCTCAGTGCATACAGTGCTCAGAGGTATATGCATACACAAATGGCTTCATAGGACATATGGAAAGGAGTTTTTTTTTTATGGAGACCCCCTTTAAATATCATTCTTGGTTCTCAGCTGGAAATTTAGTTTCATACCAGAAGATCTTGTTATTATCCATAGGACTTACTGATGATTTGAGGCTTTCATTCCTCCATTCCCTTTATTCTTCTTTATTGAGTTTACAGACATAAGATCTTACCATAGCATCAGGGATCTGTGATTGAGTCATCATCAATTTGCTGTATTTGTAGCATTAGGGGAAAATGATGTCTCTCTTCCTGAAGTTTACTTTATGTATAAAAGTGTGGTCAATTTACATGAGAACTTGCATGAGATAATGTCAGTAGCCAATAAAAGCAAGACTTAGCATCCGACTCAGCCAAGAAATGTAAAAAGAGAACTAACCTACTTACAGTACTTTCTAGGAAGTATTGAGCAAGTAAGGGCTTTTGATGGATGACTATATAAAGAGAGCTGTTCCCCATGATCTCAGATCATCAGCCGGTGTGATTCTGCATTTGGTGAGTGTGTCCAGCAATGTCTGATATTTGTCTGATACTGAATTTACTATTCTCACAAAGATCGATGCATTTTAAGTTAAATAATGTCACATTAATATTTTATTACAAAGAACTTTTATACAGTGTATAGTTAGAGCTTATAGTCAGGGTATAATCGGGGGTCAGGGGCTCACTCATAGAGCATGTCTCTGTCCACAAGCAAAACACTCACTGTGACTTCCTGTGTCCAGACTCCTCCCCATTTCAGCATGCTCTTCGGCTCCACCAGCCAATAGAATCGCACTTACTAAAATAACATTTATAACAGCAGAATCATTACACTTTTGGCCACAAGAACTAAGAACTGCTTGAATATTATAAAACAGTATTACCAAACTGTAAATGAATATGCAAAGTGGGGTACGGCGAGCCATGCCTCGCTACATGGGCATATACCAAAGCAGTTAATGCTGGATTGGAAGTTTCTATTTAGACTGATTGTCGAAAGAAATTGAGCACCTAGAAGGAGTTGTCGAAATCGAATGAAACTTTCTATGTGTGATTGTAACAATGACATAAGTAAGTGATTATATCAGAGTAAAAGGATAATCGAAAACTAAACTCTTGGAGGGAGGCTCCAGTACCCTCTTGGGCTGCCTCTAGCTTGAATGCAAATTGTGATACAGACGGGCATGGAGACATACAGGTTCTGTATGCTATTCTGCAGCATATTGGTGCACATTTGCTGTAATTGAGCCTCTAGACCATGTAAACTCATAGGCTGTTGAGGTTGGTGTCCCAGATGGTTCCATACATGTTCTATTAGTGATAAATGTAGTGACTGGGCAGCCACGGAAGTGTGACAATGTTCTGGGGGCATTCCTATGATACCCCGGCTGTGTGCGGCCAAGCATTATCCTGCTGGAAAATGCCTCTTGAGAACCCTGCCATGAGAGACAGCATATGTGGCTGCAGGATGTCCTGAACATATTACTGAGCTGTCATTGACCCTCATACCACTACTAGGGGTGACTGACTGTCGTATGCGATGGCTCCCCAGACCATCACACCAGCGAGGGGGCAGTGTGTTGCTCCACAGCAAAGACAAGATTGAAGTGCTCCCCCCTAGGTTGCAATATATGAACATGGCCTTAATCAGTGTCCAAACTAAAAATGGATTTGTCACTGAAGACAACCCAGTTCCATTCAATAGCAGTCCAGTTTCACAACACCACTGAAAACGGAGGCAACTATGGGTCCGTGTCAAAGGCAGTACACGTAATGGGTGACATGAGACTAAATGTCCTTCAACCAAGTGCCTGGAAGTGGTTCCGACAGACACAAGAGCCTATAATGATGGTGTCACTTGTCTCAAGAAGGCGGACAATGAAACAATTGGAGCTGCTTGTTCTTTTCGATCAGATGATCCTCTAACCTGATGGCCTGTCGTGGGCATCCTGAGCCCAGTCGTCTTGTGTGCGCCTCCTCACGCTTCCCCTTAACAGTCTGGTCAGACTAGCCCAGGTGGGGAGCAATTCATCAATGCGACCATCCACTTCTCACATTCCAATCATGTTCCCCCTCCCAAACTCTGATAACTGAGTGAAAACTCTTGGATTACATTGTAGAGGTGTCTAGTGGTCAACAAGCTCTATACAAGCAGAAAAAGAGGTCCACTGCACTCAAGTAGCCTCTGAGAGCCTTTTTATAGGCCAAGGGTGGAACCACTTTTAGGGCCTCTGGTGAAAAGACTGTTCGTCTAATCACACCACAACTCATATCTGCCTGAGATGTAAGTGCATGCTGCGTTTTGCAGCAAAACGACAATTTTTAGGTGCTAGGTTTTTTGTTTTCACAGAGTGTATTTTGTTTTATGACTACATGTATTTTTAATGTGACTCTTAAGTTTGCATCAGTTTAATAATCGGTCATCTATTGACTTCAATTGTTAAAAAAAACTAATAATGACAGAATTGACCAAGTCTAATGCTCTTTTCCATCAGTTTGATAGCTAAACATTTCTATTTAAAAAAATCATGTATTATTTCATTATCTAATAATGTGTAATTCATTAAGCAATTATCTTATTTCAAGTATATATCGTAGCATTTATATCCTTACATTTAAAGGGAACCTGTCATGCGGATATTTGCTCCTAAACTAGCACCATACCAACACCATTGGAATGCAAATGACCTGGTATCAAGTCTCAAGAGTGGGCTGCCGGAGCTGCGAGTCACCATATCATTCCATAACTTACACCCCCGAAACTGGATGCCCGCCTCTTTGCTGAAGTCAGCGCAAGTCATGGTGAAATCCCATGCCCTCTGGCCTAGTTCTATACATACACCAGTGATGTCAAGGTGTCTATGGCACATTGTGCATGCACTGGAGGATGCTGTCATTGGTGCCAGAGGGTAGCACAGCGCAAGGACAGGATCTCATTAGCAGCAGGGAGAAGTGGACATCCAGCTTAGGGGGTATGCATTATGGAATGACACGGTTACTTGGAGCTTTGCCAGCCCACCCCTGGACTTGAAGACCAGGTCATTAGCACACCAAGCACCAAATAATAATAAAAAGGTTTCAGGTTTAACCCTTTCCAATCCACTGTCTGACCTCTGAAGACATTATGATCTAAAGCTGTACAGCTCCGATGTTGGAAGACATCCGTCGGGGTTCTCTTACTGTATATTGCCAGCCTCTCTGCTGTCGAAGCCTATCCAACGTGTCACCTCAAGCAGTACTGGCTTTAGCCAGAATATAGCGCCGCTGTATAATGACCGAAAAAGAGTAAGCCCCCTAGGAAAACCAGGATACAAATTGGACTGGAAAGGGTTAAGAGCATTCTTCTGCGCTACATAAGAATATGTCCAGGGTGCCAGTTTAAAGGGACTGTATTACCTAATTTTAATATTATTAATTAATACCAGATAGTAAAAGCATATTCCATTTTTATAGTCTGTTTTTATTTTCTGATTAGAGATCTTTTAATTCTGTTGTCTATACATGACTATGGGGCAGCCATCTTTCCTAAGGTACATTTAACAACATTTAGAGCATACATGTCAAACATGAAGCCCCCGGGCCAAATCTGGCAAGCCACCTCATTTTATGTGGCCCACCAGCCCTGCAATACAACTAAAATTCATTCTGCTCACCCAGCCTGCAATTTCGTTCCAGTGGCATCAGTGCAGTTGTTTCCCTCGGTGTCTGTGTGCAACTTCCTGTACGTAGCACAGACACCGAGGTGAGAGGTCAGCAGTCACAGACTGAGCAGTGGCCGGACCTGGGCTGCAGGCTGGGTGAGCGGAATGCCTGTAGGGATACTGACCAGCTAGAGGCCAATACGGGGGATTGCTATTACTACTGGGACTACTATGGGGGTCACTATTACGGCCAATACAGGGAACAATTTTACTACCGGGGCTACTATGGGAGACACTATTACTACTACCTGTGGGGTGCAGAGTGCTAAAGCAGCCAGTCATAGGCTCTTGCTCCCGACCTGAAGATTGCGAGTTCAATCCCCGCATAGTTCAGGTAGCCCCTCAAGGTTGACTCAGCCTTCCAACCTTCTGAGGTTGGTAAAATAAGTACCCAGCTTGGTGGGGGGTAATAAATAAATTGCTTGAAATTGTTGTGGAATAAGGCCTCATGCCCACGGCTGGGTCGGACTTCGCCTTGGGCATGAGGCCTGATATCGCAGCGGAATCAGACCCAGAGACCCTATACTCACCTCTCCAAATCCGCCACGAGTATCTCTGGTACTTCCGCTATGACTGCAATGGAAGCCGTCCTCATGATTTTCCACAAAGAATAGAACATGAAAATCGCAGTTGTTTTCCGGTCGTGGGAGAATTGTATTACACAGCATGTCTATGGATGGACATTGCTGCGGAATTCGCGACGGGTGTCTGATCGCAAATTCCACAGCAATAATCCGTCCGTGGACAAATAACTGTTTTGTTATTTTTACTGGGGTCACTATGGGGATCACTATTACAACTGCGTCCACTATAGGGGTCATTATTAGGGCTCATTCATATCTGCGTAAACGCATTTCAGTCACACAAATACCCTGCATATTTGCATGACAACAAACCCCATACGCCTGTGTTTTTTGCCCACTCCGGTGTGTTCATATTTGCCTCATATTTGCGCACACAAAAAGGAACGCAGA
This sequence comes from Eleutherodactylus coqui, assembly GCF_035609145.1. Lineage (NCBI taxonomy): Eukaryota > Metazoa > Chordata > Amphibia > Anura > Eleutherodactylidae > Eleutherodactylus > Eleutherodactylus coqui. The sequence continues at coordinate 462,382,872 of NC_089837.1, read as the reverse complement.
TGGGCCCATTGAATTGGTGCACAAAAGTGTAGTGAATACAGAGGTTTACTGCATATTCACTGCATATTTGCGTTGGCCCATTCACTGCAATAGCCTATTGCAGTGTGTAATATGCACCAAAATAGATCATGCTGCGTATTATTTCACGTGATTGCACATCATGTGATTTGAACAAACCCTTTTAAATCAATAAGTACTATTTATTGCATATTATTAGCGCAGAAATACACATAATACACTGCGCAAATAAGCTCATGTAAACAAGCCCGTACTATACAATCTGACAAATACTATTGGCCCATTGAAGGCAACCATAAGGCTGATGTGGCCCTTAGTGAAAATGAGTTTGACACCCCTTATTTACAGTAGCTTCATGGGCCATTCGCACAATGGACAGGCTCAGACTGGCCTACTGCGACGCCAATGGAATTCTTGGACAAAAGCCTTATCTAGAGCATACTGCATCTTTAAAAAAAAAGTGCTATAGAGCCCCAAAACGCATCAAATGTTAGTAATAATGTTACTAAAAAATGTTAGTACTGTGTTTCATAAAATGTTTTGCTGCAAAAAAGGGACGAAAAATGCAGCATCTTTCCAAAAAATGTTATTTGTGAATGCACCCTAATGGAGGTTGTTACCCAGTTATTCCACTCCTGATACTAAGGCCTAAGTCAGATGGGCATTTTTTCGCGCGATTTGCGCATGCTCATGCGTCCGGCGATTTTTTTAAACCATTGCTTTGCAATGGTATCGGACACATTAGCGCTTTTTATGCGCTCGTCCGATAAATTATAGAACAGAAATCGCAGATCGCACCTATCTGCGATCTGCGATTCCTGTTCTCTTCTCTATATGCGCTCAATCGGGCCGGCGGCAGCAGCGCTGACCACATTGAGAACATATAGAAGACAAATCATTCTTCTCTGCCACAGCTGTAACAGCTGTGGCAGAGAAGAACGATGTTTCCCCGTTGAATTCAATGGAGCCGGCAATACAGCCGGCTCCATTGAAAGCAACGGGCTGCCGGCGTGCGCGGGATGAATTGTCGGGAAGGGCTTAAATATATAAGCCCTTCCCTGCAATTCATCCAGAAAAGTGTTAAAATAAAAAATATATATATACTCACCTGCTCCCGGCAGCCGGAGTTCCGCGCGGCCGGCCTGCAGTGGGTGTGAAGGGGGTGTGAGTCAGACCTTCCCCCTGATTGGCTCAGCGCTGTATTGCCGGCTCCATTGAATGCAATGCGCTGGACAGCTCCGGCCCGTTTCTAATGAAACGCGGCTAGGAGCAGATTTTCGGGCGATTTTCGGGCACCGGTCACGCGATTTGCGGATGCGCATCCGTCATGCGATCCGCAAATCGCGCGAAAAAACGCCCGTCTGACTGAGGCCTAAGGGTGAAGTCACACGAACGTATATCGGCTCGGTTTTTTCGGCGAGCCGATATACATTGTCCTCCTGTGCAGGGGGGGGGAGGATGGAAGAGCCAGGAGCAGGAACTGAGCTCCCGCCCCCCTCTCTGCCTCCTCTCCGCCCCTCTGCACTATTTGCAATGGGAAGAGGTGGGGCGGGGGCGGGGCTAAGTTCCGAGAATTATCCCCCGCCTCCGTCCCACCTCTCCCCATTGCAAATAGTGCAGAGGGGTGGAGAGGAGGCAGAGAGGGGGGCGGGAGCTCAATTCCTGCTCCTGGCTCTTCCAGCCTCCCCCCCTGCACATGAGGACAACGTATATCGGCTCGGCGTGAAAACCGAGCCGATATACGTTCGTGTGGCTTCTCCCTAAATCTGCCTGAGCTCTGTTGGAGCTCTTCCCAGAAAAAAAGTTAATTAAGGCCTCCTGCACCTGTCAGAGCCGCAGTCTGAATGCAGAATCCCGCAGCAGAATCCGGCCCTGGGAGCGGTGGCGTCTGCGGATTCCTTGTACTTTCATTTTTCACCTGTACTGCGGATGGTTGCCATAGGACATGCACAGTACTCCTGCTTTTCCCGCGTTATCACAATGTGAAGGGCCACTGACTTCAATGGAAGCCGTCAGTGCAGACACCACACAAAAATGGAGCGTACTGTGATTTTTCTTCCGCTTGTGGAAACCGCAATTGGTTTCCACAGAAATCCGCTGCAGATTTCGTAGCAAATATCCATCCGTGGGCTGGAGCCCTAACAAATAGGATAAATTAGCATTATTTCACTAACATTAAACCTGGTAATATGGGGTCTCTAAAAGTGGATCTTGAGGTATCTTTGATTGTTTCCTAGTTAACAGATAAAACATTCAACCTAAAGAGTATACAGTATATAAAATGTGCAGTGTCCAAGGAGCAGGCACACAGCTGAGGAGATAGTGTGGTAGATGAAGACTTTGTCACAGGGCTCCACCATCTCCTCCCCTGGGGGTACCTAGCGACCCGACCAAGTTACTGCTGAGGGAGATCACAGGAGAAAAGTAACGGGAGGTTACCTGTAGTCCATTTGTCACACGTGACGCCACCGTCCTGTCCTCTGCGGTGGAACTTGACAATGGAATAAAGTAGTCCACACACAGGGAAACTTTCTGAACAAAACCAGGAACGGTCGGCAATGTCCATTTACTGTAACCTGTCAACGTTCAATGTACATCAACAGTGCTGGCACAGATACAACAAGATAAAGTGGTGCAACAGGGAGAATTACTCGGGATATTTGGATAAATCCACAGTCTAAGTTATCTGTGTGATTCCACTCTCGGCAACTCTCTCACTCTCTACCGGTCCACACTCACATTACTTGTGCCCTCTTCTTGCCAAACAGCTGTCTTTCTCTTTCTCAGTGTTTAGTGGAAGCACCGGCATATCCTGGGTAGACTGGTCCCAGGTCAAGCAGAAGGGAATCGCTCAGCTTCCTCCATTCTCTCCTCACATGGCCCTATCAGTGTCAGTGTGGCTCACTAGAACGTCTCTCACTTGCCAACTTGTCAGAAATACTGCTCTATTCTACTTCTCCCATTCTCTACTCATCATTGTAAAACACAAACATATATATATATATATATATATATATATATACAGTATATATATATATATATATATATATATATATATATATATATAAAACATAGTCATATGACTTACACAACTATGCATTTTCCAGACATAACCCAGACATTAACCCACATTAAACCTTAAAAACACACATTAAATCTAACTTTACTGAATGTATGTATAATAAACTATTGCGGTTATTTTTAACATTATGTAATAACTGCCATTTAACTCTTAAAGCGACTGTAGTTTTAGAGCAACCGTACTCTATTTCCACTGCAATGCAGAATATGCATTCTCATCACTCGGGATTAACACTTTACATTACACTCTATGTGTATCAACACTCTTAAACATAACACAACTACATTACCCACAAACCCATTAACACTTGCAAGGCTGTGCTTAACATGCTTAAGCACGTTATACTAGCAGCATCACAGTTGATGCCATTACGCTACATGTATCACTGTGAGTCCATTTTACGCCCATCCTGGCCAGGAATTTTATCTCATCCAAAACCGTAGGTCTTAGTCTATTCCTGCTTATTCAAGCCATCTCTCCCTTTTGCCATCATCCACTGCAGGGCTTCGCCACCGCCACCAAGGTGTCCAGCATTGCTAGGGTACCAGATCGAATGTGGGGGGGTTCGAACCTGCAACCGGCATCTGCGCTAACACAGAGGCCACATGTTGCATCTATGTAATAGAGGGTGTGGAGCACCACCCCTTACAGTATCTTAGCTAGTGTCTTATCAGAAAGGTTATTGTCATCTCTGAGGACATAGTAGAATTATCAATGTAGCATAAAATTGTAACGAAATCAAGTTGATGTGATAATGTGCATCGAAATCACTTGAATCTGTTCTTTTACGCTTTCAGAAAGAACCAGTGCTTTCGAGAGTCCACATATCACCATGATTGATTCCAGAATGAATACTACAGATCCCTTCTCCTGCTATCACCCATCTATTGTGGATTATCGTTACTTCGCAGTGACATGGGGTATCATCGTGTCTTTGGTGGGGACAGTTGGCAACGTGTTAACAGTAATTGCCTATGCATTGGATAAAAAGCTTCAGACGCGTTTCAATCTACTCATCATCAATCTAACTGTGGCGGACATCTTGTACTGTACGTTCCTACAACCTTTCTCTATAGACTCCTATCTACATTTGCATTGGAGAAGTGGAGCCATCTTCTGCCAAATTTTCGGGCTGATCTTGTTAGTTTCGAATTCAGTTTCAATCATTAGTCTGTGCCTCATTGCCGTCAGCCGTTACATTCTCATCACTAACAATAAACTCTTTGATCGTATTTTTTGCAAGTTAGGAGCAACATTGATTCTCCTGGCCACCTGGGTGGTGGGATTTGCTAGCTCTGCTCCACTTTGGCCAGTCTTTGTATTAGTTCCTAAAGTTTGTACATGCAGCGCTGATCGTATAAAAGGAAGACCTTATACCGCTATTCGAATGGGCTTTTACTTCGTGCTGGGTCTAAGCTGTGTTGGTATCTTCCATTTGCTCATCCATCTCAGGGTTAAATCTGCTTCCAAGTCTTTGGACCAGTACAAACTTGCCAACATCAAATACTCAAAGGCAAATGGCTTCAGTAGTAACAGTGGAAATAATGAAACATTTCATGAGGTAGAAGACAATCGTGTGGGCACGGCAGCTTCTAGTGAGGTCATCTCAGAACATGCAACTTCTTCCAAAGTTGGAGTGACCTCCTGGTCTACTGATCACATTAGATCAGCCCCTGATACAGCATCTCACCCAAAGAAGTATACTTCGGACTTCAGGAAGGTCACCCGTATGTGCTTTGTGGTTTTTCTGTTCTTTGTGATTAGCTACATTCCTTTTTTATCGCTCAACATTTTTGATGCCGAAAACGCTGCACCCCAAGTTCTTCAGATGATAGCAGCGAATTTCACCTGGTTAAACAGTTGTATCAATCCTATATTGTACGCGGCCATGAACCAACAGTTCCGCGATGGTTATAGAAGAGTAATTCTTCTAATCCTTCATAAATTCGGAAGGACATAAAGCTTCTAATAACCTGAACTTGAATGTTTTATGCTCAAGAGTAACATCTGAGCAGTGGACATCACTCAAGTTTTGATATTTCTTTGCACTCTTCGAAGCAGTTATCACTACTTTATATATAACTATTTTTGAACAAATGCAAACCCAGATTGTACCAAGGAAAAAAACTAATGTAAAAAAAGCAGTTGTGTATCCAGAGCAACTAAAGAGACATTTGCAATTTTTTTTTTTAATTTTACAGTGCAATATATCCAAAAAACTGAAAGTTGAAAAGTAACTGGAAACACAACTGTCTAAAAGAAAAAAAACTGTCTTCTTTGCCAGTATCAACCAATCACAGCTAAGCTTACATTTTACCATACCAGAATACAAAATGAAAGCTGTGCTGTGATTGGTTGCTTTGGACAACTTAAACAGTTTTTCTTTTAGACAGTTTTATAATTTCCCCCAAAAGTTTCTACTTACATGCACTAGAAGGTGTTTGTATATAATATATTTATAAAGCTTTTTTATATGTCTTTAGTTCTAATAAATGTTTAAACTCTTATAACTAATGAGTGTTCTTGTATAAAAAAGACAAAAGTGTTATAGAGGTGACACCTTTATTGGCTAACCAATATATGCAAACTTTCGGGGCTACTCAAGGCCCCTTTATCAGGCTTTATATCTGACCAAACAAGTAGATGCACAACAGACCAGAGGCCTGGTGGGATTAGATTACATTTAAATAAGGCCTCATTCACACAAGCATATTTACACAGCTGCAATAAAACGTCGGCCGAAAATTGCTACCAAGTGAAGCATTGGATGTCAATGCACTCATTCACATAGGCGATTTTCGGGTTTATGAAAAAAAATCGCACCATTAAATCATCAAATCGCCAACCGTTTTCAGTTGCCGATTTTTCTCACAGTGTCATAAGATAACTCTTGAGTCATCTTTTACCGAAAAACGCTGGAGGCCCCCATAGAGTCCTATGGGAGCTAAAAAAAAAAAGGGAGGTGGAGGGCGATTATCTGCGTTTGGTGCCAGGAAAAGAAGGCAACTAGCTCTATTTTAGATATATAAGCTATTAGAAGTCATTCTGCCGACCAACGGAATTCTGCGCTGTAGCTTTTTTTGAGGCAACATGCCCGTTTAAATGGAGAAAATGCTAATTCATTTTGGGATTTGATCACGGCTATTCTTCCTATTCACTTTACTAGCGGGGATGAAGGAGACATCTGCCGCATGTGGCGGAGAAGTAAGTTTATATTTTATTTTTATTTTTTTTTACACTAAAATTTTTGTTTTTCAGGGAAAGGCTTATAAGTAAAGCCCTTCCCTGAAAAACAATGCAGAGGTGCCGGCAGACCATTGTCTTCAATGGAGCCACTGGCAGCAGATGCGGCTGCATTGAAAACAATGCGTGCATTCACTATGGTGTACGCATGTCCTATGTTTTGCATGTACATGCGTTTGCACTCTTGGAAAACACCAACATGTAAACAAACCATAAGAAACCAATATTTCTAATAGGAGCGTGTTTTTGTGCATGCAACTGTACGCATATAAACACGCTTGTGTGAAGGCACCCTAAAGCCGGAATTCCGTGGCGGAGCCCGTCACGACGCCCCCCAGAGACCCCAATACTTACCTCCGGATCTGGAGTCCCACGTCCCACATGACGCTTCGGCGCGCATGCGCAATAGAGCGCGTGACGCCCCGCAGCATCATGTGACGCGCCGGCCGCGTCATATGACGCGGCTGTCGGTAGGCGGAGAGGCGGTTTCACACTACCTTCCGCTGTTCTACAGCGGAAGATACCGTGACGGACTGCTTCCATTGACTGCAATGGAAGCCGTCCACGCGTACACCCGCGGCAAATAGAGCATGCCGCGGGTGAGTCCCGGTGATTTTACGGTGCATTGTGCTATTAGGTTTTAGCGGCGGAAATCCGTCCGTGGGAAGGAGCCCTTAACCATTGAAACATAGATACCTTATATTTTACTATCCTCTCAAATAAATGCATTCCATGTCTAATTGTCTAAATGATAGGTACAACTGGTTGTGATCTTCTCCTGCTCAACACTGATCAATCAGATCTGCACTGGGCAATGAGAAAGTGTTATTTTCTCAATGATCCATCAGATGATTTATCGAAACTCTTCATCATCAAGAAGGATGAGGTCAGGAGGGTCTGGAACTGCCAAATCTTCCTGACTTCAGACCATAGAACGCACACACCATTTAGCCAAATTATTATTAGCTAAAAATTGTGTCTTAGGCAGCATGCATGCAGAATCCCGCCCTGGCAGCAGCAGTGTCCACAAGTACCTGATTTCTTGAATCTTCATCTGTACTGTGTATGGTCCGCATGGCTTGGTGTTGGACATGCGCAGTACAGTTTTTTCTTTTACACTTCTGCTTTTTCTAGTGCTGCGGATTGGATAGGTTCCATTGACTTCAATGGAAGCCATCCGTGCAGAATCCATGCAAAAATAGGGCATGCTGCAATTTCTCATCCGCAAGCGGAAACCATAATTGGTTTCCACTCGTATGCATGAAGAATCACTTTTGTATAGCATGCTATGGGCAGTGTTTGCTGAGGAATCTGGAGGCGGTCACCCGTTCTGGATTCCACAATTCACATCCGCCCATGTGCATTCATCCTTATAGTCCCAAAGATATGGTATATACTAATATTACATGCTAACCATTCCAATGAATGAACCTTTCCATCAGAACGAGAGCCACTCTCTGTAGGCATCCCTCTGATCTGGCTAATAGATTCCGATCCCCTCTGTGATGTCCATATGCCCTCATAGGACATATGAAAATGAGTTTTCTTATGTAGATCCCTTTCAATATTATTTCAGGCCTCAACTGGAAGTCCAATTTCCAACTTCATACCAGGGGATCCTGTTATTATCCACAGGACTGATATCTGATGCTTTCATTCGTCCAGTCATAAGATGTTCTATATGGAGCTTATAGGACACATGATCTTGCTATAAGCCGGATTCTGTCATTTAGCCATGACCAATCGTGTTGTATTTGTATCATGAAATAAATTATAAGCACTTCCAAAAGATAACATAGTATAGATGTGATGAATGATACATTTATGAGAAGCTGCATGAGATAACACCAGTAGCTCATCAAATCAAGACTCATCAATAAGCAAAAAGGAAGTAACCTACTTATAGGACTTACTCATAATTATTGAGCAAGCTGGAGCTCACGAAGATAGACATTATACAAAGACGGCTATCTGAGAACATCAGCCAGTGTGACTCTGCATTTGGTGAGTATGCAATATCTGATATTTGTCTCCTGCTGAATTTACTATTTTCAACATTTTTGTTATGATGAACACATTCTAAGGTAAATGTTGTCATTTTAATATTTTATTACAAAGGGAACTTGAATATAGTATATAGGTAGAACCTATTGTAGTGTCACAAAGAAACAACCGGGCGTCTCACCTGCATAGACACTACAATGTGATCTTGGTGCATGGAAACAGGTTGCCTCTGTAAATGCACATACATGGAGAAAGTCCAGCACGTCAAGAATCGCATGCAGAAGCTTTATTATGCAAGGTGACGGAAGCAAATATCATACTTAGGTTTAGAAATAGCCTATGTGATTCGAACAATTGGTCTTATTCATGGCATTTTGTATTAACAAGCTGTGTATCCTATGCCATTATAAACCATTCCACCCCTGACCTAACTCCAGGAGAAAGGTCAAGTAATATGGATCACAATATAAAAAAACAGAATAAAAAACAATATAACAAGCAAAAAATATGACAAACAATAATCAAGGATGGGAAAATCTGATCTTCCAGTATCAATACTGGGACTTAACATCAAATCTGTGGAACTCGAATCTCCAGTGTAACTATCCAGTGCACGTCATAAGGGCACTTTTATGAGCACTACCTCTCTTTGGTGCAAACACCTTTTCAATACCTTTAACAAGCATGTGATATGTGATTTGTGGCTTTTATATGATAATCCGCAAAATACTTTGAAAACGCAGATTAATTTTATTCACACTGTCATTCAGACGTTTTCGAATGGGGACTTTCAAAGTGGTGCAGCCCAAGTATTGGACTCTGCACTGGGGAGATGAAACCAAACAGACTACAAAAGAGGAACTGCAATGAATCTAAGAATGCATTTTTAAATATTTTACAATCTGCATATTCTTCAAATGCACTACCCATTTCAATATGTTTTCAAACTTTACATATTTCGTGACTGCCCATTAATTCTTTCCAATCCACTGTCTGACGTCTGAAGACATGCTGATTTGAAGGCTGTGCAGCTCCGATGTCGAAAGACGTCCAGCAGGGTATTCATACTGTATATTACTGGCTGCTCTGTTGTCGGGGGCCTCTCCAGCATGTCACATACTGAGGTACTGGCTCTAGCCAGCAAACAGCGCCATTGTATAATGGCAGAAAGAGAAAGCCCTCTAGGAAATCCTGAATCCAAAATTGGATTGCAAAGGCTTAAACAGCTGTTTGTAGTTAGCCAAGAAAAATGACATTTTTTTTTCCTCTTCAAAAAACACTTAGAGTCAATAATTGGAGCTTTTTTTGACAACTACTTCTACAATGATGTAATTTCTAGCTTGATTTGGTCTTAAAAGTAGCTTGATTGAACTATTTTTGGATCAGGAAATTCAATTCTATAAGGTATAGAAAAGCAATTGCTGAATTTTGACTTTTGTTATGGGAAATGCCAAAGCTAGTCATAACTTGTCTATTGTGTTTATTAACTCTGCTTGCAGCTGTATTGATCGCTCGTTTTAGATAACCTCACTGTGATAATCTTCAGAAAACTGCAGATTCCTCCTGTTTTTCCAGCTAGCTCTGCATAATTGTCCAATTGGCACATCTCTTTTAACATGTTAAGTCCAAGAATACTATATCAGTACTATGGCAAAGTGAAGTGAATGTAAGATTAGGAGGATTATTGCTCAGGAAGGACAAAAATTTGGTATGAACACCACAAGCTTGCCCCAAACCATGATGAAGTTGTGTAAGTAGCGCCCATACCAAATAAGCAACCCCATCAAATTCATATGCAAAATAATTTTATCCACCCACCAAACCATATAGACCACTGCAAACAAGGGGGAAAAAGTAGCCAATGATTGTCAAATAGGAAAAAAATATGATTAAGCAAGTACTCTGTACCAACTATAATGACATGTCTTATTTGGGTTAAAAATGTTCCGTTAACAAAAAAAGGGCTTACAAGCCCAAGTCATGTAGAATAATTCTGTAAAGAGAGGCCGTATCACGCACCAGCCAAGTATACATTAATGACCATTTTTTATGCCATCCATTAAACTAAGTACATATTTGGTATCTTTTGTGTAACCCAGAATATTTTGAATCAAGGGTTGCACCAAACTATCGACCCAGACCCCTCAAGTTCTCACCCAAAACTTCTATTCCTGCAATAATGGGTCTCATAGGTGGCGGAAGCACACCTTTTTTTTGGGGGGGGGGGGTAGTGAGTAAAAAATTCAGGAGAGTGGGCAATCTGGAATCGTGTGTAGCTTGATTCTTAGTCAGAACTCACATATTATATTAACTCAGAATCAAACTACGCACAGTTCCTGATCAACCGTTCTCCATGACTTTTCCCTCAGTATACTAAATATTATAACTAGGGATGAGCGAGTATACTCGCTAAGGCACTACTCGCTCGAGTAATGTGCCTTAGCCGAGTATCTCCCTGCTCGTCCCTAAAGATTCGGGGGCCGCCACAGCTGAGTTGCGGCGGGGAGCAGGGGGGAGCGGGGCAGAGCGGGCGGGCGGGAGAGAGGGAGAGAGAGATCTCCCCTCCGTTCCTCCCTGCTCTCCCCTGCAGCTCCCCGCCCCGCGGCGGCACCCGAATCTTTTGGGACGAGTGGGGAGATACTCGGCTAAGGCACATTACTCGAGCGAGTAGTGCCTTAGCGAGTATACTCGCTCATCCCTAATTATAACCTCTTTATACAAATTCCTGTCACAGCGAAGAACCTAAAACTAAACCTTCAATATTAAATGTTTAAAAATAGAGCATATAACTAAAAAAAAGGGAATGGAAAAATGACAATGCTTAAACTAGCCTAACAGACTTATCAAACATTTGTGAAGTGTCTGTGTTATATCATGGGTTAGATGAATTTTTGGAAGTCACCCTGATATGGACAATACAAGCCCTCTGTGATCTCTCTCTATAAATTCACTTGAACTATGTTGGTATTCTTCTGTTGGATTCTTTGTTAACAGTTTGAATGCATCATTGTCAGACAGCAGATTAAGGTTCAGTTCTTTATATAAGCATCTATCCAGTAAAACAACTGCTCCTCCTACATAAATATTAGTTTTGAATTCCTTCAGAGCTCTTTGTTGCTTATTGCCTAAATTATTTTTGTGATGCAATCCCTGTATTTGAGCATGCAATCTAATTAGGCCATTTTCTATAACTGCTTGGAATGCTGTTAAAGGTTCAGGTGTAGGAAGAACAGGATAAAGATATGGTTTTTTATTTTATTTTAAAGGGAACCTGTCACCTCGGAACCACACCATAAACTAAGTTAGAATGCTGTTCAAGGAGGTGACAGGGAACTGGAAGATGTAATTTTTTTATATTACCCACTCCCTCATTCCCACGGTGTTGCCCATCAACCACTTCCCGCTCCTGTGAAGGTTCAGGGCCAGGGCAAGTTTATGGTGGAGCAGATTCTGGATTCCAGACAACATAAAGGTAAACTCAAAGCACCTCGTAAAGTGGCAGGGATACGGGCCAGAGGAGAACTCCTGAGAGCCAGAGAAAACTTTACATGCTCAAAGACTTATAAGGGAGTTTCACAGAAGATGCCTAGGAAAATTGGCAACTGGGATATGTGGAGGCCATCCTCAAGAAAGAAGGCTACTGTCAGGGCTGAAACCTGGAACCTTCTGCTCTCCAGTCAGCAGCTCTTTCCACTAGGCCATACAAGACTTGGACAGTTTCTTTGCTGAACACCTAGCCATGCTCCTGTGTTTTCCCTGACTGGCTCCACCCTCTGTTTCCTTGTCCCAGCTCCACCCTGTTGCTGATTAAGCCCTCTATATAAGCTTGGCCTTGAACCTTCCACCCTTGGTGATTATTGTGCTCCAAGCTTTGATCAAGCTCTACTTCTGCCTGCTCCTCTGCTATTGAACTGAGATCTCCCAGTGCTGACTTTGGCTTCCTTTCCAACTATGTTACTCGCCTTCTCAATCTGTACTGCGAACAGAGACCTCCCGTTGCTGACCCCCGGCTTACTTTCTGACTACACTACCCGACTTCTCCATCTGTACTGCGAACTGAGACCTCCCGTTGCTGACTCCTAGCTTCTACCTGACTACTCTCCAGTCCTTCTCTACTACACCTGAGACCCCGCCGTAGTGCCTGAAACTACTACAGTCAGATTTTCAGACCACGCAAGATCTTCTTCTGCGAACACTATGGGAACAGAGTGACTATAAAAAGTACATCCCTCAGCTCCCCATCACCATAGTTTATAGCGCGGTTTCCTGACAGGTTCACTTTAAACTGGAACGAATAATGAATTTTATCCGCTTCAAGTCTAGACTGAGCCTTCAGGTCTTGCAAATGCATCAAAGTCAATTCATCAGTATATAAAAAGGTGGTTCCTGCAAAATTCAATCTAAAACCTCAGATTGTTCCTCAAATATATGTAATAAGTCATTATCTGCATCAGTGGAAAGAAAATGCTTTTTAACTGTAAAAAGTCTACACATTAATATCAATTAACATCATAAATTGTCTACATAAAATCAAAATATGTAGAAGGGGCAAAGTTTAATTCTTTGCTAAGTACCTTTAATTGCTCTTCTGTGAAGAACCATGTAGATACTGGAGGTTCACAACATCTAAAAGTTCTTGCGCTGCGGAGACTTGATGTTTCTCCGACTGTCCTTTGTGCTGGACTTTTGCATTTGGTCCGGTTTTTGAAGAAGCAGCGGATCTCGTTGAGAAGTTTGAAACAACTTTTTGCCTTGACGGGTTAATATTCCTGACATCATCAACATTAAAGATTTCAGATGGTTTGCTACGAGTTTTAATGAATGCGTCTTGTGAGTTATAAGCCTCTGAGTCTGAACTTACAGGAGAATATCACAAGAACATCGAATTTCTTTCTTCTGGCCATGCATTTCCACTTCTTTAGAATACATTTGGGTATTTTGGTGGAGGAGAAATCATCTTTGTAATTTCAGGTATAACTTCTATTTAAACGATAATCATAACAATCACATTTGAATTGATTTTTTTTTTATATTTCAGATTGTAGATTCCAGATGTTGTGAACTTATCTAGATCTTTCTTCCAAGAAGAACAATTACAGGTACTTAGCAAAGGATTAACCTTCGTCCCTTTGAAATATTAAGATTTAATGAAGAAGATAAGGGACATAAATAAGTTTTGTAGACTTTTGACTATTAAAAAGCATTTTCTTTCTAGCGATGCAGATACAGATAATGCTTAATTACATACATCTGCTCAATAACCTGATCGGATTTTGGAGGATCCTCCTTATTTCTTATCTACTGATGAATTGGCTTTGATACATTTGCAAGATCTGAAGGCTTAGTCTAGACTTGAAAAGGAAGTGATTCATTATATCTCATAGTCTACAATTAAAATATCCGTACTTTTATCCTGTTCTGCCTAGACCTGAACCTTTAACAACATTCCAAGAGGTTATGGAAAATGACTTAATTAGATTACGTGCACAAATACCACATCACAAAAATCATGTAAGCAAAAAGCCGCAAAGAGCTTTGAAGGAACTCAAAAATAATATTTATGTAATTGTTAGATAGGCACACAGAGGAGGAGCAGTTGTTCTACTGGATATATAGTTATAGAAATGATTGTATCTCGATCTGCTGTCTGATACTAGTACATATACAATTTACCAGAGAATGGAAGATTCAGAAGCATACAGATTCTAACTGAACTAGTTGAAACAAGTTGTTATATGGGAGTTCTGATTCACAGTGAAGTTACACACGTTTCCTGATTACCTGATTACCTGTTCTCCCCGGTTTTTCACTACTGTCCAAAATATATAAAGATGTGTTTCCATCACTTATGAGACCCATTACTGCTCGTATAGGAGTGCAGGATGAGAACTTGGGTGCCTGGGTCAATAGTTTGATGCAACCCGTCATTAAAAGTAGTCTGGGTTACATAAAAGATACCAAGTATGTACTTAGTTTAATGGATGACGTGAAGTGGTCTTCAATGTATACTTGGCTGATGTGTGATGTGATCTCTCTTTACACAGTTATTTCATATAGCAAGCACTGTTCGGTTAATAGAACATTGCTGACATTTTTCTATCCCGTTAAAAAACTTATCATAGTTGCAACCGAGTACTCAGTTACAATTTTTCCTTATTTGACAATCATTTTTAACTCAAAGTTAAGTCCCATTTACATGCAAAGAATCTTTCAAACGATTGAACGTTTTAGTGATCTTTTTGCATAAAGTGTTAATGGCCAGTAATGCCCATTAACACTTTATCTTCACTTGCATGTAAAATGAGCCCCAGAAGCTGTTTGCAGAGAAAAGCATGTGACTAATGACATGCCCTGCTGTGCACATAGCTGCATTGTTCTCTTGTTCTCTTCGGGGCTGCCGGCAAAATACAATGTAATGTCCCAACTCACGCTGAGAACACAGCGTGTGGTCTGTTAACAGATACTTTATCTCTCTGCGGCTGAACGATGGATTTTAAGTTCACCTTAAAATCATGGTTTTAGATGAAAAGTGCACGATGGCCGTGTTTACACGTACCGATTATCGCTCACTTTCAGTCATTTGAATGCATTTTGAATTTTTGAGTAATAATCGTTACATGTAAATGGGACTTAACAGGAGCTAGCATGGAAGTTAGATTTCTCCCCTTGCTTGTAGTGATTTATATGGTATAGTGGAAGAATAAGTATATTTTCTCTCCATGGGATATGAATTTGGTGGTCATTTATGGGTTGGGTGCTACATAGACAACCTCATCATGGGTTGAGATGGCTGCGTGGTGTTCATACTGGATTTTGTGTCCTTCCTGAACAATAATTTTCTCAATCTGAGATTCACTGCACATAGCCATAGTACTGATATAGCATTCTTGGACTTGACATATTAAAGCGGATTGTTCTGAGAAAAAATTTGGAAACAGGAGGAGTCAGCACTACTTTGCAAATTATCACATGGTGGTTTCACATCTGCATCAGAACCTATGGCTGGAGGTTCAATCACAAATTGGGTTAGAATTACCGCGTGCAGCACTTTTTCTTCAGTCCAAAAGCTGGCCATCAGGACAGAAAGTGGAAAGACCCCATTATAGTCAATAGGGGCTGCCCAGCACTGTTCAATTCCATCCAGAAAGAGAACCAATTGGTCGCGGGCAAAGTGGGATCCCCAGCACAGATGTGAAAGCACCCTTAGGGCTCTCCCACACTTGTGTTTTTCTTGCATTTTTTTTCATATGATATTGCTGCGTTTTTTTTAACGCAAATGGAAATGGGACTTTCTAATGTTAATAAGGGCTCCTTCACATGGGCTTTTTTTGTATCATTTTTTGAAGCCAAAACCAGAAGCAGGTCCAAAATACGAAAGAATTCAAATCTTTCCATCATACTTTCTCTCTGTAAGTTCCATTCCTGGTTTTGGTTTGAAAAAAAAAGAGTGAAAGAACCCTAAAAATGCATTGCGCAAAAATCGCAACGCATGAACTTGCGATTTTTGTGCGATGTGTTTTTCACCTTAATAAGCCCCATTGACATTGGCTTGTATGATATACTGGAATACTTCTGTACTGCAGTATATTGTATCAGTACCAGTAGCTTATTGGGCGGGAGTACATGGCAAGCCTGCAAGTCTGCCACTGCAACCCACATGTTGTGCTTAGTGCTCTGTAGATGCAGCAGGTTGCTTAAGACAGTTCACACTGACACCACTATCCTGCGTTTAGTTGCTATACCAATATCCCTATTTTTTCAGATTTTTTCCGTGTTTAGTATTGCACTTAGCCCCAATGCTATTCTACGTTTTATCTCTGGCATAGATTTATCATCCTGGTGAATTTTTGAGCCAAGGAAAATGAAGTTTGGCCCGCATTCTATGACCTCGCTGTCGACTTTGATTTGAATTTGGCCATTTTTTGCAGTTGATACAATGCAACACTTGTGTTTTCTACAATCTACAGTATAGCATTCAATTTCATGATAAAACACTTTTCATAACAATCTAGCCTTTTTACAACATTTTATAAAACTGTAATGACATCACTGAAAATTGCGTTAAATTGGTTCTTAAAAAACCTTCAACTATTGGCAGCTATTTGTCCCTAAGGTTCTTAGTCAAAGAAAAATTGCATTTTTCTTGGTCAACTACAAAGGGCTGTTATTGGTGCGGTCATTGAATATGTTAAAATTTGTAAATACTTTGAAATGGGGATTACCTTTGAATTTAAAACCCATTCTTATATTAATTTCAATTCTTCTTTTGTAGTGTATATAGTTTCCTGTCCGCGGTGCAGAGTCCACGCGTCCTTTGAAGATTCGCATTCACAAATATCTGAATGAGAGTGTGAATAAAGTTAGTCAATCCATCTGCAGTTCCAAAGCATTTTGTGGATTATCATAATGACACATCTAATATGATTGTTAATGGTATTGAAAGTGTACTGGATATTTACACTGGGGATTCGCGTTTTTGGTGGTTTAAACTGCAAATTTGGTGTTATGTACCAGAATTGATCCTGGGAGATCAGATTTTCTCATCCTTGACTATTACTAGTGCTATTATTTGCTGGTTATATTGTTTGCAGTGTTTGATAATACAACATGCCATGAAAAAAAGCTACTGCTCGAAACGTGTAGCCTGTTTATAGGCCTGTGTATGGCTTTTACTCCTCTTGCCTTGCATAATAAGCCTTTTCCGTGTGATTCTTGACACGCTGGACTTTCTCAGTATATTTTAGTTCCGGGGTATATATGCCAAAGAGATTACTGCGGACTGGAAATTTGGGAATATGAGGATATTTTTTCTTAAGTTTATTATTCCTGGGGGAAAAAAACATATTTTTCCTTGCCTATTCCCCTCACCTGATTGCCTGTCACACTCTGGAGGTCTCCTCTGTGTATTCCATCTATCTCCCTGCAGTACAGCCCCTTGCCTGATGCTTATTTGGCACCATTTTGAAAGTGATATTATTTTACTTTCACTTTTAACCGATCCCATTATTTTTGGCTGCAGGGGAACCGTTTAATTATTATTACCTTCTATATTCATCTAAATAGGCTACAGCCCATAATTATACAGTCAGGAGGATGAGCTGTGATCTCCTCAATCATAACTGTGTGACAACAGTTCAGTTATGTAATCATCATCGGTAACTGTAACAGGAGTGTCCATGTCCCTCTGTAAGTAGTTTTTTGTGGTAGAGCCATGTAACAGTATCACATAAACTGAGAATTTGGCAAGAAAATGAATCCATAACACCAAATAGATCTGAACTGTTTAGAACTGAGATCACATGACCATCTGAGGAAAAAGAGTGGGGAGATTCAAACAGATAGAAATAGTTAACCAAGGTAAGACTTGCTCACTTATTTATACTGAAGGGATAGCTACATAATGAACGAATTTAAAAAAAATCATCAGTGTGATATAGAGACTAGTGGGGCGCCCGGCATTTTGGCTGCATGTGTCATCTATTTTTGTACCACTGTGATATCATATTCCGGCCTTGGAGTGTGGAGTTAGAATGCAATTAGAAGTTTTTCAGTCCCTCCTGCCTTTTGAATATTCGCATTTAGAAAGGCAATTGTCTGACATTCTCCATGACAAGAGTAAATAAGCCCCTTCCATTCTACTTGCCCTCTTGGCTCCACTTGGCGGTTTGGTTTAGAATTAGCATGAGGAACCCAAATTGTGTGACCATTTACTTGTTATTGAAGTCTAAGGAAATTATCCTACTAGAAGCTGGATTCTCACAGACACTTCAAATTAGGGTGGTCGTGTGAAGGTCCAAGCCCGATATAAATGATATTTTCAGAATCGGTGAGGCCAGCTGAATAAAACACATCTAAACTCATTGAGGGTTTCACAGTTGCAGGGGAACCAGTCGTATAACTCGTTTTTCACAGACTAAGCTCCTTATTATTTAAAATTTAACTTTTATTTGTAACCACTTAAAAAGAAAAGCTTTTATTGGTTTGGGAAGGCCTCATAAGAACAAATTTTTATTAACTCTTTAATAGTTCAATACAGATGATCTTGTTTTGTTAGGCACATGTAGTCTCATTTCACCCGTATATCTGAGGTTCATAGAATACCTGGGGCCATATGTATCATGCCCTCTTTAACCAGGTGACTAGTATATAGTCTAATAGCAGAAAACCCCTCACATAACGATATTCCCAATTTGCGTGTTCTGCTCCAATATGTAATAGTACGTGACTAAACTGATTCTTTGTTAATTCACAATTCCTTTGTGTTTATCATATAGATAGTTTCAACTCATTAATAGGCCCTATAGGCTCAACAGGCTCGGTAGGCTTAACAGGCACGACGCGTTTCTGTCGCGCTAGCAACTCATCAGGAGCCCTAGAGTTATATTTATGTAGAACCTAAATAACAAAGGTTTGCGTGTCATATGTGCCCGAAGTGTACATCTGAGATCTTAAAATGTACAACAACGTGGGCTAACCATAATATAGGTCATCTGTAAATGTCACAACAACGAACCACATCTGCAGGATTGATAACTGCAATAGACTGCAGATGCGGACGAAGGTACAATTATAGCTAGGTGATGGATTCCTTAAGAGGTAGCCCCTCAGGATAACTGACTTCAAATATAGCGTGTCAGAATGTCACTTAATTTAAATGACCCTATTATCCCTGAGGTGTATACCACAAGCTTCTGCATAGATATGATAAATAAGCTAAATAACCCTAATCTACTAGCCTGGGCCTGAGATTTAATGCTAATTCCTAGTAACTCGGCTCAGGTACACTACCGTTCAAAAGTTTGGGGTCACATTGAAATGTCCTTATTTTTGAAGGAAAAGCACTGTACTTTTCA
Source organism: Eleutherodactylus coqui (assembly GCF_035609145.1). NCBI lineage: Eukaryota > Metazoa > Chordata > Amphibia > Anura > Eleutherodactylidae > Eleutherodactylus > Eleutherodactylus coqui. Next base: position 462,363,672 of record NC_089837.1, on the reverse strand, counting down.
ATGAAGATAACTTTAAACTAGTCCTAACTTTAAACAAATGCACTCTATACATTGCTAATGTGGTAAATGACTATTCTAGCTGCAAATGTCTGTTTTTTTGTGCAAAATCTACAAAGGTGAATAGAGGCCCATTTCCAGCAACTATCACTCCAGTATTCAAATGGTACAATGTGTTTGCTCATTGGCTCAGAAGGCTAATTGATAATTATAAAACCCTTGTGCAATCATGTTCACACATCTGAAAACAGTCTAGCTCGTTACAGAAGCTACAAAACTGACCTTCCTGTGAGCAGATTGAGTTTCTGGAGCATCACATTTGTGGGGTCAATTAAACGCTCAAAATGGCCAGAAAAAGAGAACTTTCATCTGAAACTCGACAGTCTATTCTTGTTCTTAGAAATGAAGGCTATTTCATGCGAGAAATTGCTAAGAAATTGAAGATTTCCTACAACGGTGTGTACTCCTCCCTTCAGAGGACAGCACAAACAGGCTCTAACCAGAGTAGAAAAAGAAGTGGGAGGCCGCGTTGCACAACTAAGCAAGAAGATAAGCACATTAGAGTCTAGTTTGAGAAACAGACGCCTCACAGGTACCCAACTGCCATCTTCATTAAATAGTACCCGCAAAACACCAGTGTCAACATCTACAGTGAAGAGGCGGCTGCGGGATTTTGGGCTTCAGGGCAGAGTGGCAAAGAAAAAGCCATATCTGAGACTGGCCAATAAAAGAAAAAGATTAAGATGGGCAAAAGAACACAGACATTGGACAGAGGAAGACTGGAAAAAAGTGTTGTGGACGGATGAATCCAAGTTTGAGGTGTTTGGATCACAAAGAAGAACGTTTGTGAGACGCAGAACAAATGAAAAGATGCTGGAAGAATGCCTGACGCCATCTGTTAAGCATGGTGGAGGTAATGTGATGGTCTGGGGTTGCTTTGGTGCTGGTAAGGTGGGAGATTTGTACAGGGTAAAAGGGATTCTGAATAAGGAAGGCTATCACTCCATTTTGCAACGCCATGCCATACCCAGTGGACAGCGCTTGATTGGAACCAATTTCATCCTACAACAGGACAATGACCCTAAACACACCTCCAAATTGTGCAAGAACTATTTACAGCAGAAGCAGGCAGCTGGTATTCTATCGGTAATGGAGTGGCCAGCGCAGTCACCAGATCTGAACCCCATTGAGCTGTTGTTGGAGCAGCTTGACCGTATGGTACGCCAGAAGTGCCCATCCAACCAATCCAACTTGTGGGAGATGCTTCTAGAAGCGTGGGGTGCAATTTCACAAGCTTACCTCAACAAATTAACAGCTAGAATGTCAAAGGTGTGCAATGCTGTAATTGCTGCAAAAGGAGGATTCTTTGACGAAAGCAAAGTTTGATGTAAAAACAATGTTATTTCAAATACAAATCATTATTTCTAACCTTGTCAATGTCTTGACTCTATTTTCTATTCATTTCACAACGCATGGTGGTGAATAAGTGTGACTTTTCATGGAAAACACAAAATTGTTTGGGTGACCCCAAACTTTTGAACGGTAGTGTAGATAGGTATAGAAACCAAATAAAGTAAAAGGAAATCAAATCAAAAAACAACCTAGCAGCAGCTCCAGCCCTGAAGGTAGGCTGGAGGCATAAAACATCTAAACTAATTGAGGTACAAGCCCCAGAACACCTCCAAATACCATATTCACATACCTGATAATTTACGTGTCATGTTTGATATAGCTGAGTAGATAAAATCATGACCAGAAATATGCCAGGCATATATTCCCGATCAGAGGATCTCCTGCGGAGATATGGTCAAAATGGGGAATTATGGATTTTCACAGGTGAGTACACATTTACTCCACCCTTCTCTGAATGAGCTCAGAGGGGGCAGGGGGAGGTATGTTCTGGGGAAACTTTAAAAACTGGGGGAGGGGGTTCAGAGAGACCAGTTGTTAGGCCTTTGGAGATATGCTACGGCATAAGGACTTTCCTGTTTTTTTTTTTCCAGTGAATCAGCACAATCAGAACCTTGGACCAAACATCCCAAATCTGGTATCTTTCTTTAGTTCCTCATTTTATTTTAAGTGCTGTCTGTTGTGCATACCTGTAAACCTTATCTCCACTGTCAAATCTTTTTCTGTATATATATATTTAAAATATATATATATATATATATATATATATATATATATATATTAAAATTTAGCACTGCCAGAGTTTTTTAGAATAAATCTGCAATTTATTAGTCACACCCTGTTCATTTTGAAACAAACCATAACTCCGAAGATTGTGTTAAAAATTCATCAGTGCAGGTTAAAGCTTACCTGGGAAACAAAAGCTGTTGGTGTTAGTGAGTGTGTGTGGGTATTGTAGAGTGCTGGAGTCATTAGATTGGTCAGGATATGATTTGAGCTTTCATTCTGCATGCATTCTGCATCCATTTAGGTGTGGATGTACTTTCTGTGGGGTTTCCGCTGCAGAGAGACCACAGCAAATATGCATATTGTTAAGGCGACCTTACTCTTGACCACTTGATGGATTTGTTCCCTGTTATTTCCAAGTCGGGAGAAGTTTACAAGCTGTTTATCTGCTCAGTCATGCAGCTTGAAGACAAAGTTGGTCTTCTCCTGGTCCAGAAAGCAGAGATCTGGCCAGCTGGTGGTCTGTTGAGCAACTCTGTGCTATAGAGTAGTAGTGCATGTTAAGGAAGGGTTGTGCCTCAGCTGCTGTCTTAGGGCTTAAACAGAGAACCATGATTATGTCTTATTGAAAATTCCAGCCGCAAAACATGACTAAACAATGCCACTAATTTCAATGTAACTAAATCTCAAGTTCATGTGATAATGTGCATTGTAATCACTTGAATCTTTGTTTTATCCCTTTCAGAAAGAGCCCGTGCTGCAGATAGTCCAGATATCACCATGAATGATTCTACAATGAATGCTACAGATCCCTTCTCCTGCTATCACCCTTCTATTGTGGATTATCGTTACTTCGCAGTGACATGGGGTATCATCGTGTCTTCGGTGGGGACAGTTGGCAACGTGTTAACAGTAATTGCCTATGCCTTGGATAAAAAGCTACAGACTCGTTTCAATCTACTTATTATCAATCTAGCTATGGCGGATATCTTGTACTGTACATTTTTAATGCCGTTTTCAGTAGACACTGTCCTACACCTGCATTGGAGAAGTGGAGCCTTGTTCTGCAAGATTTTCGGGATGCTAGTATTTGTTTCTAATTCTGTATCAATCTGGAATCTGTGCCTCATTGCCATCAGCCGTTATATTCTCATCACCAACAATAAACTGTTTGATCGCATTTTTCGTAAGTGGAGTATAACCTGCATTCTTCTGGCCACCTGGGTGGCAGGATTTGGTAGCTCTGCACCAATTGTACCATACTATGTATTGGTTCCCAACGTCTGTACCTGTAGCTTTGATCGTATAAAAGGAAGACCTTACACCACCATTCCATTTTGTTTTTACTTTGTGGTGGGCCTAGGCAGTGTTGGTGTCTTCCATTTACTCATCCATCTGAAAGTTAAATCTGCTTCCAAGGCTTTGAACCGGTACAAACTTGACAGCAGCAATAATACAAAAACCAATGACTCCAGTAGTAACCCTGATGTAAATGGCAAATGTGATGAGGCGAACAACAGCGGTGTAGACACAGTAGCTCCTAGTGAAAGCATCTCAACATATCGAACTTCTTCCAGTGCTGTTGTGCTACATTCTACTGATCACACTAGATCTACTGCCAGAGTATCTCATTCAAAGGACTCAGACTTCAGGAAGGTCACCCGTATGTGCTTCGTGGTTTTTCTCTTCTTTGTGATTTGCTATATACCCTTTTTACTCCTTAACATTTTTGATGCCAAAAATGCCGCACCCCAAGTTCTTCACATGATAGCCATGAATTTCACCTGGTTAAACAGTTGCATTAATCCCATATTGTACGCGGCCATGCACCAACAATTCCGCGATAGTTATAGGAGAGTTTTTCTTCTAATCATTAACAAATTCAGAAGAACATAAAGAACAATGAGAGCATACACTTGACAAGAACTGGGCACTTGACTCTTCTATTCCCAAGACTAATATCTGATCCGCAGACATCACTCATGAAGTTTGATATTTATTTACAAAGTCACTATTAAAAGCACTTTTATCTGCTATAGATATTAAAGGAGTTGTACCATAATATCAAGTTATTCCCTATCCATACCATTTAAGAACAGATTGGCCACTGGGGGTTCCCAGCATAATTGCTGCGGGTGCAAATAATGGGTCGTATTTTCATGCAAATTTTGTCCGTCTCGCATTTTCCCGCCTGTGTGAAAGCACCTTTATATCAGGTTGTTGACCTTTCCAAATAGGTGGATTTTCAGGTTGCTTTTGAAGGTATTGGAGATTCTGATCACATGCTGTAGTGAGTTCCAGAGCATGGTTGATGCACGGGAGAAATCTTCGAGACATTTGTGTGAGGAGCAGAGAAGAAAATGAGATTATTGTTTGCTTTCAGTGTATTGAATAATTTATTTCAGGTTTAGTGGAGATCATGAAAACCAATGTTGCATTGATGTAACCACCTATTGAGTCTAAACAAGAATGGTTGAGTAGAATAACAATTTGGGCAGCCACAGAATGCTGGAAGATCTGCAGATTGACACTAAGATAAGTGCAATAATAGACCATGGGGCAAAACAAAGCACTTTCCGATTAAGTTCTTCTATGCAAAGTACACTGAGTTGTAACAATGTTGCAAATTAATGGACTGCACTTTTATAAGTCTCCAATGTTTCCTCAGTCTGGCGGTTTAGTCAGGAGCTTAAAGGAGATGTCCCGAGGCAGCAAGTGGGTCTATACACTTCTGTATGGCCATATTAATGCACTTTGTAATGTACATTGTGCATTAATTATGAGCCATACAGAAGTTATAAAAAGTTTTATACTTACCTGCTCCGTTGCTGGCGTCCTCGTCTCCATGGAGCCGACTAATTTTTGGCCTCCGATGGCCAAATTAGCCGCGCTTGCGCAGTCCGGGTCTTCAGCTTTCTTCTATGGAGCCGCTCGTGTCAGAGAGCGGCTCCGTGTAGCTCCGCCCCGTCACGTGCCGATTCCAGCCAATCAGGAGGCTGGAATCGGCAGTGGACCGCACAGAAGAGCTGCGGTCCACGAAGGTAGAAGATCCCGGCGGCCATCTTCAGCGGTAAGTATTGAAGTCACCGGACCGCCGGGATTCAGGTAAGCGCTGTGCGGGTGGTTTTTTTAACCCCTGCATCGGGGTTGTCTCGCGCCGAACGGGGGGGGGGTTTAAAAAAAAAAAAACCCGTTTCGGCGCGGGACATCTCCTTTAAGATTGATACATAAGAATGTAAACTAGTACATGATTACCTGCTATTTATTTTTCCTCTGATCTTATTTCTTGGCTAATTTTTTTATTTCATCACTATTAGAACAGAACTGATTTCTACGACTTTACTTTGTATACAGTACAGTGCTAAATCTGAAGTAGTCTGGGATACACCCCCTGTCTCATGATTGGATCAGGCTGCTATCTGTGTGGTACTAAATTGCATATCAATTTTCAGCCTCTAATGGGAGGGTCACTTTTGAATTCTCTTAGGGGTCATGTCCACGATTGTGTTTGGCCGCATGATACACGGTGAAAGGAGTCAATGAAAATCAATGGATTTCATTGATCCATGCACATGTGTGTAGACACTGTGTATTGATATGCACAAGAAATAAATGGCAGCATGCTCTATTTCTCTACGGACCATGCAGCATGAGCCCTATTTATAGGTATAGGCAGCGTATGAATAAAAAGAGTTACACTGCGCATGTCCGTGTGTGTGTGTGTGTGATACGCCACATGTGCAGTGCACTCACAGCCGTACACAGTTTTTGCCAGCTGAGCCGTTGCTTACAAACATTGCGGGGAGACATGCAGCGTTTTACCGATGCATTTGTGGACATGAGGTCTAAGAGTGGCTTCACATGGGCATACGCATTTTGGCGTATGTTTAAGCGCAACACATTTGCGCTGTGACGAAGGCTCTTTTGGATGTGTGTTTGCACATTTTTCTGTACTGTTCACATGGGCACAAGATATGCCCCCCACACCCAAATTTAAAAGGCTATTTAGCCCAATGAGGGCTATATGTCTTCTTTTCCCCATGGTTTTGCGCTGTGTTTCGTGTAACTTACTGCGTATTGTGTGCAAATTTACACACCCCTCAAAAGGCTTCTGTGGGGCCCTTTGGTGCTCAGGTTCTATTTTTTTGCTCGCTGAAAAATGTGCATGCAAAAACGGGGAATGAGAGCATACCCACTGAAATCAATAGGTTCTATTCTCTGCATTTGGGCACGCACAAATACGCTCAAATACGTCCGTATGAAGGCCTAAGTATGCGGTAGACTAGTCCACTGCCCACAATGGGCTTTTGTGCTGTTTGGTGATCCCATACCAGGGGCGTAACTATAGGGGATGCAGGGGATGCGGTTGCACCTGGGCCCAGGAGCCTTAGGGGGCCCATAAGGCCTCTCTTCTCCGTATAGGGAGCCCAGTCCTATGAATAAAGCATTATAGTTGGGGGCCCTGTTACAGGTTTTGCATTGGGGCCCTGAATCTTCAAGTTACGCCTCTGTCCCATACCTATCAGTTTAGTGATCCAGACTGCAGCGTCAATTGATTATTGCAAATCCTGGCGTCCAGTGATTGATCAACTTCATCCTTGGTGTTCGGTGGCTCCCCAGTGATTTTATATGTCTAGTGTGAGTTAATACTTCTGTCTGTCATCAATTACTTTAATCAAAAATTAATGTTCTACATATTTCATCTTGTATTTCCAGATAATTCTGTCTTGCAACAAGCAGGCATTTGCCCCTTGAAATGAGAGACAGTTCCCAGGGGGTTATGAAAAGGAAACATTTAAATGTAATTTTCCTGCTAACTCTTGAGTTTGATTTCCATATTCATACAAAAAAACTCAGAGAACTCAAATAGAAAATGATTTATGTTTGATTTTGTTACAAATGTGGAAAAGCAGAACAGTAAAGCCGTGCTTACAAATTGCTAGAGCTTTGATTTGTTCTAAAATGAGAGTCTGATATCATATTCAGAAAACTGGTATTATATTATGTTGTATCATAGGAAAACCCTACAGTCAATATCTATTACTCGGAGGCATAGGCAGTCTTTCCTTCACTCATAGCAAAAGCTATATTGTGCTAGCCGTGTAATTCCACTGGCCAAAGTAGATTAACTTGTTGGTGCCTCACAGCATCTCAGCCCCACCCCTAGCTACAATCTGATCTTCTGGTATTATGGCCCATTTACACTGAGCGATGATTGCTCAAAGATCGCTTAAACAACAGTTTGAGTGATAGCTTTGAGTCATTATTTTGCATAAACTATTAAGTATCTACTCAGCTACTTAATAGCAATTTAGTATAAAAATGAAGCCTTAGCTGAAAGCAGTTAATAGCCAGAGGGCTCTTATCTGCTTTTAATTTTATTGTTCGCCAACAGGAAAAAAATTTAGAGATGAGCGAACGTACTCGGTAAGGGCGATTTCGCAATCGAGCACCGTGATTTTCGAGTACTTCACTACTCGGGTGAAAAGTACTCGGATGCGCTGTGGGGCGGGGGGTTGCAGAGGGGAGTGGGGGTAGCAGCGGGGAACAGGGGGGAGCCCTCTCTCCCTCTCCCCCCCACTCCCCACTGCAACCCCCGCTCACCCACAGCGCACCCGAGTACTTTTCACCCGAGTAGTGAAGTACTCGAAAATCGCGGTGCTCGATTGCGAAATCGCCCTTACCGAGTACGTTCGCTCATCTCTAGAAACAATGCTATCAGCACTCCCCGCGGAGAACTACTGATAAGGCCGAAGGATGATTTTTAGGTTGGCTTGAATTTAACGATCAGCTAGCAGTGCACAAAAAGTGCACGATGGAGGCACGCTTAAACGCAACGATGATCACTCAAACGATCGCCTTTTAGCAATTTTTGAGCTATCATCGCTCAGTGTAAATGGGCCTTTATGCCTCACAGGGACTTATTTAGTTGGCGGAGCTTTTTTGTTAATCTAAAACAAAAAGAAAACCAAACAGGGAAACAGGAAATAGACACAGGGTGTCAGTGGCCTCAGGCGTCGTTCAAAGTCACCAGTCTGGGCACTACAGATTATTTGCAGAGCTTACGCAGCTGGCAGTGGGCTTTGGAAAATTCAATTATGCTGCCCCAAACAGGGACAGCTCACAAAGATACAAACTATACTCTGTGGCTTTCCATCCTTACTTACCATGCCACTCATGCTTTACATCCGCAACATGCAACACAGGTCATACAGTGGTTGACACAGTATGCTTCAAGTACCAGCACCTCCTCTTCTTCCCAGTCACAGGAACACAGCAGTCAGTCTGTACCAGTCAATTATGAGCATCCCCTCTCTGCTTCACCCCATTACAAATCCCCTGCACCCTCCGAAGCAGTCTACATGGATCAGTCTGAAGAGATGTTTAATCGTTCAATCTCATGGATGTCAACCGAGCAGTCCAAACAACCAGAAGTTGTTCAAGTCCAAGACTTTGAATACCCAATACCTTTGATGCCCAACCATTTTTTTCCTCCGAAGAGGAAGATGAGGGTGGGTCAGAGCACGTGGTCAGCCCTCCACAGGCAATGTGTACTCAAGGGGATGTGGAAATGAAGGTGCTAGCTCCCAGTGCTCACTGTGACATAGAGTCCACTCAGAAGGAGAAGGATGATGAATAGGGGGTGGAAGACAATGAAGTTCTTGACCCAACGTGGACAGACAGGGAGAGTCATGAGAGCAGCTCACGACGGGGGTAGAGGCAGACATTGTAGGGCAGCATGATGCTAAGACAGGGAATAGGGTGTCACAGACAAACATAAAGGCTGTACCATCACCATTAGCTAGATCAGGCGCACAGCTATGTGGTCTTCTCAAAGGACTTGTGCAGCCTGGGCATTCTATGAAACTGCACATGATAACAGAAGAGTGGTCATCTGTAAGATCAGCAGTAAGTATTTAAAAAATGGCAAGAACATAAACAACCTCAACACAACGTGTATCAAAAGTGACATGAACTCCCACCACCACTTGCTGCCTTGGAGAGCCCACCTAGGCCAGAGGGAAAGCAGTTAGCCTCATCCTATTCCCTTTTCCTCCATCTTCTTCCCTGCTCATACAGTAGCCTCTGAGGGCAGAGTGGCAGTTTTGTGTAGGGGCAGTAGCACACATACTTCAGGCCTCTCCTCCATAAGCTGCAGGTTCCATAGCTAGGAGCGTGAAACGGACAGCAGAAATTTAACCACCACCACCACCCTCACTGACATTGATATCTACTCCATATTCCAGCGTGTCCCAGGTCAGCAGCCAGCCCTCCATCCTCCACCTATAGGAACATAAAAAAATACCACCCCAACCATCCATGAGCATGAGTGTTGGGAGGTGTTGTAGAGGAAGACAAATTTTTAGTTTATTTTAATAAAGCGCACAGCCATATCTTGAATGGGTACATCTAGAAACAATTTTGATATGTCAAAGTAATATTGTCGTATAAGCTAGTAGTTATCATCTTGCCTATTGTACGTGTTTTCTTGGTGACAAATTTGATACCTAGCTGAAGAATTTGGGTGAGGGACTCATCCTGCCAAATGATAGGTAGATTTTTTATAATGATTTGTTTAATGTCAAAAAATTAACTCTAAAACTAGTGGAAAAAACTAAAGAAAAATTAGATGCAGTATCAGGTTGTGTCTAGTGTTGTCTGAACTGTGTCAAACAATTGGACTGTCGCTAAGGCCTCGTTCACACGAGTGTGGATTTGAATGTACATACATACATGCGTGCAAAACCGTGCGTCCACGCACATGTCAAAGCATGCGTGAACAAGGCTCCGTACCATTGCTTTCAATGGGGCCCTGGCTGCTGTTTAAATATAAGCTCTTCCCTGACAATCAACCCTAGGTGGTGTAAAAAAAAAAAAACTCACCTCTCTGCTGCTGTTGGGGCTTGGAGCGTCTAGCCACTTGGTCCCTGGCACTGAAGTGAAGTTTTTTTCAGCAGGCAGGGATTTAAAATCCCCACCTCCTGAAAGGGCTGCATCTGATTCGCTGACCGCTAAGCCAATCACAGGCAGCACTCAGCCATTCATTGAATGACAGCTGAGCGCTGCCTGTGATTGGTCACAGCACTCAGCCAATCACAGGCAGCGCTCTACGAATAATTGAAATCCCTTGCCTGCTGAAAGAGCTTTACTACAGTGCCAGGGACCAAGCAGGGAAAACGCACCTGAGCCCCGTCAGCAGCGGATAGGTAAGTATATAGATTTTTTTTATTTTTTATACAAGCTATGGTTGATTTTCAGGGAAGTGCTTATATTTTTAAAAAATCCCAGCAGGGGATGCCGGTATCCGACTGCTTTCAATGGGGCCACCGGTAGTGGCGGCCCCATGGAAATCAATGGGAGAGCTTTGCAATCCTCTGCCACAGCCGTGACAGCTGTGGCAGGGGATTCTTTACGAGGAGTGCTATCACTACTGAACACTGTGACAGTGCTGTCACAGTGTTCAGTGACAAGGGGACTCCCCACTGGGAATATTTACTAGCAGTACTGACATTCCTGGTGCACGCATGTCCTATCTTTTGCAGGTGTGCATGTTTGCATGCCTGTAAAACACGGACATGTGAACACACCATAGGGAACCAGTTGTTCCTGTTCTCACATGTGAGTGTTTTCAAACTTTATGAATTTATTGTAATATTTATTGTTTATGAGAAGTGCCGAAGATATATATATATATATATATATATACATATATATATATATATATATATCTTTTTTTCCATTAAAACCAGTTGACTTGGTTCGGGGAAGTTAGTCAATAATGAATAAATAATGGAAAGAAAAACGGATTGGTGTGCTGTACAGAACTCTTTATTCTGGTTGGCGCTCAATTATCTATCTTCTTCCCATGAGAAAAGTTGCTTATTTATGCTACACTGAAAACAACCCTCCTTACTGGCAACCATCCTCCAAAAATACTGAACCAATGTTTAGTCAAGCAGCACCTTCAGATACATAGCGTCATTCTGTTTTTCTAGATTACCACTGCCTTCTGTGTTCTCTCCCCGACTTGTTGCTATATTCCTCTGACAATATTATTAATACAGACATAGAAAATAGAGATGAGCGAGCGTACTCGGATAAGCACTACTTGCTCGAGTAATTGGCTTTATCCGAGTACCGCTGTGCTCGGGTCTGAAGATTCGGGTGCCGGCACGGAGCGGGGAGCTGCAGGGGAGAGCGGGGAGGAACGGAGGTAAGATCTTTCTCTCCTTCTCTCCCGCCCGCTCTCCCCTGCTCCCCGCTGCGACTCACCTGTCAGCCGCAGCGGCACCCGAATCTTTAGCCCCGAGCACAGCAATACTCGGATAAAGCCAATTACTCGAGCGAGTACCGCTTATCCGAGTACGCTCGCTCATCTCTAATAGAAAAAGTAAACCTTTACACTTCATGCGTTAAGTGAACAGCTGTTACAAACTTTAAATAGTCACTTAACACATTAAAATCCATTGAAAACGTCAACCTAAGGCTTGCAGCAACTGTGTATTTAGTGTATTGTGATAAATGGTCACTACCTTTTCAAACAGCTGGTGCTTATATGATATCCAATGTGCTAACTAGAAAAAGTGCAATTTATTTACCTAAAATGAGGTTTTTGTGTTGGCTACTAGTGATCTCTCCCCTTCCTAGCTTACTGTCCACTGTCTGCTGTCAAGTGATGTATGTCTGCTAGCTGAAGGTGGATGATGAGGCATTGTGCCCACTGAAGTCTAGGATAGCAGAAGGGGGAGGAAAGAGGTCTCAAAATGTCCTGCTAGAGCTAATAGTGAGTTATTTACTGTTGGTTATTCACATCTCCACTGCTCAGTATTGCTGTACAGTGTCATACACGATGATGTCATATTTCTCTGTGTGTTTTTATAGTTAGTGTTGCTTGTCATGATCAGCCTGGAAGATAAAATGAGGCAGCCTTTTAATGTCTCTATCAACGGTAATATTGCATAAAATTAAGCAATCAATAAATAAAGCTTTATGATTATCTTTTTCATGTTCCAGCTGAGACAATATTGGAGCCCTGCTAATAGCTTCTCACCTTTAGATACACATTAATCTCATTACGATGTACTTCTTGTAAGAAGAAAGCAGAAATTGCTTCACTGGTTTACCTTGCATTATGCTACGGGAACTTAGTTTCTCAAAAAACCTGTTCCCTTGGCTACACTTTAATTTGTTAGTGTTCAAAGTTTCTGTCATTACACCCTCCAGGTGAACAATGGTGTAAGCATCAAATAATGAACTGCGCAAAACACATTTCGGTTCAAAAAGCATGATCTCAGGCTCACTCCATAAAACCTGTCATACTGAAACAATATTTGTTCATTGTAATAATATACAGAATATCCGCTACTCATATATGTCTAACTAAAGGGCATTTACGTATAAAATCAACTGTCAGCACAAGTATTGTCAACCAACCTTTCGAAAGTCTTAAATGACAAATCTACCTAAAATGCAATGAAAAATCCCGTAATCTACAGTCAAAATTTAGTACATCCTCTCTGGCTCAGGCAAAGTGCAGACCTCAACCCCATTGAAATATTGTGGGGGGACCTTAAGAGAGCTGTGTATAAGTGAATGCCCAGAAAGCTCAATGAACTGAAGCAACGTTGAAAAGAAGAGTGGCCCAAAATTCCTCCAGGATGATGTGAGAGGCTGATAGATTCATACAGAAAATGATTACTTCAAGTTATTGCTGCTAAAGGTCGTGCTATAGTCTGTATCACGAAGAGAATGCAGTCAATAGTGATGGCTTGGAGTGTATCATTCCACCATTTGTGGTTGGGGATTGACCGCTTGTGACAAACATCACGGGTACCGATCATGTGAGGGCTTCTGTTGACCAGCGGAGAGGCAAGGAAAAGATAGATGGCCAATGTCTAAGCACAAATGGAAGAGTGATAAACCCAATGCTGTCGATATTGGCTGCATCCTCTTCATGAGACAGACTATACAAGCCATTAATTCATGGGTTGTACTTAATTTTTCTTACCCGGCTTCTGTATTTTATCCTAAATCTTGTTAAATAAAGAATGGCACGGTGTTATTTGTCATGGGACGTTCATCTGAGGTTGTATTTATCTAATCTTAAGGACCAGAGTTTTTAAAATTATGTCCTGATATATAAAACCATAAAATTCAAAGAGGGTCTACTTAGTGTTTCTCATGACTTTATAGTTTTGTATAGCTATTAGATTTGTCAAACTGCAGTATAGGTAAGCTCAGTGAGAGCATCTCCTGCTGCCCGCTGCTATAAGTACCGATGGCCTCACACGTCAGATGTAGATGTGCAGGATCTGCTGACTTTGGCGGGCATGGCCACTTATGTAATGTGTATGGTGGCCTCTTAACTGTCCCCTGATGACAGATGTCGAGGAAGATGAATTGGCAGATTGTATTGGAAGATGGCAGGGAAGATGTCGGACAGCTGGATTTCAAAGGCCTGATCATTTTGTTCTCAACAGATAAGCAAGTTCCAGATGGGGTCCAACAGCAGATTTCTCTCCCCCCTACATAAAGTACATGCATAACCAACCAACTCAAACATTTATGTTTATTGGGGTGTTGGATGGAAAATTGAAAACCAAGTCAGAATCCATACACAGACAGCTGTTTCGTTTTTTTTCCCCCTCATCAGTGTGCAGTAGGGTCCTGGCTTGGCTAGTGAGAGGTCTGTGATGTGGGTTGAGGGGCAAAGAATCCAAAACAGCTGTCTGTGTAAGGATTCTGGCTTGTCTTTTTAATTTCCAGTCATTGCTCTACAGTCCTGTATAAAGGGTCAAGCATTGATTTGAAGGAATACTACGATCCAATAGGTGGCGGTGCAGATTTTTCCATCATCCTTATTTGCATATAACCCAGATCAGCATGGATGGCCTTATAAGTCTCCTCACTCACCATCAGGGTGTTGGATGTGTTGTCTGGCGGAAAGATATGTTCAGGCAGCATTACTGTGCGTTCACTTGAGATTATTTCTTACATGCAGACCTATGTAGTCGGATTCTGAAGTGATACTGCCTTCCACCTGTCCCCTACTTTTTGATAAGATAGGAAAAGAACAAGACAAAAGCAGGCACAGATGTAGTAAGCATTAACATGACTGGTGCATCATGACAGCTTGATTTGCAACATTGTAGTACATTTATAATAATAATCTTTATTTGTATAGCGCCAACATATTTCGCAGCGCTTACATAGACAGGGGGAATACAGAAAGACAAAAGTACAAACATTACAGAACCACGGTTACATAGTAATCAGTTGATGGAAACAATAGGGGTGAGGGTCCTACAGAAGGTAAAATGGCTGGAGATGTGCACGGTATGGCGAGGTGGGGAATGAGGGATGCTATATACAGACAATGGTCAGACATTTAGCCATGTGACGGCAGGATCAGTATGACTGCAGAAGCGGTTTATGATGGCTAGTAGAGATGAGCGAACGTACTCGTCCGAGCTTGATGCTCAGGCGGATATTAGGGTGTTCGGGATGCTCGTTACTCTTAACGAGCACCACACGGTGTTCGGGTTACTTTCACTTTCATCTCTGAGACGTTAGCGCGCTTTTCTGGCCAATTGAAAGACAGGAAAGGCATTACAACTTCCCCCTGTGATGTTAAAGCCCTATACCACCCCCCTGCTGTGAGTGGCTGGGGAGATCAGATGTCACCCCAGTATAAAAGTCGGCCCCTCCCGCGGCTCGCCTCAGATGCCTTGTGAGTTAGCTGAGGGAAAGTGCTGTTGTGTTGGAGCTGCTATAGGGAGAGTGTTAGGAGTTAGTGTAGGCTTCAAGAACCCCAACGGTCCTTCTTAGGGCCACATCTATCCGTGTGCAGTAGTGTGGAGGCTGCTGTTAGCAGTGTTGCCCTTTTTTTTTTTTTTCAAAATCGTCTGTGCAGAGCATTGCGCCCTGCAGTAATACTACAGGGACAGAAGTGGTGGTTAGGCAGGGAGAGTGTTAGAAGTGAGTGTAGGCTTCAAGAACCCCAACGGTCCTTCTTAGGGCCACATTTAACCGTGTGCAGTACTGTGCAGGCTGCTGTTAGCAGTGTTGCATACTTTTTTTTTTCAAAATCGGCTGTGCAGAGCATTGCGCCCTGCAGTAATACTACAGGGACAGAATTGTGTAGGCAGGGCCAGAAGACATATATTATTGATTGAATATAGTCAGTGGGCCTTTTCTTTAAAAAAAAAGGGAAACATTCTATTTGGCCTGCCTCTGACAGTCCTCAGCGTTCTGGGTACGTGTGTGGTGGGTGGAGAACGTAAAGAAATCATACGCAGCCAGCTACGTTTAACAGCAGGCTTGCGCCAATTTATTTCCTGCCTGGGAAATCACTGCTCTGCTGTAGTTAATAACTCTGCAACCCTGCAGTTCTGTGACACATTTGCAGGGCCAGAAGACATATTTATTATTGATTGAATATACACAGTGGGCCTTTCCTTTAAAAAAAAGGGAAAACATTCTATTTGGCCTGCCTCTGACAGTCCTCAGCGTTCTGGGTACGTGTGTGCTGGGTGGAGAACGTAAAGAAATCATACGCAGCCAGCTACATTTAACAGCAGGCTTGCGCCAATTTATTTCCTGCCTGGGAAATCACTGCTCTGCTGTAGTTAATAACTCTGCAACCCTGCAGTTCTGTGACACATTTGCAGGGCCAGAAGACATATTTATTATTGATTGAATATACGCAGTGGGCCTTTCCTTTAAAAAAAAGGGAAAACATTCTATTTGGCCTGCCTCTGACAGTCCTCAGCGTTCTGGGTACGTGTGTGGTGGGTGGAGAACGTAAAGAAATCATACGCAGCCAGCTACGTTTAACAGCAGGCTTGCGCCAATTTATTTCCTGCCTGGGAAATCACTGCTCTGCTGTAGTTAATAACTCTGCAACCCTGCAGTTCTGTGACACATTTGCAGGGCCAGAAGACATATTTATTATTGATTGAATATACACAGTGGGCCTTTCCTTTAAAAAAAAGGGAAAACATTCTATTTGGCCTGCCTCTGACAGTCCTCAGCGTTCTGGGTACGTGTGTGCTGGGTGGAGAACGTAAAGAAATCATACGCAGCCAGCTACATTTAACAGCAGGCTTGCGCCAATTTATTTCCTGCCTGGGAAATCACTGCTCTGCTGTAGTTAATAACTCTGCAACCCTGCAGTTCTGTGACACATTTGCAGGGCCAGAAGACATATTTATTATTGATTGAATATACGCAGTGGGCCTTTCCTTTAAAAAAAAGGGAAAACATTCTATTTGGCCTGCCTCTGACAGTCCTCAGCGTTCTGGGTACGTGTGTGCTGGGTGGAGAACGTAAAGAAATCATACGCAGCCAGCTACGTTTAACAGCAGGCTTGCGCCAATTTATTTCCTGCCTGGGAAATCACTGCTCTGCTGTAGTTAATAACTCTGCAACCCTGCAGTTCTGTGACACATTTGCAGGGCCAGAAGACATATTTATTATTGATTGAATATACGCAGTGGGCCTTTCCTTGAAAAAAAAGGGAAAAAATTCTATTTGGCCTGTCTCTGACAGTCCTCAGCGTTCTGGGTACGTGTATGCTGGGTGGAGAACGTAAAAAAAATCATAAGCAGCCAGCTAAGTTTAACAGCAGACTTGCGCCAATTTATTTCCTGGCTGGGAAATCAAATCACTGGTAATACACCATGCTGAGGGGTAGGGGTAGGCCTATAGGACGTGGACGCAGGCGAGGACGCAGAGGCCCAAGTCAGGGTGTGGGCACAGGCCGAGCCAGTGCGGTGGCCAGGGGTAGAGGCAGGGCCAGACCGAATAATCCACCAACTGGTTCCCAAAGCGCCCCCTCGCGCCATGCCACCCTGCAGAGGTCAAGGTGCTCTACGGTGTGGCAGTTTTTCACAGAGACGCCTGACGACCGACGAACAGTGGTGTGCAACCTTTGTCGCGCCAAGATCAGCTGGGGAGCCACCACCACCAGCATGCGCAGGCATATGATGGCCAAGCACCCCACAAGGTGGGACAATGCCCGTTCACCGCCTCCGGTTTTCACCACTGCCTCTCCCCCTGTGCCCCAACCTGCCACTGAGATCCAGCCCCCCTCTGAGGACACAGGCAGTACCGTCTCCTGGCCTGCACCCACACCTTCACCTCCGCTGTCCTCGGCCCCATCCAGCAATGTCTCTCAGCGTAGCGTCCAGACGTCGCTAGCGCCACAGTTTGAGCGCAAGCGCAAGTACGACGCCACGCACCCGCACGCTCAAGCGTTAAACGTGCACATTGCAAAATTGATCAGCCTAGAGATGCTGCCGTATAGGCTTGTGGAAACGGAGGCTTTCAAAAGCATAATGGCGGCGGCGGCCCCGCGCTACTCGGTTCCCAGTCGCCACTACTTTTCCCGATGTGCCGTCCCAGGCCTGCACAACCACATCTCCCGCAACATTGTACGCGCCCTCACCAACGCGGTTACTGCCAAGGTCCACTTAACAACAGACACGTGGACAAGCACAGGCGGGCAGGGCCACTACATCTCCCTGACGGCACATTGGGTGAATTTAGTGGAGGCTGGGACAGAGTCAGAGCCTGGGACCGCTCACGTCCTACCCACCCCCCGAATTGCGTGCCCCAGCTCGGTGGTGGTATCTGCGGGGGTGTATGCTTCCTCCACTAAACCACCCTCCTCCTCCTCCTACGCAACCTCTGTCTCGCAATCAAGATGTGTCAGCAGCAGCAGCACGTCGCCAGCAGTCGGTGTCACACGGCGTGGCAGCACAGCGGTGGGCAAGCGTCAGCAGGCCGTGCTGAAACTACACAGCTTAGGAGATAAGAGGCACACGGCCCACGAACTGCTGCAGGGTCTGACAGAGCAGACCAACCGCTGGCTTGCGCCGCCGAGCCTCCAACCGGGCATGGTCATGTATGACAACGGCCGTAACCTGGTGGCGGCTCTGCAGCTCGGCAGCCTCACGCACGTGCCATGCCTGGCCCATGTCTTTAATTTGGTGGTTCAGCGCTTTCTGAAAAGCTACCCCCACTTGTCATACCTGCTTGGAAAGGTGCGCCAGCTCTGCGCACATTTCCGCAAATCCCACACGCACGCTGCCACCCTGCGGACCCTGCAACATCGGTTTAATCTGCCAGTGCACCGACTGCTGTGCGACGTGCCCACACGGTGGAACTCTATGCTCCACATGTTGGCCAGACTCTATGAGCAGCGTAGAGCTATAGTGGAATACCAACTCCAACTTGCGCGGCGCAGTGGGAGTCAGCCTCCTCAATTATTTACAGAAGAGTGGGCCTGGTTGGCAGCCATCTGCCAGGTCCTTGGAAAATTTGAAGAGTCTACCCAGATGTTGAGCGGGGATGCTGCAATCATTAGCATCACCATTCCTCTGCTATGCCTCTTGAGAAGTTCCCTGCAAAGCATGAAGGCAGACGCTTTGGAATCAGAAACGGAGGCGGGGGAAGACAGTATGTCGCTGGATAGTCAGAGCAACCTCATGTCTATATCTCAGCGCGTTGAGGAGGAGGGGGAGGAGCATGAGGAGGAGGGGGAAGAGACAGCTTGGCCCACTGCTGAGGGGACAGATGCTGCTTGCCTGTCATCCTTTCAGCGTGCATGGCCAGAGGAGGAGGAGGAGGAGGAGGAGGAGGAGGAGGATCCTGAAAGTGATCTTCCGAGGGAGGACAGCCATGTGTTGCATACAGGTACCCTGGCACACATGGCTGACTTCATGTTAGGATGCCTTTCTCGTGACCCTCGCGTTACACGCATTCTGGCCACTACGGATTACTGGGTGTACACACTGCTCGATCCACGGTATAAGGAGAGCCTTTGCACTCTCATTCCCGAAGAGGAAAGGGGTTCGAGAATGATGCTATACCACAGGGCGCTGGTGGACAAACTGATGGTAAACTTCCCATCCGACAGCGCTAGTGGCAGAAGGCGCAGTTCCGAGGGCCAGGTAGCAGGGGAGGCGCAGAGATCAGGCAGCATGTACAGCGCAGGCAGGGGAACATTCTCCAAGGCCTTTGCCAGCTTTCTGGCTCCCCAGCAAGACTGTGTCACCGGTCCCCAGTCAAGGCTGAGTTGGCGGGAGCACTGTAAAAAGATGGTGAGGGAGTACGTAGACGATCGTACGACCGTCCTCCGTGACGCCTCTGCCCCCTACAACTACTGGGTGTTGAAGCTGGACACGTGGCCTGAACTCGTGCTGTATGCCCTGGAGGTGCTTGCTTGTCCTGCGGCTAGCGTCTTGTCACAGAGGGTGTTTAGTGCGGCTGGGGGAATCATCACAGATAAGCGTACCCGCCTGTCAACCGACAGTGCCGACAGGCTTACACTCATCAAGATGAACAAAGCCTGGATTTCCCCAGACTTCTCTTCTCCACCAGCGGACAGCAGCGATACCTAAGCAATACGTAGGCTGCACCCGCGGATGGAAGCATCGTTCTCTCTCACCATCCAAAACGGGGACATTTCTGCTTCATCAATCTGTGTATAATATTCCTCCTCCTCCTCCTGCTCCTCCTCCTGAAACGTCACGTAATCACGCCGAACGGGCAATTTTTCTTAGGGCCACAAGGCTCACTCATATAATTTTTCTAAACAATTTTTATACGTTTCAATGCTCTTAAAAGCGTTGAAACTTTAACTTGAACCAATTTTTCGTTAAACTGGGCTGCCTCCAGGCCTAGTTACCACTTAAGCCACATTAACCAAAGCGATTAATGGGTTTCACCTGCCATCTTGGTTGGGCATGGCCAATTTTTTCTGAGGTACATTACTACTGTTGGCACACCAATTTTTTTGGGCCCTCACCTACAGTGTAATCATAGTAATTTCTATGTTCTTCGCCTGCACTCATGGTACAGAAAGGTGTGTGGGGTTGGCCTACACTTTAGCTACATAAATGTAACCGGGGCCTTGTCTATACTGCAGCTACTGAAATGTGAAAGAGACTGTTATCTCCTGCAAACTGCTGCAAACTGCTGCAATGGGAATGTTACTGGGGCCTGTCTTGAGTGCTACTATTATTGAAATGGAACTAAGACTGCGCTCCCCCTATACTGCTGCTAGTGATATGTTAGTGGGGCCTGTCCCTAATGCTACCGCTGAAATGTTAATAATTGTGGGCTCTGCCTATACCGCTGCTAATGGTATGTCACTGGGGTGTGGAAACAGAGGCTTCACAAAGACATGATGGCGGCGAGGCCATTTCCCACCAACGCTGTTACTGTTAAGGTGCATATAACCACGGACACGTGTAGAGGACACATAGTGCCTCCAAAACATCCCCCTCCTCCTCCAACAATGAAAACATTCTTGGCAAATACCTTTGCATTGGTCCGTCTGGTGGCAGTCCAAGAATTTCACCTTTAACGACACAACAAGAGAGCACCACCACCATCCCCCCGCCACGGCCCACTTAATCCTGGCCACATTCCGAAAACCAACTACATAAAACTGCGCTACCAGGTCCGCAGTCACCACCACATTACCACCAACGAGGTTACTGTCAAGGTACATATTACCAGTCTGACTGGGGCATGCAGTGTGGGCCGAAGCCCACCTGTATTAAGCACGACATTACTACCTCAGCTGTGTTGGGCAATGCAATGGGATATTTTTATGTACCGCCGGTGGCTTCCTGGCACCCACCTATGCTGTGGGTCCACAGGGAATTATAAATGCATCTGTTTCCACTTCTAAAGAACCCCAGTCTGACTGGGGCATGCAGTGTGGGCCGAAGCCCACCTGCATTAAGCATGACATTACTACCTCAGCTGTGTTGGGCAATGCAATGGGATATTTTTATGTACCGCCGGTGGGTTCCAGGGAGCCACCCATGCTGTTGGTCCACAGGGACTTCACAATAGGGAGTTGTACCTGCCTGTGTCTATGAATTAAAAACCGCGGTCTGACTGGGTCATGCAGACACCTTGACAGAATGAATAGTGTGTGGCACATAGGTTCCCCATTGCTATGCCCACGTGTGCAGCTCCTGATGGCGGTGGCACAGGATTATATTTCTCATTGCTTCTGTACAGCATTGTGGGCTATCGCCCCGCCCCTTTTAAAGAGGGTTGCTGCCTAGCCGTGCCAACCCTCTGCAGTGTGTGCCTGCGGTTCCTCCTCTTGGCAGACGCACTTATAAATAGACATGAGGGTGGCGTGGCATGAGGGCAGCTGAAGGCTGGGCAGGGACAGTTTGGTGTGCGCTGTGGACACTGGGTCGTGCGGGGGGGTTGGGCAGCATGTAACCCAGAAGAAGTGGCAGCGGAGTGTCATGCAGGCAGTGATTGTGCTTTGTTGGAGGTAGTGTGGTGCTTAGCTAAGGTATGCATTGCTAATGAGGGCTTTTCAGAAGTAAAAGTTGTTGGGAGGGGGGGGGGGGCCCACTCTTGCCGGTATTGCGGCTTAATAGTGGGACCTGTGAACTTGAGATGCAGCCCAACATGTTGCCCCTCGCCTGCCCTATCCGTTGCTGTGTCGTTCCCATCACTTTCTTGAATTGCCCAGATTTTCACACATGAAAACCTTAGCGAGCATCGGCGAAATACAAAAATGCTCGGGTCGCCCATTGACTTCAATGGGGTTCGTTACTCGAAACGAACCCTCGAGCATCGCGATAATTTCGTCCCGAGTAACGAGCACCCGAGCATTTTGGTGCTCGCTCATCTCTAATGGCTAGCAGGGATTGAAGTCAGTAGGTCAGGGAGCATGTTATCAGGCAGCGTACAGAGGAGTTTGTTTAGGGAATGCGATATGCCTCCCTAAAGAAGTGCGTTTTTAGAGCACGCCTGCAGTTTTTTCGAGTCCTGGATTGCCCGGGTAGCCTTTGGTAGTGCATTCCGGAGGACTGGTGCTGCTCTGGAGAAGTCTTGGAGGCGGGAGTGAGAAGTTCGAATTAGAGGGGTGCGCAGTCTAGTTTCGTTGGCAGAGCGGAGAGCCCGGGCTGGTTGATGGATTGAGATGAGGGAGGTGATATAGGCAGGCGCTGCATTGTAGAGGGCTTTGTGGATGAAGGTAGCAAGTTTAAATTGAATTCTGTATTTAACGGGCAGCCAGTGCAGTGACCGGCACAGAGCAGAGGCGTCCGAGTAGTGACTGGACAGGAAGATGAGCCTGGCTGCCACATTCAGGATGGATTGTAGAGGGTAGAGTCTGGTGCAGGGAAGGTCGATCAGCAACGAGTTGAAATAATCGAGCCGTGAGTGGATGAGGGCAACAGTAAGCGTTTTTAGCATGTCTATGGTGAGAAAAGAGCAGATTCTTGCGATGCTCTTGAGGTGCACTGACGTTTGGGCGAGAGATTGGATCTAGGTGGTAAATGAGAGATCGGAGCCAAATATGACCCCAAGGCAGCGGGCATGCTGTCTGGGAGTTATGGTGGTTCCACAAACTGAGATGGAGATGTCGGGATGAGGTCGGTTAGTGGAAGGAGGAAACACCTGTAAGTCAGTTTTAGAAAGGTATAGTTTTAGGTAGAGAGAGGACATAGTGTTAGAGACAGCGGACAGACAGTTGGTGATGTTTTGGAGGAAAGGTGCAGAGATGTCACGTGAAAAGGTGTATAGCTGGGTGTCATCAGCATAGAGGTGGTATTGGAGGCCAAATCTCCTGATGGTTTGTCCAATAGGGGCTGTGTAGATAGAGAAAAGGAGGGGGCCGAGGACCGAGCCTTGGGGGACCCCAACAGCAATGGGAAGAGAAGGAGAGATGGAGCCAGCAAAGAAGACGCTGAAAGAGTGGTCAGATAGGTAGGAGGAGAACCAGGAGAGAGCAGTGTACTTTATGCCGATGGAGCGAAGCATACTGAGGAGGAGTTTGTGGTCGACAGTGTCAAATGTTGTGGAGAGGTCGAGGAGGATCAGTAGGGAGTAATCGCCCCTCGATTTGGCTGTCAGTAGGTCGTTTGATACCCTTGTAAGGGCAATTTCTGTCGAGTGTTGAGGTCGGAAGCCAGACTGTAGGGGGTCAAGGAGAGAGTTCTCTGATAAATAGCTTACAAGGCGGGAGTAAACCAGGGGTTCTAGTAGTTTGGAGATGAAGGGGAGGTTTGAAATGGGTCGGTAGTTGGCAGCATCAGTAGCATCAAGAGTCGGCTTCTTTAGCAGTGGGGATATGATGGCATGTTTGAAAGAAGAGGGAAAGATGCCAGAGGTCAGAGAGAGGTTGAATATAGTGGTGAGATGGGAGATGACCACTGGGGAGAGGGATCGGAGGAGGCGTGAGGGGAGAGGGTCGCTAGCGCAGGGGGTGGGGCGAGCAGAGAAGAGGAATTTGGAGACTTCTTTGGTCTGAGTACAGACAGTGAGCAGGAGCTAGATGCAGTGCTGACAAGACTAGGGTCAGGGCTAATCTGGGATTGGGAAATTATTTCCTGACGGATGTCATCAATTTTCTTTTTGAAGTAGGCAGCCAACTCTACAGCACTGAGATCCGACACAGGGGGCTGAGGTTTAGGCCTGAGAAGGGAGTGAAAAGTATCAAAGAGCCGTTTAGGGTTGTGCGATAATGAGGAAAAGAGAGAGGTGAAGTAGACTTGTTTGGCATGATGGAGGGCGAGGTTGTAGGTTCTGAGCATGAATTTGTAGTGGAGAAAGTCTGCGGATGTTTGCGATTTCCTCCACAGCCGTTCAGCACTTCTAGAGCACCGCCGGATGAAGCGCGTTTCAGGCGTGAGCCAGGGTTGCCGCGTTCTACATCGAATGGCTTGGATTTTGGGGGGTGCCGCTTCATCCAGGGCATGTTTGAGAGCAGTGTCGTACTGATCGGCAGCCAGGTTGGGGAAGGAGAGGAGAGAGATATGGGACAGAGAGGACTGTAGGGACTCAGCAAAGTCTTGGGTGTTAATAGCCTCAAAGTTCCTGTAGGTACGGTAGGTAGGTGGGTCTAGAGAGGCAAGGAGCACCTCGGGGGCGGTAGACAACTGCTACTCGCATGAACAGCGGGCAGAAAAGCCATAGTGCATGTACCTCGAATGATGGAAAAGTGAGTGACGGTACAGGGGGGATGACCTGGTAGGTACATTTTGGGGAGAGAAGAGCACCTACTCCTCTGCCATGCCTGTCATCTAGTCTCGGGTATGGGAGAACTGCAGACCATTGTAAGACAGTGCAGCTGGGGAAGCCGTGTCAGACTGCTATATCCACGTTTCTGTGAGAGCGAGCAGATTTAAAGAATGAGCAGTAAAAAAAAGTCGTGGATGGTGGGGAGTTTATTACATGCTGACTGGCAGTTCCAGAGTGCACATTTAAAGGAGTCAGGGTAGGGTTCACATGGGCTAGCAGTTGGGCTTGAGGAGTGTCTTAGTGAGTCAGGTAGGGGGTAATAGTTAGGAGCAGTGGAGGGTGGGCCAGGATTGGGAGAGATATCCCCAGCAGCTAGTAACAGCAGGATAGAAAGCGTGAGCTGATGGTTAGGAGATTTATGGGGGCCGCAGTTATGTTTGTTTGTGGTATTAGGGGGTTTGAGGCTTAGTAAGAAAGTATAGAGTACATGCAAGCTATGCATAGGGGAGGACAGGAGAGAGGGGCTAATGTGAATAGTGCCCCCCGGAGGTGGGCACTTGAAAGAAGTTCTGAGACTGAGAGCAAGGACTAGAAAAGAGGTGACAGCATTAGCCATAGCTTTGAAATGCAAAGCATTTAAGCAGAGTTTGTGGCCTACCTGTCTCTTGACCTGTTGAACTGCTCAGTCAATGGATCCTATTTATTTCAATGGGATTAAAAAGTGTAGGACAAGCTTTAGAAACAGTTATTTTCTCCTTATGGCTTGGTTTTGGCTCTGATATGTGTTGTGAGCTGTGAGACCTTATATAGAAGGGTGTGTTTTAAAAGGATGTCCAATCAACTGAATTTGCCACAAGTGGACACCAATCAAGGTGTAGAAACATCTCAGAGAAGATCAAGAGAAATGGGAGGCTCCCAGAGCTAAATTTCAGATGTCATGCCAAAAAGTGTGAATATTTATGTCAATGTGAAATAGTTTTGTTTGTTTTTTAAATTTACAAACATTTTTAAGACTTTCGTTTCCCCTTCATCATTATGGGGTACTGACCGCAGAATGATGGGGAAAATCTTGAGTTTTTAAATTTGCATGAGGCCACAACATAATAAAATCTAAAAAAAGAGAAAAGGTCTAAAGACTTTCCGGAACCTCAGTATGTTGTTGTTAGGTTTTCATGTAAACTCTTAATTCGCTGTCTGAGCGTACAGCAATGGTGCGGTATAGACAGGACGGATTTGGAACAATTCAGCTCTAAATGACAACACCCAAAAATAGTATTTATAGACTATAAAATCATATCAGTAATAACCTTAAACATTACAAATTGGGTCAGGTTTCTGATGTGTTGACAAGAGTTATAATTATGTATTTTGTTCATTGACTAGCAACACAAACACTGTGAATAATCCATCCACCCTGTGTACAGTACAGCGCAGGCTTTAATTAGAGCAGGGAAATTGACAGCAATAAATGTTTGAGATTATATTTTGTAAATCTTGATTGGCAACTATACAGAGGGCACTACCTTCATTACAGTATAAAAATGCAAAATTCAGACTTGCATAGCATTGTACAAACTTAGTACTGTATATTGCCTCTGTAGTGGCTCAGAGTTAACGGACCCCCCATAATGTTAAGTTTTTGTTTCCTGCCTTCGTATTGTCAGTGTCTTCTATGTTGTATGCATTCGATGTGTATTGCACCTATACAGCACTGAATGGGTTAATGTCTGGGTTATGTCTGAGAAATGTATCTTGTTGTGTGTCATGGGATCCTGTTTTATATATGTGTTTGCAAAAATGCTATGAGGGGGAGTCTATGTAAGTCTGCAAGCGCGCAAGTAGTTCAGTCTGTTTTGTTTAACTCACAGCATGTTCATTCTGCTGCAGAAGTGCCGTGGGCTTCATTCTCTAAGGTCAAATCTACGGTAGGAGCCACAACAAAATGTGCATGCAACACATGGCAAGTTTGTAGCAGATTAATTCTGGATTTGACACAGAATTGCTGCAAATCCGAAATTTTATGGACATGGTCTAAATTAGTAGTAGTTCCTAGGGATACATTTTTTTTACACGGGTTCCCCATCGCTAAAAAGGTCAGGAAACACTGCTCTATAGACTACAGTGGGTGCCGTATTTCGGCAACATAGAATTTGGACAGACTTATTCTCATTACAGCCTCACAACTACATAATACATGTTACTAAACATCAAGTTCCTGTACAATAATCTATCCACAATGACAATAAAAAGTACACGAGCAGCAAAAACTAGGCGACAGGTTCAATTAAAGAAAAAAAATCTGGCACATATCTAAATATAAATATAACACGTGGAAATAAAATTCTGGGGATGAAAACTACACAGAACTTTATTAGTATAAGGCCGCCTGCAGACGGGCGGAAATTCTGCGGCGGGATTTCCGCCCTTGGAAGCTGCCATAGGATTGCATTAGCAAACGCAATTCTAGGCAGACTTCTGCGGTTTGGACGCGCAAAATCTCGCATGGCAAACAAACCGCAGCATGTTCTATTTCTGTGCGGGGCTCACAGAAAAATCTCGCTGCCGGATCCGACCCGGCCGTCTGCAGGCGGCCTAAGGAACTGAGAATCTCCCGCTATCTCATGGACAAAATGCATCGCACTATATTAATAAATCAGAGTGTTAACAGCTTCCTTCTCTCACAATATGAAACAATGGATCACTATTCTGTAATATGAAGGTGTGGTGAGAAATCATGAATGAGCTTGCAATACTCGTGTATCCATGCATCACACTAATTGAAACTCAATTATAGCACTTAAAGGGAACCTGTCACCTGCCTAAAGTGCCGTAAACTAACTTATGGTGCCGTTGGGCAAGCTGACAGGGAGCCGGGTGATGGATTTTCCATACTCACCCACTTCCTGGCTCATACTCTGCCCGCCACTGAAGTCCATGAGTCGGCCAAAAATCAGACTGTATTTGCGCTCTCCTACACAAGACTTTAGCAGAGTGCACACCTACTTCAGGCCCCTACTGTGCAATTGACGATCGGGCTGCAGGCTTCATAGCCAAGAGTGGGAAACAGAGAGCAGAAGTTGAGCCGCAGAGATCACCTTCACCGACATTGATATGTACCCCATATTCCAGGTCAGCTGTAGTAAGATGACCAGATAGCCTGATTTAAATGGGACAGTTCCGGTTTGGGACTATGTGTCCCGCTTTCCCCAGGGTCCCTAATTCATGACAGTGTTTTGTCCCACTCTCAAGCTGCAAAGTCACCAGGAAGGTGATTACCACCGTGGCTTTCGCGGCTCCCCGGTCGGCAATCACTCTGCGGTGCTGCTGCAGGATGCACACACTGATGGCAGCGTATGCACCCAGAATCATCCTCCCCTGACCTCTTCTCCTTGATTTTGCATGAGGAGAGCAGAAGGATGGTGGCATCTTGGCTCACCATTCCGCCCGCAGCAGCGCCGAGCAGAGAACTAGTGGTACTCTGAAGACCAGGAGGAGGAAAGCATATTGGTTTCAAGGGTGCTCTATTACTTCCGGGGCTACTTTGGGGGTCACTGTTACTACCGGTGGCCAATATAGGGGACACTATTAGTAAAAGTGTCCCCTATATCAGCTCCAGCAGTAATAGTTTTAACTACTGAGGCCACTGTGAGGTCAATATTACCACTGAGGCCACTGTGGGGGTCACTATTACTACTGGGGCTAATATAGGGGTCATTATTACTACTGGGACTGATATAGGGGGTCACTATTACTACTGAGGCCACTGAGATGTCACTGTGTCCATATACAGACTGGAGCTGGAGGCTTAGAATATTTGCTCATGTTGCGGGTAATTACTAATATTAGAGTCATTTCTGCCAGACGTTATATGACCTAATATTCTTAGATGACACAGACAGTGAGTTACGGTACAGTCCAAGGAAACAACTATGTTATATCACTAACTTTATTTGCACTAATTATTTCTAAGGTAAAGTCAATTACTCAATAGCTCATCCTCTTATATAAACAGTCCAGGATGGTGTTTTGTATATTTAATAGGAACTGTGTAAATCCAATTATTGGGAATCTTTAGTGGCGTGTCATGTGACTAAATCTTTTTATAATGAGGGACA
This sequence comes from Eleutherodactylus coqui, assembly GCF_035609145.1. NCBI lineage: Eukaryota > Metazoa > Chordata > Amphibia > Anura > Eleutherodactylidae > Eleutherodactylus > Eleutherodactylus coqui. The sequence continues at coordinate 462,335,416 of NC_089837.1, read as the reverse complement.
CATTGCATAAAACACAGAATTGAAAGCCCAGACAGATCTGCTTAGCGTACGCTCGGTAAACTCAATTCAGTGCTTAATATGTCTAAATCTTGTGTGAACAGTCAGCAAAACAATGTATGCAGCCTGTCACTGTGCTGATTAAAGGCCTAGACCATCTGCTACCTGGTGCTAACAGGAATTAGGGCATGCAAAGTATTTTATTATACATATGTTATTCTTATAAAGAACATTTAGTTTCAATTTATTAAAAAATATATTTTTTTAGTTTTTTATGCAAATCAGCTAGCATCCAACATAATACTCTAACATACACAGTTCTTTTCCAGTAAAGAGTGAATCATAAATGTTCCCTAGTTTATACCTGTAACAGTGCTACTTGTATCAGAATATAGCAGTTTCATATACTTTGATATTTCATTAAATTGATGAAGGATTGACCTTAAAGTTTGTATCTGTCATGGAAACAGTCCAGCTTGTCTAACTAAAAAGGCCAATGTGGTAGATTAGGTGTAAGGGGCTTGGATGATGTTTGCGTATGGGTGAACTCTACTAGCAGTCATACATTACTGCATTTTGTGCATTTCTCTATGGAGTATTGCATACTACTTTCCATTGGCTGCAGAGATCCAGTGGGGTGTCTGGAGGACTCGGGATGATAGAGAGGTGCTCGAGTGGGAACTGTAGGAGCTTGGTGCCGGGTGAGCAATCCCAGTGATACTCATCCTTTAGAGACTGTATTACACAGAGGAAAGTTAGGAGTCAGTTGAGGGAGCCATTTAAAATGTGTCCTTGAGATTCTGTGCCTGCTAGAGAGGGACAGTGCCACAAGAAAGGAAGGAGCCTGTAAATGGGAAGACAGCCCCATAACACATTAAAACAGAGATCGCTAAGAGGACAAAGCTGCAATGACTACAGTTAGAGAGACTGCTACAGAGAGTCTACATAATCCTGCAGCTCTGTGCATTGGAGTACACTCAACAGACATCTGAAGACGTTTCACCTACATTATGGTGGGCCGTCAAAAATTCCCAACGTGTGCTCACAGATAAACATAGGCCAGTTAGTTAAAAATAGGCGAGCTCGAGCCAACGTCAGAGAAATACAGTACATATTCACCAGTGGCAGACAAGATATTGGATAACATTTGCATCACTTTCGGACTGTGTGCGAGTGACTGCCACTGCTGGGTAAAACATTTGGTGGCACTACCACATTTCATAATTGAGATGTATTGCTGATTTTTGTGATTTATAAAAGATTGTTATAATATACTGCGCACGTTAGAGTTGTGTATATCCTTTTTTTAGAGTTAGTTAGTTTATCCAACAGCTCTGTAATAACTTCATACCACTCCAAACTCGAAGTTTGCTAATATATATATATATATATATATATATATATATATATATATATATATAATTTTTTGTAAGCCTCATGTCTGCATTGTACTCTGCATTGTTGCGGTGTCACCTATCCCTACTGCGACATTGGCACAAGTTACTCTGCTCAGTTTTTAACAGGTGGTTGGATGGGCCTATTGGAAGTACATGTGAAGGAGGAACTAGGAGGAGAGGTCATCGGGAGGTAGATGATAGAGGAGGTGTAGTGCAGTGCTGCAGCAATTCTCTTGCTACCAGAGTGGAGAGTGGGAGTAAAAGCTACCAAAATGAGTGGAGTGTGGAGGAAGAGTTCTGAGGACACTCTACACAACAGTGAGTTGAACGTGCCCATGTTTATGCAAAGTTAGAAAAAGTGTAGGCGGCCTGTCTTAGTCACTCCATACTTCTGCTAAATAATCCTTTGAAGAAAACCCCAGATAACTAAACGTTGAAAGAAATGTGTGTGGTATTCTTACTCTTGGAGCACCGTTAAATGCTAACTGAGAATGTGAATCTGCTAACTGTAAATACAAATGTTGATTAAACTGTGTACCTTTGATATACCACCAAAGCTATGTGGACTCTTCTCAGTTATTTCTATACCAACAATCCGAGTTCAGTCTCCAAAAGTACTGGCGTCACGTGACACACCGTTTATGAATAGAGATGAGCGAACGCGTTCGTCCGAGCTTGCTATTCGTGCGAATATTAGGGTGTTCGGGATGTTCGTTATTCGTAACGAACACCATGCGGTGTTCTGGTAAATTAAACTTTCTTCCCTGAGACGTTAGCGCTTTTTTTTGGCCAATATAAAGACAGGGAAGGCATTACAACTTCCCCCTGCAACGTTTAAGCCCTATACCACCCCCCTGCTGTGAGTGGCTGGGGAGATAAGGTGTCCGCCTGATATGAAAGTCTGCCCCTCCCGCTGCTCGCTATGGATGCATTCTATATGCGCTCAATGGGGCCAGCGGCAGCAGCGCTGACCCCATTGAGAACATATAGAAGACAAATCCTTCTTCTCTGGCACAGCTGTAACAGCTGTAGCAGAGAAGAACGATGTTTGCCCATTGAATTCAATGGAACCGGCAATACAGCCGACTCCACTGAATGCAATGGGCTGCCGGCGATCGCAGGATGAATGGTCGGAAAGGGGTTAAATATATAACCCCTTTCCTGCAATTCATCCAGAAATGTGTTACACTAAAAATATATACCGGCGTTTAAGGCGACGGGGCGTATAAGACGACCCCCCAACTGTCACCTTATACGCCGGTAATACAGTGGAGCAAAGAATAAAAAGCATTACTTACGTTTTTAGATGATCTGCGGTGCTCCTGCAGGCTGTCACTCCCTCCTGGTCCACGGCAGACAAGCTTTCTCCACGAAAGACTTTAAATCCCTGCCTCCAGAAGCACATGTGCCTTCAGCCAATCACAGCCAATGACAATGATGTCATTGAATGGCTGTGATTGGCTGTGTTTCTGGAGGCGGGGATTTCAAGGCTTGAAATCCCCGCCTCCAGAAACACAGCCAATCACAGCCATTCAATGACATCATTGTCATTGGCTGTGATTGGCTGAAGGCACATGTGCTTCTGGAGGCAGGGATTTAAAGTCTTTCGTGGAGAAAGCTTGTCTGCCGTGGACCAGGAGGGAGTGACAGCCTGCAGGAGCGCCGCAGATCATCTAAAAACGTAAGTAATGCTTTTTATTCTTTGCTCCACTGTATTACCGGCGTATAAGGTGACAGTTGGGGGGTCGTCTTATACGCCCTGTCGCCTTATACGCCGGTATATATTTTTAGTGTAACACATTTCTGGATGAATTGCAGGAAAGGGGTTATATATTTAACCCCTTTCCGACCATTCATCCTGCGATCGCCGGCAGCCCATTGCATTCAGTGGAGTCGGCTGTATTGCCGGTTCCATTGAATTCAATGGGCAAACATCGTTCTTCTCTGCTACAGCTGTTACAGCTGTGCCAGAGGAGGACGATCTTTATGCTGACAGTGGGGGGGGGGGGGGGGGGGCACTCTTGCCGCTATTGTGGCTTAATAGTGGGACCTGTGAACTTGAGATGCAGCCCACCATGTAGCCCCTCGCCTGCCCTATCCGTCACTGTGTCATTCCCATCACTTTCCTGAATTGCCCAGATTTTCACACATGAAAACCTTAGCGAGCATCGGCGAAATACAAAAATGTTCCGGTCGCCCATTGACTTCAATGGGGTTCGTTGTTCGAAACGAACCCTCGAGCATCACGGGAAGTTCGTTACGAATAACGAACACCCGAACATTTTGGTGTTCGCTCATCTCTATTTATGAACAATTACTGCCGTTATTTTGTCATTTCCACTGTGCGCGACCGAGCTAGGCCATGTCTAGCCCTTGCCAGAAGGGATTGCAGAGCCACCTGTAACATCCATCTTGTTTTTACCCGTGGTCTATTCCTCAACGGCCAGCCTCCACTCAGACAGCGCACTTCCAGGTCAGTAATGGAAGGCGCCTTCTGTGAGCTCTGAAAGCTAATGCAGGTGAATGTCCCAGGCAGGGTTGGCGTCGGCTGGCTGAGAGTCTTGCTGATGGGGCTCAAGACCTGGAGATAAAGGCCTACCTGAGTTCCGGAAAGTCTCCACTTCTTCATAGGGTTTCTCCAGTCCCTCTTCCTCTATCCAATCCAGCTTTCAATGGACTAGACAAAGTCTTCACTATTTGCTAGGATGTGAGAATGAAAAGCTCTAGCATTAGCTTGGACTGCATTAAAAGTTCCTTCTTTATTTGTACATCTTTAAATCCAGAGTATAGTATACTTCTCAACATGGTGAGTTGCTACGCATTTCAGAAAAATCTTTCCTTCGCCATGGCATGACAATATTCCACATCAAGCTGGTTCCAACTTTCTTGACGAGCGGTTCACAAGTCTGCTTTTAAGAATGAAGCTTTGTTATGGACCATTTTTTTAAATTCACCATAAACATTTAATCAGGTTGAGTCTGGGATTGTTTGCTGGTCATGCCATTGAGTTGTTAAACCTCTAGTGAAGAAAAACTATGATGTTCTTTGCTCTGAAGAACAAAAGCCAATGGAGAAATGAAGGCAAAAAACACACTGAGTGTGGCACTGCCTGAAAGGTTAGGATGTGGTGTTGAAAATGTACGTACAGCATGTTTATCAGTTGGGCCAGTTCTTTCATCAGGTAATATGCAAGTGCAATTCTTGATGAAGAAATGGTTCTGTTTCTGAAACAGTTGAATGTGCACTTGAATGCAGATATGGACATTTCCACATTACGCCATTCCTTTCAGGTGCCAGACAAAGTCCATTCTCCTCCTCCGACATTTTCATAGCTTTGATCCTCGTGATCTGGACATCACCCAGCCTCGACTGATGCCAGACAGCAGCTTCCATCTACTTGACAAATTCTTCAGGGTGTTGTTCTCCCAGCACAACACCACCAGATAGTACATACAACCTGCTCAGTTTTGCTTTTATTTATTTGGGTGATTCTAGATGAGCAATTTTTTGTTTGCTTTTTGATACTCTTTTCAGATACTCTTTCTCTGTGGTATGATGTAATGCCATCATCATCATCATCATCAAATGTATTTCCTATAGATGATGTGCAACATTTCTATGTGCACCTAGATTATTGAGGCAATGGTTGCCATCTCCCTTCATCATTTTTCTGACATGTAATCCCATAACATATATAAGTTGAGAAGTACGATTATTTTCTTTAGGCAATTATTTTTAGGGGAAGAGTGGAGTGAGCAAAAGTTGGCTGGAGTAGCTAAAGTGGGTGCGCCAACTCTGGCCTCTAGTCACGATGGTGGCTACTCTGCCTAAAAATGGTGGCTCGTGTGGCAGGTGGGATCGCAATAGGGGTCTGGGAGAGAGCAATTAGTGATTAGTGTTAGTTCTTTGTGACGCCAGTGCCTTTGAATACGGTGTGATGATGAAATAAAGAGATGAAGAGCTTTAGTAAAACTGAAGGCACACAGTTTACTTGACTTTGCAGACTCTAAATTCTCCAACAACTTCTTGAGTACATCAATTAGCATTCATCAATTTCCTAATCCTCTCCTAAAGTATGAAATGAACTGCCAGACTACGTTAAGTGCTTGCTGTACTAGGAGGTTATTAGTAGAAAAATGGGGGGAACAGTGCAGGCTCCCCTGTGGACATGCTAACTTCTGAAGGTGCAGGAACAAATTACACTCACAGTTGTGGTGTAGGGGTTCCTTCAAGCTTCTACGGGGTCTGCCCTGGCTCAGGTTTCTTCTGGCGGCATTGCAAAAGACTCCCGCTCTGGATTCAGCAGGAGCTGATTCAGATCATCGCTCTTGCGCCTCTTTAGCACTTGCTGGCTCCTTTCCAGCTCTCCTTCTCTTTCTCACTTCCCGCTCTCTCTCCTTCTGTCGTGCTCCACATCTGCTGACTCACTTTCCCGGACTCTGCTCAACTCCTCCCCCTGGTCACATGATCAGTTCCCTCCAATCATTGAAATCCTCTCCGATGAAGAGGATGACCAATCTGAAAATTAGCTGCAGGTGACCAATGGGAAGAGGCGCTGTTGCTAGGCAGATTACATTTAACCCATTATGTGGGAAAAACAGTGTTTTTCCCCTGAAGAGTGCTTCCTATATCCCCCTAAAGACTCATAGCGAGGTCCCTAGGACCTAATAACCCTATGCCTACCCTGTAGGACCCTCCAGGTCACTACAACAGCACTATACAAAAGTTCCAGTATCATCTCCTTGGTTAATGCAGGTTTGTGATTCATTCCCTCCATGATTACTTCTCTTTAAGGTACCTTTACATGAGACGACTGATAGGTGCATAAGCGCCCAACAGCTGTCTAAGTGACTATCATTTCTGTGCTTTTACACAGGAGAGATAGTTGTTCAGAAAATGGAGGAGGAGCGCATCAGAGGTCTCTTTCGGCCACCCACCTCCATTCACAGTAAACAAGGAGTCGCTCAAAGATTGAGAGTCTCCTGTTTACATCGGTCGACAGTTGCTTGGTTTTTAGGTGAGTTCAAAACCAAGCAACTCCAAAAATAAGCAATTTGTTGCTCAATGCCCTGTTGGTGGACGCTTGTACACTTGATGACTTTCGCCAGAATTCACTATTTTCAGCGATTATTTGGGCGATAATTGCCCTTTAGCCCATTGTAACCTTGCTTTCTTCTGTTTCAGTGTTAATTCTCACTTTCCTTTTACTTTTTTATATGTAAATCTCATCTCATCCAACCGGTTTCTTACACCTCTGTCACAATGACTGGCTATATCCCCCCATTTGCTTTTTATTTGTTTTGTTATGAATTTTCTTTTTTTGAGGCACATTGCTTGAGTTTTTCATCCTGGAACCTTGATGACTTTCTTGGCCTACTCTTGTGTTTTCTTTTTATAATCTTTCCATTTTGTTTATACAGTGATCTCTCACGTTACAATGGCCTTGGGATACAAGGTTTTCAACATGGAATCGTCTTTCCCAGACACTGTAACATAAAACCACATTTAACATACAATATCATAGACAGTGCACGTGCGCTTTGTTGAAAAATCCAGCTAATCAGCATGGACATTTCAATGGTAAAACCCTGTATTACGGAAGTGCCTGCACTGATTGGCTGTATAGTAGCGCCTCTCTACAGTACAGTGCGGTAGTACATGTTCTGTACTGCTTTTTACCAGTGCCATGATGAGCGGATCCTTTGGAAATCTGATGAGCAGTGCGCAATGTTATTTTCTGGTGCACTGTGGGTCCTGTAAAGACCCTGAAGAAGCTCCTGTCCTCTACATAGGAAAAGATTTACAGTTTCCAGTTGCTTTCTCTTCCTTTTCTGTATCAGGACCTGCTATATCCGTATTAGTTTTCTGTACTTTTTATTTTGTATTATTTTTGGTTACTATTTTTGGAGCTTCAGAACCAATTACAAGTTTTTCATATGGCTTTCAAATCCCAGTCCACCACTGGAGAGAGGTACCCCTTGAGGAGCGATTTGTGGAACACCCTGTGGATTCTCACCGTGTCTGATAGTGCCAGCTCGCATGCCATGGGGCTAATCACTTTAGTGACAGGGAAAGGGCCCACAAATTGGAGAGCCACTTTCAACGAAGGCACCTTTAACTTCAGGTTCTTGGTAGACAGATACATTAGCTGACCCACAGACAAAGGTTCAGAGATAGTATGTGTACCTCTACTCCTCCTCCGCACCGCATTCCTGGACTGCTCCAAGTTGCTCTGAACCTTCTCCCACACCTTCAGTAGGTCCTGAACCTGAGCGTCAGCAGATGGATTGTTAGAGGAGGAGGGGAAGGACACCACAAACCTGGGATTAAATCTAAAATTAAAGAAGAAGGGAGACACACCAAACGCCCAATCTGTATGATTATTCAGCCAATGCTAGATAATTGACCCAGAGACTCTGACAATCACTCACATACATTCTGAGGTACTGAACCAACTACTGGTTCATACGGCCCATCTGCCCATTGGACTTCGGGTGGAAGGCAGAGGAGAACGACAATCCGATACCGATATTCTTACAAAACGCCCTCCAAAACCCGGGCAACAAATGGGACTCCCCAGTCGGAGACAATATCCTTAGGAACCCCATGCAGGCGCACAATCTCCTTGATATGTATGGTGGCTAACTCAGGTGCAGACGGAAGCTTCTTAAGAGCAGTAAAATGCGCCATCTTAGAAAATCTGTCGACGACCACCCAGATGACCAAGCACCCTTGGGACTCTGGCAGGTCGGTAACAAAATCCATCAACAGATGGATCCATGGCCTCTCCGGAACAGGAAGAGGACAAAGCGGACCTTTAGGTCTTCTCTGTACACTCTTCCCTTGAGCAGAAATAGGGCAGGACTTGACAAACTTCCTGACGTCCGGAGACATCTGTGGCCACCAATACAAATGGCCACTTAGCTCCAGGGTGCCTCGGACCCCAGCATGGCCAGCTAAAACCGACGAATGAACTTCCTCCAATATGAGGAGCCACAAGGCACGGAAAAATAATAGCCTCCCCTCGGGAAGGCCTTGAGGAACTGACTGCTGAGCCGACCAGAGTAAAACAGGGGCATCAGACGTAAGAGCGGCAACAACCTTGCCCGGGCCCAGAATACTCTCTGGCTGAGGCTCCTCCACCTCAGGAGCCCCGAAGCTATGCGACAATGCGTCAGCCTTGACATTCTTGGACTCAGGCACATATGTGACTACAAAATTGAAACGCAAAAAATACAATGCCCACCTTGCCTGACGAGCGTTCAAGCACTTGGCGGACTCCAAATAAACCAGATTCTTATGGTCCCTGAGGACTACAATAGCATGACAAACCCCCTCTAAGAAATGTCTCCACTAGAGATAAGCGAACATACTCGTCCGAGCCTGATACTCGTTCGAGTATTAGCGTGTTCGAGATGCTCGTTACTAGAGGCGAGCACCACGCGATGTTCGAGTAACTTTCACTTTCATCTCTGAGACGTTAGCGCGCTTTTCTTGCCAATAGAAAGACAGGGAAGGCATTACAACTTCCCCCTGCGACGTTCAAGCCCTACACCACCCCCCTGCAGTGAGTGGCTGGCGAGATCAGGTGTCACCCGAGTATATAAATCGGCCCCTCCCGTGGCTTGCCACAGATGCATTCTGACATAGCTCAGGGAAAGTGCTGCTGATGGTGGAGCTGCTATAGGGAGAGTGTTAGGAGTTATTTTAGGCTTCAAGAACCCCAACGGTCCTTCTTAGGGCCACATCTGACTGTGTGCAGTACTGTTGAGGCTGCTTTTTGCAGTGTTGCACATTTTTTTTTTTGTATATCGGCCGTGCAGAGCATTGCGTCCTCAGTCTGCAGTAATTTTACATAGTCCAGGGCCAGTAGTGGTGAGGCAGGGACAGTGAAAGAGATATACTGTGTATATAGACAGTTGGCTTTTCCAAAAAAATTTGGGGAAAAGCATTTTATTTGGGCTGCCTGTGACCGTCCTGAGTGTACTGCGTCTCTGCTGGGGGTAGTAGTCCTAATTAATACGCAGCCAGCTAAGTCTTACAGCAGGCTTGCGCAAAATTCTTTCCTAGCTCTGCGTTGCCTCTTACATCACCGCTGTCATCCTGTCCAGAGTGAAACAGTCTGCAGTAATTTTACATAGTCCAGGGCCAGTAGTGGTGAGGCAGGGACAGTGAAAGAGATATACTGTGTATATAGGCAGTGGGCTTTTCCAAAAAAATTTGGGAAAAAACATTCTATTTGGGCTGCCTGTGACCGTCCTGAGTGCACTGCGTCTCTGCTGGGGGTAGTAGTCCTAATTAATACGCAGCCAGCTAAGTGTTACAGCAGGCTTGCGCAAAATTCTTTCCTGGCTCCGCTGTGCGTTCCGTAAGCGAAGTCAGCCTCCAACCACAGTCCAATAAGCGGCACATTTAATTACAGCGTTCTGTTTCTGCACTACTGGTAATACACCATGCTGAGGGGTAGGGGTAGGCCTAGAGGACGTGGACGTGGACGCAGGCGAGGACGCGGAGGCCCAAGTCAGGGTGTGGGCACAGGCCGAGCTCCTGATCCAGGTGTATCGCAGTCAACTGCTGCGGGATTAGGAGAGAAGCACGTTTCTGGCGTCCCCACATTCATCTCACAATTAATGGGTCCACGCGGTAGGCCTTTATTAGAAAATGAGCATTGTGAGCAGGTCCTGTCGTGGATGGCAGAAAGTGCATCCAGCAATCTATCGACCACCCAGAGTTCTGCGCCGTCCACTGCTGCAACTCTGAATCCTCTGGCTGCTGCTCCTCCTTCCTCCCAGCCTCCTCACTCCATTACAATGACACATTCTGAGGAGCAGGCAGACTCCCAGGAACTGTTCTCGGGCCTCTGCCCAGAATGGGCAGCAATGGTTCCAAATCCTCTCCCACTGGAGGAGTTTGTCGTGACCGATGCCCAACCTTTGGAAAGTTCCCGGGGTCCAGGGGATGAGGCTGGGGACTTCCGGCAACTGTCTCAAGAGCTTTCAGTGGGTGATGAGGACGATGACGATGAGACACAGTTGTCTATCACTCAGGTAGTAGTAATTGGAGTAAGCCCGAGGGAGGAGCGCACAGAGTATTCGGAGGAAGAGCAGCAGGACGATGAGGTGACTGACCCTACCTGGTTTGCTAAGCCGACTGAGGACAGGTCTTCAGAGGGGGAGGCAAGTGCAGCAGCAGGGCAGGTTGGAAGAGGCAGTGCAGTGGGCAGGGGTAGAGGCAGGGCCAGACCGAATAATCCACCAACTGTTTCACAAAGCGCCCCCTCGCGCCATGCCACCCTGCAGAGGCCGAGATGCTCAAAGGTCTGGTAGTTTTTCACTGAGAGTGCAGACGACCGACGAACAGTGGTGTGCAACCTTTGTCGCGCCAAGATCAGCCGGGGAGCCACCACCACCAGCCTCACCACCACCAGCATGCGCAGACATATGATGGCCAAGCACCCCACAAGGTGGGTTGAAGGCCGCTCACCGCCTCCGGTTTGCACCACTGCCTCTCCCCCTGTGCCGCAACCTGCCACTGAGATCCAACACCCCTCTCAGGACACAGGCACTACCATCTCCTGGCCTGCACCCACACCCTCACCTCCGCTGTCCTCGGCCCCATCCACCAATGTCTGTCAGCGCACCGTCCAGCCGTCACTAGCGCAAGTGTTTGAGTGCAAGCGCAAGTACGCCGCCACGCACCCGCACGCTCAAGCGTTAAACGTGCACATAGCCAAATTTATCAGCCTGGAGATGCTGCCGTATAGGGTTGTGGTAACGGAGGCTTTCAAAGGTATGATGGCGGCGGCGGCCCCGCGCTACTCGGTTCCCAGTCGCCACTACTTTTCCCGATGTGCCGTCCCAGCCCTGCATGACCACGTCTCCCGCAACATTGTACGCGCCCTCACCAACGCGGTTACTGCCAAGGTCCACTTAACAACGGACACGTGGACAAGCACAGGCAGGCAGGGCCACTATATCTCCCTGACGGCACATTGGGTGAATTTAGTGGAGGCTGGGACAGAGTCAGAGCCTGGGACCGCTTACGTCCTACCCACCCCCAGAATTGCGGGCCCCAGCTCGGTGGTGGTATCTGCGGCGGTGTATGCTTCCTCCACTAAACCACCCTCCTCCTCCTACGCAACCTCTGTCTCGCAATCAAGATGTGTCAGCAGCAGCACGTCGCCAGCAGTGGGTTTCGCGTGGCACGGCAGCACAGCGGTGGGCAAGCGTCAGCAGGCCGTGCTGAAACTACTCAGCTTAGGAGAGAAGAGGCACACGGCCTACAAACTGCTGCAGGGACTGACAGAGCAGACCGACCGCTGGCTTGCGCCGCTGAGCCTCCAACTGGGCATGGTCGTGTGTGACAACGGCCGTAACCTGGTGGCGGCTCTGCAGCTCGGCAGCCTCACGCACGTGCCATGCCTGGCCCACGTCTTTAATTTGGTGGTTCAGCGCTTTCTGAAAAGCTACCCACGCTTGTCAGACCTGCTCGGAAAGGTGCGCCGGCTCTGCGCACATTTCCGCAAGTCCCACACGGACGCTGCCACCCTGCGCACCCTGCAACATCGGTTTAATCTGCCAGTGCACCGACTGCTGTGCGACGTGCCCACACGGTGGAACTCTACGATTCACATGTTGGCCAGGCTCTATGAGCAGCATAGAGCTATAGTGGAATACCAACTCCAACATGGGCGGCGCAGTGGGAGTCAGCCTCCTCAATTCTTTTCAGAAGAGTGGGCCTGGTTGGCAGACATCTGCCAGGTCCTTGGAAACTTTGAGGAGTCTACCCAGATGGTGAGCAGCGATGCTGCAATCATTAGCGCCACCATTCCTCTGCTATGCCTCTTGAGAAGTTCCCTGCAAAGCATAAAGGCAGACGCTTTGCGCTCGGAAACGGAGGCGGAGGAAGACAGTATGTCGCTGGATAGTCAGAGCACCCTCCTGTCTATATCTCAGCGCGTTGAGGAGGAGGAGGAGCATGAGGAGCATGAGGAGGAGGGGGAAGAGACAGCTTGGCCCACTGCTGAGGGTACCCATGCTGCTAGCCTGTCATCCTTTCAGCGTGTATGGCCTGAGGAGGAGGAGGATCCTGAAAGTGATCTTCCTAGTGAGGACAGCCATGTGTTGCGTACAGGTACCCTGGCACACATGGCTGACTTCATGTTAGGATGCCTTTCTCGTGACCCTCGCGTTACACGCATTCTGGCCACTACGGATTACTGGGTGTACACACTGCTCGACCCACGGTATAAGGAGAACCTTTCTACTCTCATACCCGAAGAGGAAAGGGGTTCGAGAGTGATGCTATACCACAGGACCCTGGCGGACAAACTGATTGTAAAATTCCCATCCGACAGCGCTAGTGGCTGAAGGCGCAGTTCCGAGGGCCAGGTAGCAGGGGAGGCACGGAGATCAGGCAGCATGTACAGCACAGACAGGGGAACACTCTCTAAGGCCTTTGACAGCTTTCTGGCTCCCCAGTCAAGGCTGAGTTGGCGGGAGCACTGTAAAAGGATGGTGAGGGAGTATGTAGCCGATCGCACGACCGTCCTCCGTGACGTCTCTGCCCCCTACAACTACTGGGTGTCGAAGCTGGACACGTGGCCTGAACTCGCGCTGTATGCCCTGGAGGTGCTTGCTTGTCCTGCGGCTAGCGTCTTGTCAGAGAGGGTGTTTAGTGCGGCTGGGGGAATCATCACGGATAAGCGTACCCGCCTGTCAACCGACAGTGCCGACAGGCTTACACTCATCAAGATGAACAAAGCCTGGATTTCCCCAGACTTCTCTTCTCCACCAGCGGACAGCACCCGCGGATGGAAGCATCGTTCTCTATCACCATCAAAAACCGGGACCTTTTAGCTTCATCAATCTGTGTATTCTATTCATCCTCCTCCTCCTGCTCCTCCTCCTGAAACCTGACGTAATCACGCCGAACGTGCAATTTTTCTTAGGCCCACAAGGCTCAGTCATATAATTTTTGTAAACAATTTTTATACGTTTCAATGCTCATTAAAGCGTTGAAACTTGCACCTGAACCAATTTTTATTTTAACTGGGCTGCCTCCAGGCCTAGTAATAAATTAAGCCACATTAACCAAAGCGATTAATGGGTTTCACCTGCCCTCTTGGTTGGGCATGGGCAATTTTTCTGAGGTACATTAGTACTGTTGGTACACCAATTTTTTTGGGCCCTCGCCTACAGTGTAATCCAATTAATTTTTTGCCCACCTGCATTAAAGCTGACGTTACATCAGCTGTGCTGGGCACTGCAATGGGACATATTTATGTACCGCTGGTGGGTTCCAGGGAGCCACCCATGCAGTCGGTCCACACAGAGTTGTAACTGCATGTGTCCACTTCTAAAGAACCCCAGTCTGACTGGGGCATGCAGTGTGGGCCGAAGCCCACCTGCATTAAACATGACATTACCTCAGCTGTGCTGGGCACTGCAATGGGATATATTTATGTACCGCCGGTGGCTTCCTGGCACCCACCCATGCTGTCGGTCCACACGGAGTTGTAACTGCATGTGTCCACTTCTAAAGAACCCCAGTCTGACTGGGGCATGCAGTGTGGGCCGTAGCCCACCTGCATTAAACCTGACATTAGCTTTGCTGTCCAGGGCACTGCAATGGGATATATTTATGTACCGCCGGTGGCTTCCTGGCACCCACCCATGCTGTCGGTCCGCACGGAGTTGTAACTGCATGTGTCCACTTCTAAAGAACCCCAGTCTGACTGGAGCATGCAGTGTGGGCCGAAGCCCACCTGCATTAAACCTGACGTTACCTCAGCTGTGATGGGCAATGCAATGGGATTTATTTATGTACAGCCGGTGGGTTCCAGGGAGCCACCCATGCTGTGGGTGCACACGGAATTCCCATTGCGGAGTTGTACATGCCTGTGACTATTTATAAAAAAACGCGGTCTGACTGGGGCATGCAGACACCTTGACAGAATGAATAGTGTGTGGCACATAGGTTCCCCATTGCTATGCCCAGGTGTGCAGCTCCTGATGGCGGTGGCACAGGATTATATTTCTCATTGCTTCTGTACAGCATTGTGGGCTATCGTCCTGCCCCTTTTAAAGAGGGTCGCTGTCTAGCTGTGCCAACCCTCTGCAGTGTGTGCCTGCGGTTCCTCCTCATGGCAGACGCACTTATAAATAGACATGAGGGTGGTGTGGCATGAGGGCAGCTGAAGGTTGCGCAGGGACACTTTGGTGTGTGCTGTGGACACTGGGTCGTGCGGGGGAGGGGTTGGGCAGCATGTAACCCAGGAGAAGTGGCAGCGGAGTGTCATGCAGGCAGTGATTGTGCTTTGTTGGAGGTAGTGTGGTGCTTAGCTAAGGTATGCATTGCTAATGAGGGCTTTTCAGAAGTAAAAATTGTTGGGAGGGGGGGGGGGGCCCACTCTTGCCGCTATTGTGGCTTAATAGTGGGACCTGGGAACTTGAGATGCAGCCCAACATGTAGCCCCTCGCCTGCCCTATCCGTTGCTGTGTCGTTCCCATCACTTTCTTGAATTGGCCAGATTTTCAGAAATGGAAACCTTTGCGAGCATCGGCGATATACAAAAATGCTCGGGTCGCCCATTGACTTCAATGGGGTTCATTATTCGAAACGAACCCTCGAGCATCGCGAAATTTTCGTCCCGAGTAACGAGCACCCGAGCATTTTGGTGCTCGCTCATCTCTAGTCTCCACTCATCAAATACCCATTTTATGGCCAATAGTTCCCTGTTGCCAATATCGTAATTGTGTTCTGCCTGATTGAACTTTCTGGAAAAGAATGCACAGGGTTGAAGACCAGGTCGGCTGGGAGATTCCACACAAAACTGCCGAAACTGGGAGCAGAACTCTTCTGCAGGATGTCTTCCCTGCCGAAGACCTAATAACTTGCTCACGGCATATCCCCCCCTATCCGGCTCGTCATAAATCTGCCCAAGGGCCATAAAAAAGGGATCTGGTTTTCCATACTCGACAAGTGGGGGCGTATTTTAAAATATAACTTACATGATTCCTGGAAAACGAAGAACGTCCTACGATCACCCAAAAAAAGGTCAGGTAGCACTATCTTGGGTTCAACACCGAAGCCCGGGGCTGCAGCAATGGGTACTGGAGTACCAGCAATGGTCTGCTCCTGATGCTGGAGCCAAGCGGACAAATCTTGCACCAACCCTGTTAAGGCTTGCACCTGATTAGCGAGGGCCACGACAGCCTCCATATCAGGGTTGAAACAGGAAGGTCGAAACAGGTTCCCAGCAACAATATGGCCAGTGTTTCTGTTAGGGCTGGCCAGGGCAGAGGTAATGGGGATCCCTAAGCCAACCCTCTCCTGTGTCCCTACCAGGCGACGGTCCCTACGCTGCACTAGTGTCAGGGACCCCAGGAAGGAGGGACTGGGAGGCCGACAGATGTGAACCACGAGCCAACGAGGAACCGATGCTTAAACCAGTCAAAACTGGGTCAAAACCAATGGTCACAAGCGAAGGTACCAGAGGGAGAAACAGAAGCAGAGTCAGAGCAAGCCAAGGTCAAACCAAAAAACATGATCGAGGTACAAGGGGGTAAGGCAGGCGCAGAGTCAGAAACAAGCAGAGGTCGTAACACTAATGTCAGGTCTAAGAATGCGGGTGTCGTCAGAACAAGTCCAAAACAAACACTGGCACAGGAGTTAGGGTCAGCAGGGTTTAAATGCAGACCTACCCTGTCCAGTGGGGTGGGGACAAGTCACCTGATGACTGGAGGAAGTTATAAAAGCACCTCCTCCCGGCAGCGCGCACTCACCAGAACACCGCGCGGCTGACCAGTGGGCCAGCGTGCCCACGCAGGGTGTGAAACGCGCCGCTGGCCGCCGAGACCAACCACGAGAGTGGGGGAACCCTGGACAGAGCCACCAGCCCGGGACCCAGCCATGCTGTGAGGAACAGCCCGCACAGACTAGACATTGGCACCCCCAGTGGTAACCTTCTTTCTAACAAAATCCTAATGAGGCAGAAGCCAATTTACTCCACCCTAGGGGAAAAAATACTTCCCGACTCCATAGTGACAGTCAGAATAATCCCTGGATCAACACTGTTCAGAGAAGGTTCCTTCTTGACCCCAGGTCCGGCAGTCAGAAACTACCCGGATCAACAACCCTAAGGGCTATTTAATGTCTATACCCTGTAATATTGTAGTGGTCTAAAAAGATGTCTAGTCCCTTCTTAAACATATGTCCCCTCTTATAACAGCCGAGCGCTCAGAGCGGGGAACAGCTGGATGCAGAAGGCAAGTGGGTACACCCCGCTTGTCTTCTGCATCCTCTGCTGGGAGCGCTCAGCTGCATGACAGCCGGGTGCTCATAGCAGGGAACAGCTGGATGCAGAGAACAAGCCATCAATGCTCCTCTGGGAAATATGCAAATGTCAAGATGGTACAATACCTCTCACTAGCTAAGCCAGAAACCTACTGCACACTGATAAGGGGCAAAAACCCCTAAATAGCTGTCTGTGAATGGTTTTTCCAGCTTTGGCTTACAATTCCCAGTCATTTTTATAAGACTTGTCTAAAAAGTGTAACATTGACTTGCAGGAATGCTGATTTCCAATAGGTGTCACTGCAGAGGTATTTGTTTTAGAAATACCAATAAGGAGGTAAGTCCATAATATTATTTTTTGGTAATTTGCAAGGCTGTTTGCAAGAGGCAGGATTATTCTCCTGGGGTCTTCTGTTGACAAAGTGTGGCTAAACACGATTTGGGTTGGGACTTAGAAATGTTAAAGCTCCTTCCCAGAGTTGACAACTCTTCTATTTTTTTCTGGACAATTAAAACAAAAGTCACAAGTAGACCATTGCTTATGGACTATTAGAAAACCAAAATTGAATAATAAAGAATAAAATACACGAGCTGAAATATTAATAAGACATTAGCGGCACTTACTCTGACCTGTAAAGCGATGATCACACTTTCCTGTACAAGCTCCTTCAACTTCAAAGCAAATCACAGAAACATCAATTTTCTATTATGGACTATTCGGGAATTTACAGATGGCTGACAACCCTGCTATAACCCTGACTTGGCACTGTAATATTCTCCATTTCTTCTGAAAATGATGAATCACCTTTGAGGGTTACGCTTTCAGTCCGAGGACAATGTCAGACAACTCTGGAAATAGCTACATGAAAAAGATAACTCAGAGATTCAATTCTTTGGACCACTATTTTGACAAGTTCTTCAAGAGAAAAATGATTGTTTTGTAAAACAGACTTGAGGTGAGGATTCAATGAAACTTTTTATATTAACCCCCTATAGTGCAGGTATTTTAAACCTCAAAGGGATTGTCCAGTTGAAAACTATTGGCCACCACTGTCCCACAGATTACCTGCCAATGCACTCCTGCACTGAGCTGATTTCTAAAGGAAGCAGACAGCTCCGTACCCACTGCAGTGGCCAGGCCTGGCATTACACGTAAATTGTCCATTCACTTCAATGAAAACTTTGCCTGTAATACCAAGCTTGGCCACTGCAGTGGGAATAGAACTGTTCACCTTCTGCAGAAGTCAGCTAAGTCAGGGGTCCCCAACTCCAGTCCTCAGGGACCACCAACAGGTCAGGTTTTCAGGATATCCTATGGTAAGAACACCTGTGGCAATGTCTGAGGCACCGACAATAGTTACATCACCTGTGCAACACTGAAGAAATCCTGAAAACATGACCTTTGGTGGTCCCTGAGGACTGGAGTTGGGGAACACTGAGCTAAGTGCATGAGTTTATCAGCCTGGTGAATAGCTCATCTATGGGGGTCCCAGGTAACGGACCCCTGTCAATCTACTATTAATGGTCTAACCTAACAATAGGTCCTAAATAGTTTACAACTGGACAACCCCTTTAATGACCAGAGCAATTTTCATAGTTTGGTCATGTGTATATGTAATGTAATACAACTTTGTATGTGTTTCATGTATCCATGTGAACTTCACACTGCTTTTTTTCGTGACAAATAGGGCTTTCTTTCTTTGGTATATATTTATAACTGACATTTTTGTTTCTTTTTTTATAATCATGGAAAGATGGAAAAAAAATTAAATTAGAAAAAAAATTATAAAACACAAGTGCACTTTAATTTAAAATTAAGGGGCAAATCCAGCGAAAACATTTTCCCATCCCTGGCTCCCTCACTTGATTGCCTGTCACACTCTGGAGGTCTCCTCTGTGTATTGCAGACACTTCCATACAATACAGCCTCCTGTCTGATACTTATCAGGGACCTTCTTGAAACAGAGATTCTTTACTTTTAGTGTCACATCTATCCCATGATAAATCAGCACAGCAGCTGAGGTGGTATCATTTGTGCCTGCTGGGAGGAAAGTTTAATTCAAATAACTTTCTATAGTCTTCTAAATAAGCTATTGCACATAAGCATATGGTCAGGATGAGCTGTGATCTCCTCTATTATAACTGTGTGACAGGAGCTGAGTGATCATCATCAGTAACTGTGATAGAAGAGTCTGTGTCCCCCTCTAGACAGTTTTTGTGGTAGGTCAATGTAACAGCATAACACAGACTGAGAAACTGACTTAATTTGTGAACACATAAGGCCGCTTCCACACAGGCGATTTTCTCGTGTGATTTTGTGGCAATGCGACAGCGATACAAATTGCATGTATGTAGAGCCCATGCTTTCCTATGGGTTCTTCCACACGTGTGATGTTTTGTAGCCTGCGGCATTGTGAGACTACAAAATCACGGCATGCTCTATACAGCTGCGATTTGCAATTGTTTTGTAGCCCAATTTCCCTCAGAGCCTTCCTATGTGTTGCATCACATTGCACAAAAACATGGTCTTCGTGCGATGCAAGTTTTATAGTAGGAAATCCCACTGTAAAATCCCTAAAATAAGCCCTAGCTGCATAAAAGAAAGGAATACATCACCTCTCCGGCGCTGTCAGCTTCCCGCATGTCTTCCCTAAAGCTCCCCAGCACTTGCTTGAAGTTCTCCTGCAGAGAGACTTTGAAAATTGCCTGCCTCCAGCAAGCTCTGACTCTGATTGGTTCCTGAGTGCATGGCTCAGCCAATCAGAGCCAGCGCTCGAGCAACCAATCACAGCCATTCACAGCTGAGAATCGCTAACTTCTCGCTCAGTGCTGCACTTTCTATGTGAAACACTGAGCGGGAAGCGTTTAGACGCAGCGAGAAGTGAGCGAACCAGCGATGATTTTCATGCTGGTTGAAACTGAGCAACCAATGAAAAGTAAACGAATAGCGTACAATGGATTTGCGTTTAGCCGTAACGATTATCGCACATTTTCCTTCGTTTGATGATCTTTACATGAAATGGGCCATAACTCAAGGTCACACAGGACATTTTATGATGTTCAGATGGTTTTCATTCCCATTTTTTGCCTTTTTACTGTTTCATATTTAGAGTTTACCGGACTTTTTGCTATTTTATTGTATTGGACTTTATTCAGATGAAGGTATACTCATGTTTAACTGCCCATATTCCAAATGTACTACCTGGATCCCCAGTGATACTATTGCGCTAAAACTAGCATAGATCATGCAGTGATTGTTTGCTACATTTCCGGCTGAGGCTCAGCCTGCATTCTAGAAATCAGAAGGTTTTCCCAGGAAAGGGATAAAAGTCTTATAAATTAGAAAACACTTTTCTGCACTCTCTATGCTACAGCATGAAGGAACACTTACACGGTTATGGCTCCTTATCAATACGAATTAACAGATTTTTATACGGTAATTAAGACCTGTTACATTAAGATTTAAGTGTTTTAATTGCCACTACCCCATTAAAGAAGCATCTTAGGTATGTTATTGCTCTCATTATGTAGTTTACACATAGCAGTTGGTAGTGTAATTAGTACAAGAAAATTCACACATTACAGTATTTCCATTTTGCAAATCCTTTAAAAAGTTCTGAGAATTGGAAATTGGGCTGGTTTATGTTTATAGAGCCATAGACAATGTGTTCAGAATACCGGGGAGTATTGAGTGCTACATTAGTACAGAAACTCATTAGTGCTGGTCGTTTAGTGGGTGTAACTTCCCCCAGTTTCCAGGATTCGTGTTTCTATTGTTTTCTACATTTTAATTAGCTCTTTACAGTGTAAAATGCTATATTTTACTTTGTTATTTCCTTTCACTCACAGCAGTACTGTACTATGGCTGGTATTGAGGCATATGTTTCCATGGAACTGAACAATACGATCCCAAATATATAGTCCTGTACGGAAAAAAGGAAAAGTTTGTTTGTTTCCCCCAAAATGACACGATTGGGCAGCTAATTTACTACTAAATGACATGCTGGCTCCATACTTTTCTTTATTTTTCCTTGTTTAATCCTTATTATCCCGTGCACCTGTATAAAGATACTCATATTGGGTCTATCTAGAGAGTTCATTGTTAGGCCAGCATCAAAGGGGCGGATTTGTGCACCCAAAGTGTGTGTACACAATACAAAGTGAATAGAACCCATCGATTTCAATAGGTTCATTAACGTGCGATTTTATTTATTTTTTTTTCTTTGTGGGTCAGGAGTGGTGTCATGTCTCCTTAAGGAGTGCACCCAAAAAGTGTGTGGAGACACCTAGAGGGTGAGAGGGTTGGGGATAGTATAGTCTCTTCCCAAGGAGAGCACCCAAAAGGGGTTGGGGACACCTAGAAGGTGAGTAAGGAAACTTATAAGGCCATGCATGCTCCTCTGGGTAATTTATGCAAATGAGGAAGATAGAAAAATACATCTGCAGCGCCACCTATTGGATTCCTTCAAATCAATGTGACTTTCTAACAAGTCTTAACAATGATTGGGAATAAGAAACCAAGCCAGAGAACCATACACAGACAGCTGTTTCGGGGTGTTTGCCCCTTATTAGTGTGCAGCTTGTGAGAGGCCTGCGACGTGGGTCAGGCGGGGTGTTGTGTCTCAATAAGGAGAGCACCCAAAAAGTGTGTGAAGGCACCTATGGGCTGAGTGGGTCGGGGATGGTATAGTCCCCAAGGAGAGCACCCAAAAGGGGGGTGTATGGTTTTCTGGCCTGGTTCCCTATTCCCAATCATTGTTAGGACTTGTTAGAAAGTCACATTGATTTGAAGGAATGCTGCCATCCAATAGGTGGCGCTGTAGAGGTATTTTTCCTCTTTTTATTTGCAAACTTTTTTTTACGCACATTTTGGTGGGGAATCCCCCTCCCTCACCCAAATATCCATCATCACAGGACCTTCAGTCTCCACTACTGAGCGCTGCCTCTTGTTACATCATCACAGGACCTTCAGCCCAACTGCTCAGCACATATCCTACTGTCCGCTGTCATGATGGAAGAACCAGTCACCTGTTGCCAACACAATGTTGAGTGTTAAGCAATTTTTGACAAAAAAAAACGTCATGACACCCCTGCCTCACCCTCCATAATCACCCACTCTCACTCTGTGCAACTTTTTTCGAGTGGTTTTAGCAGTAGAAAAGAAAACAATATAGATGAGCGAACGTACTCGGCCACGCCCCTTTTTTGCCCGAGTACCGCGATTTTCGAGTACTTCCGTACTCGGGTGAAAAGATTCGGGGGGCGCCGTGGGTGAGTGGGGGGTTGCAGCGGGGAGTGGGGGGGGAGAGGGAGAGAGAGAGGGCTCCCCCCTGTTCCTCGCTGCTACCCCCCGTGCCGCCACGCCTCCCCCCGCCCCCCGGCGCCCCCCGAATCTTTTCACCCGAGTACTGAAGTACTCGAAAATCGCGGTGCTCGATCGAGTAATTACTCGAAACGAGTACGTTCGCTCATCTCTAGAAAACAACATTTCATAGCTGCACATTGTTCGAATGAATCAGCCAACACAAATTAGGCAAAAAACTGAAAATCATCGGAGCCGGACTCAACCTTCCCCAACAGGATTGGCTGGTGTACTGACTCAGAAGGCTTCCGCAGACATTCACCAAGCAACAGAAGTCTGTACAAGGAACACCCCATAACCAGAGGAAGACTGCTGCTTCTTTTGGGTACCCCCTTGTATATGTGGTTTGAAGGAAAAGGCGGAGTCAGATGAAACATTGATAAAAGAGAAAATATAGGGTGCAAAGACTTCAAAATAAAGGATATAATATTCCATGAACTTCTTGTTGTGTTGTCCAACATAAGTCCAAGTTTAAAAAGTATGTGGCAGGTGATATCCAGACTCAGAGTTTCACTAGTTCTTGGATTCTCCCAGAGCTTCTTACTTTAAGAGTCTCCCCATCATAAACCAACGTCTCAGTAAGAGAACCTTAACCCTTTGCAATCCAATTTTTGATTCAGGGTTTCCTAGGGGTCCTTCTCTTTCTGCCACTTTACAATGGAGCCATCTGCTGGCTAGAGCCAGTACTGCAGTATGGGACATGCTGGAGAGGCCCCGACAAAAGAGCGGCCAGTAATATATAGTAAGAATACCTTGCTGGACGTCTTCCGACATCGGAGCTGTAAAGCCTTCAATCAGAATGTCTTCAGACGTCAGACAGTGGATTGGAAAGGGTTAAAGGGGTTTTTCAGGGAGAATACTATTGATGCCCTATCCTCAGGATAGGTCAGCAATAGTTCATCGGCTGGGGTCCGTCGCTCGGGACCCTGACCGATCAGCTGATTGTGCGGCTGTTGACAGTGCTGCAATTACACAGAGGTCGGAGTGGAAGCAGCAAAAGTCACTGCTCCAACCTCTGTGAGGTGGCCGGCGCTTATAGCTGTAAGTGCAAGCTCTCATCGAAATCAATGGGAGCCGTGTTTGCAGCTGATTCACTCGCCATCTCTTACAGGGGCCACAACATAAAATTGAAATACATGTTCCGGGGCCCTGGATCAGTCTTTTTGACTACACCCTGTATTTCTGCCATCGATACTATGGCCGTCACGTGCAAAGACTGGGGTGACCGCCATAGCATCTTCGCTGGATTGCCAAAGGATTGCAAAAGTGTGTAAAGTTTTTTTCAGTTAACGTTTTGTGGCATTTCCTGCTGTTTTTACTTGATTTTCCTTTTTAAAACCAAGTAATCCCTTTTAAAAGTCCTTCCATTTGTTTTGTACTGATAAAGCTTTGTAAAACATTGATCTGCAGCTAAGTCTAAAGCATTGCTAATGAATCAACTGGGTGGTATGCTGATAGGAGAAAGGCGCTGCTATGTGCCAGGACAACACACTGAGTCCAAAAAAGGAATTAAAGTGCATTTTGTGAATTTTAATCGTGAAATTTCAGGGTTATTCAGTCATTACTAATACTTTATGAGATTGGCTGCTGTGTATATTGCTGGGATGGTGAGCAAACTATGTAGGGTTTACAAAATATCTGACGTTCACTGAAAGGCTTTACGAGGTCTAGTCCCGTAGCGTTGTATCACACAATCAATGGATTTCCTTATATAGGTTTATTCTTACAGAGAACACATTTTAATAAGCATTTAACCGCTGATCTTCACTTATTCCACCTATAAAGTATTATCCTGTCTTAGATAATATACTACAGTATACTCTATCTATAAAAGGGATTTGACATTGAATGTCTTGGATATATTAGTAGGTAAAATTATAAATCATTAGGTCTGTGCACAAATATAACCTCAAGAGATTATCATATTTCTTTATTCATAAGATATATTACCAAAAGCCTCTTGTCAAGAAAAAGTAGCAGCCATTGTGAAATAGTCTCAGAGCCATTGTAAGTGGCAGTTCTTCTCCTGGCTGTTATTTTAGATATGGGAATCTGAGGACTAATAGGTTAATACAAGTAACGCAAAGTGACTGTTATGTAATAGCAAATATTCTATACTACATTTTACTAATATAAGTTATTAATATCAAGGCAAGAACATTGGGCTAGACAGGGTAAGCCTTACTTGCATTCACAAATTGTAAGACTAAGGGTTCCTACCCACTGGCGATATGTTTTCTTCTGACGCGAGCGAAAACGCATGATCATAAAAGCAATGATTTTCAATGGTTTCATACTCATTTGTGATGTTTTCACTGAAGCCTCACAGCGCTAAGAAAAAGTTGCGCTATCGCCCACTTTTCTCAATGGGGCCAGCGGCAGCAGTGCCAGCCCCATTGAAAATATAGGGAATACATCACGCTCCCCTGACACAGCTGTGACAGCTATGGCAGGGGATTCTTTCCTCCCCGCTGGGACCTCTGTCACAGCTGTTGTAGAGGTTCGCGATGCTATCCCATTGCTTTCAATGGGGCCAGCGCTGCTGCCGCCCCATTAAAAAGAAATGGGTTGCAGGCATCTCTCTCTCCCTCTCCCCGCCCGCTCACCCCTGCTCACTCCCGCACCTCACCGCTCACCCGCGCCGGCACCCGAACCTTTTCTTCCGAGTGCGCAGGTACTCGCTAAGGACAATGCTCGCTCGAGCAATTGTCCTTAGCGAGTATGCTCGTTCATCTCTAGTTAAGACCAATTAGAGGCACCGCCCAGCCGTCATTGAATGACAGCTGAGCGCTGCCTGTGATTGGTCACAGCGCTCAGCCAATCACAGGCAGCACTCTGCCATTCATTAAATTCAAAATTTGACTGTAGTTTGAAAGAGGTTTCTGGGGTTTAAAAAAATCACTGGCTTAGAAATGTATAAAATGAATAAGAATCACACATTTGCCTGTTCCAGCGGCACCCCATCCAATGCTGGAGCCCCTGTGTACACCAACTTGGTACAAGGAAGAAGTAGGCAGGTGGCCACATGCCATTGATTATGCATATAACTGGTCAGCCAATCTAAGGCTTCAGCAGTGATTCACCCATAGCCACTGAAGCAGTGTCAGACTGATGTGCCTAGGGCCCACCATTAAAATTCATTCTGGGGGCCCACTATCTTCCCTAAGATGGGAAGATAGTGTCTGGCCTCCCAATGCGCCTAGTTATAATTTCAACCACTATATGGGCCTTTATAAATAAATAAACTAGCCCACCAGGATTCCCTGGTGGGCACACTCTTGGCCCATTAGGGAATCCACCTGTTCACCTATGGGCCAGTCTGAAGCCTGTGATTAGTTGAGTGATGATATACACAATGTACGGTACATGACTGCACACCTGCTTCCTTCAGATTACAAGTGGTGGGCATCGGGGCTCCAGCGCTGGATGGGGGACCACTGGAGCAGCTGTGTATGTGGTTTTTCTTGCAATTTATTTACAAAAAAATTAAGAGCACCACTAGTAAGGTTCCAATTATCAGTAATGACAAAGGCCCTACATCACTCTTAGTTCGTCCTTGCTCATGTACATCATAATAAAGTGACTGCTGTTCCTGTCCTCTAGATGGTTCATGTGGAGCGCCCATTGAATGCAGATTGCAATGTAAGTAACATCTCTGTCTTATATGCAGTGGTGGCCAGTGATGAGAACAACTGATAGCCACAATTATGAATTGGGAGATCAGCTGATATGTCACAATGAGAAGCTGCGGTTGCCAATTTCCCTCTCATGGGCTACAGTGCACACTTTACTGCCTAGTTTATATTAGTCAAGTAACTAGGGTCAGTACTTAACTTGTCCTCATACAATGATTCCCACTTAAGAAGTTCCTGCATAGGAAGTTTTCCCACCTAAGAAGTCGATTTGTCTTAGTCCGAGAATTTTTGTCTATAAGATCAATGTAATTTTTTCCCAACTAAAACATTTTCACTTAAGACGTATTCCCCCTTAAGGAGTGGCATTTTGTAGGTTCTAGACGGAAAATGTTCCCATGTAAAACATTTTAGGCCATTTTCTTTTACCGATGCAATCCATCATCACAGCAACACATGCATTTCTTATGGTGTTGCAATGTTTTATATTTACAGAACCCTTTGACTAATCCAGGAGATTCTTTCACGTTGTAGGCCAGGTGAACCAATGGGAGCAGAACGTGCTGTTGGTGAGTACCTAGCATTCTCCCAGGTCTACGTTTTTGCCCCGGAGTGCCGTGATTACACTAATTTAACTCTGCTCACTAGCATCATCACCTCTTCTCAAGAAAAAACAGTTAACCCTCTCGCCATACCCTCTCACGCATGTATAATATTCTAATGTTTGACATGAAGAACACAACACCGTCTTATGTCCTGGCTTGGGAGAGGGAGTTGGGGATACCATTTTCACCTGAACAGCTAAGAAAAATGTACACCTACACATAAGTCCTCCATCTGAAGTAAGCTTCAGGAAACAGCATTCAAGGTCCTCTCTCGGTGGTGCAGGGTGCCCTCCTGGTTACATAAAATGTTTCCTGTTGTTTCCCCACTTTGCTAGAGATGCGGTGCAGGACAGGGGACCCTACTGCACATTTTCTGGGATTGCCCAGTGTTGACAGGTTTCTGGTCGGAGGTGTGGCATATTACCTCCAAATTCACAGATTTTACCTTGCCAAAATCACCCGCATTCTTCCTCCTGCATCTCAGTGACATCTCAGAATATACTTACAGGCGCTATGTGGTGGGACATCTGGTGAACGCAGCAAGGGCATGTATCCCAAAACTCTGAAGACAAACACTACCGCCCTCCATTGTTTTGTGGTTGCATCTTATTCGCGAAATCAAGGAAATGAAGGGCCTAACGGCATCTCTCAAAGACACTCCGGAAAAGTTAACCAAAACGTGGCATCATTGGGTAGATTTCCAAGGTTCAGATGAATATAAGAATCTCGCTGGATAGAGCACTAAGTAGGTTTCCCAACATCTGTTACCGCTTTAATGATATGTAAGGACCTGCACCTCCCCCTTCCTTATATATTAATTTGGGATCTTTTTTTCCTTTCCCTCCTTTTCCTCATCAGCCTGCGGTCTCGCCTGTTTGGTTTCCCCACCACCAACAACTTTTCCTGTCCCCTTCTTTTCCCGCCGCAGCGTGGAACCCGTCTTTTCTCCTTTACTCTCAATGGATGGGGGTTAACCACTGTTTTATATTTTAAAGGGAGCATTGGTTTTCAGCAAATTAGAGTACAAGTTTATTGCTTATTTGTTTACTACCAAATAGAAACATTTTTTTTCCCAAAAGTATATTATGCCACGATCGCACTGTTTTATATTTTGTCGGATGTTCTGGTACATTATTGCTATTTGTATATTTGTGTATTACCTTTGCATTATATCATTATTGAACTGCAATTTCATGCCTTATCACAGCAATCATCAGTGCTGTGCTGTAAGTCCCCCAGAGGTACACAAATAGTGTAAAAAAAAAAAAAAGACAATAAAAATGTACAAAAAAGAAAAAATGTAAAAAAAAAAGTGGAAAAAACTCCTTTTTTGTGCTTTTTCTCATATTAGCATTAAAAAAATTTAAATCCCACATATTTGGTATCGCCGCGTCCGTAATAACGTGTACAATAAGTTGCACATACTTTTTATTCTGCACAATAAAAAACATAAAAAAACTGAGGCAAAATGCTTATTAAGCAATAGAAAGTGATCAAAAACGCAATAAAAGTGATCAAAAAAGCTGTATGTACCCCAAAATGGTACCAATAAATACTACAACTCGTCTCGCAAAAAATAAGCCCCCACAGAGCTCCGTACATAGAAAAATAAAAAGTTACAGGACTTTGAATCTATAAGAATTTTGGTATCGTTGTAACCGTACCGCCCCCCAGAAAAAATGTATTGTGTCATTTATGCTGCATAATTAATAGAGATGAGCGAACGTACTCGTCCGAGCTTGATACTCGGGCGAATATTAGCGTGTTCGGGATGCTCGGTACTCGTAACGAGTACCACGCGATGTTCTGGTTACTTTCAGTTTCCTCTCTGAGACGTTAGCGCGCTTTTCTGGCCAATTGAAAGACAGGGAAGGCATTACAACTTCCCCCTGTGACGTTCAAGCCCTATACCACCCCCCTGCTGTGAGTGGCTGGGGAGATCTGATGTCACCCGAGTATAAAAATCGGCCCCTCCCGCGGGTCGGCTCAGATGCCTTGTGAGTTAGCTGAGGGACAGTGCTATCGTGCTGGAGCTGCTGTAGGGAGAGCGTTAGGAGTTAGTGTAGGCTTCAAGAACCCCAACGGTCCTTCTCAGGGCCACATCTAATAGTGTGCAGTACTGTGTTAGCACTGTATTTTTATTTTTTGAAAACTGGATCTGCAGAGCATTGCGCCCTGCAATAGGGACAGAAGTGGTAGTTAGGCAGGGAGAGTGTTAGCAGTGAGTGTAGGCTTCAAGAACCCCAACAGTCCTTTCTAGGGCCACATCTATCCGTGTGCAGTACTGTCCAGGCTGCTGTTAGCAGTGTTGCATATTTTTTTTTTTTCTCAAAACCGGCTGTGCAGACCATTGCACCCGGCATTAATACTACAGGGATAGAATTGTGTAGGCAGGGCCAGAAGACATACATTATTCATTGAATAGACGCAGTGTGGCTTTTCCTTTGAAAAACAAGGGAAAAAATTCTATTTCGCCTGCCTCTGACAGTCCTAAGGGCTCTGGGTACGTGTGTGCTGCGTGCAGAACGTTAAAAAAAATCAGACGCAGCCAGCTACGTTTTACTGCAGGCTTGCGCCAATTTTTTTCCTGCATGGGAAACCCCTGATCTGCTGTAGCGAATAACTTTGCATCACTGCAGTTCTGTGACACATTTGCAGGGCCACAACACAGTTATTAAACTTAGTAGTATTCATTGAATACACGCAGTGTGGCTTGTCCTTTGAAAAACAAGGGAAAAAATTCTATTTTGGCTGCAGGCTTGCGCCAATTTTTTTCCTGCATGGGAAATCCCTGATCTGCTGTAGCGAATAACTTTGCATCACTGCAGTTCTGTGACACATTTGCAGGGCCACAACACAGTTATTAAACTTAGTAGTATTCATTGAATACACGCAGTGTGGCTTGTCCTTTGAAAAACAAGGGAAAAAATTCTATTTTGGCTGCAGGCTTGCGCCAATTTTTTTCCTGCATGGGAAATCCCTGATCTGCTGTAGCGAATAACTTTGCATCACTGCAGTTCTCTGACACATTTGCAGGGCCACAACACAGTTATTAAACTTAGTAGTATTCATTGAATACACGCAGTGTGGCTTGTCCTTTGAAAAACAAGGGAAAAAATTCTATTTTGGCTGCAGGCTTGCGCCAATTTCTTTCCTGGCTTGGAAATCACTGGTAATACAGCATGCTGAGGGGTAGGGGTAGGCCTAGAGGACGTGGACGCGGCCGAGGACGCGTAGGCCCAAGTGAGGGTGTGGGCACAGGCCGAGCTCCTGATTCAGGTGTGTCGCAACCGACTGCTGCGCGATTTGGAGAGAGGCACGTTTCTGGCGTTCCCACATTCATCGCCCAATTAATGGGTCCACGCGGGAGACCTTTATTAGAAAATGAGCAGTGTGAGCAGGTCCTGTCGTGGATGGCAGAAAGTGCTTCGAGCAAGCTATCATCCACCCAGAGTTCTGCGCCGTCCAGTGCTGCAAATCCGAATCCTCTGTCTGCTGCTTCTCCTTCCTCCCAGCCTGCTCACTCCATTACAATGACACATGCTCAGGAGCGGGAAGACTCCCAGGAACTGTTCTCGGGCCCCTGCTCAGATTGGGTAGCAGTGGTTCCTCTCCCACCAGAGGAGTTTATCGTCACTGATGCACAACCATTGGAAAGTTCCCGGGGTCCGGGGGATGAGGCTGGGGACTTCCGGCAACTGTCTCAAGACCTTTCAGTGGGTGAGGAGGACGATGACGATGAGACACAGTTGTCTTGCAGTGAGGTAGTAGTAAGGGCAGTAAGTCCGAGGGAGGAGCGCACAGAGCATTCGGAGGAAGAGCAGCAGGACGATGAAGTGACTGACCCCACCTGGTGTGCAACGCCTACTCAGGACAGGTCTTCAGAGGGGCAGGCAAGGGCAGCAGCAGGGCAGGTTGCAAGAGGCAGTGCGGTGGCCAGGGGTGGAGGCAGGGCCAGACCGAGTAATCCACCAACTGTTTCCCAAAGCGCACCCTCGCGCCATGCCACCCTGCAGAGGCCGAGGTGCTCTAAGGTCTGGCAGTTTTTCACAGAGACGCCTGACGACCGACGAACAGTGGTGTGCAACCTTTGTCGCACCAAGATCAGCCGGGGAGCCACCACCAACAGCCTCACCACCACCAGCATGCGCAGACATATGATGGCCAAGCACCCCACAAGGTGGGACGAAGGCCGTTCACCGCCTCCGGTTTGCAACGCTGCCTCTCCCCCTGTGCCCCAACCTGCCACTGAGATCCAACCCCCCTCTCAGGACACAGGCACTACCGTCTCCTGGGCTGCACCCACACCCTCACCTCCGCTGTCCTCGGCCCCATCCACCAATGTCTCGCACCGCACAGTCCAGCCGTCGCTAGCGCAAGTGTTGGATCGCAAGCGCAAGTACGCCGCCACACACCCGCACGCTCAATCGTTAACCGTCCACATAGCCAAATTTATCAGCCTTGAGATGCTGCCGTATAGGGTTGTGGAAACGGAGGCTTTCAAAGCTATGATGGCGGCGGCGGCCCCGCGCTACTCAGTTCCCAGTCGCCACTACTTTTCCCGATGTGCCGTCCCAGCCCTGCACGACCACGTCTCCCGCAACATTGTACGCGCCCTCACCAATGCGGTTAGTGGCAAGGTCCACTTAACTACGGACACGTGGACAAGCACAGGCGGACAGGGCCACTACATCTCCCTGACGGCACATTGGGTGAATTTAGTGGAGGCTGGAACAGAATCAGAGCCTGGGACCGCTCACGTCCTACCCACCCCCAGAATTGCGGGCCCCAGCTCGGTGGTGGTATGTTCGGCGGTGTATGCTTCCTCCACTAAAGCACCCTCCTCCTCCTCCTCCTCCTCAACCTCTGTCTCGCAATCTAGATGTGTCAGCAGCATGACGTCGCCAGCAGTCGGTGTCGCGCGGCGTGGCAGCACAGC
The DNA here is from genome assembly GCF_035609145.1 of Eleutherodactylus coqui. NCBI lineage: Eukaryota > Metazoa > Chordata > Amphibia > Anura > Eleutherodactylidae > Eleutherodactylus > Eleutherodactylus coqui. Next base: position 462,304,187 of record NC_089837.1, on the reverse strand, counting down.
GGTGGGCAAGCGTCAGCAGGCCGTGCTGAAACTACTCAGCTTAGGAGATAGGAGGCACACGGCCCACGAACTGCTGCAGGGTCTGACAGAGCAGACCGACCGTTGGCTTGCGCCGCTGAGCCTCCAACCGGGCATGGTCGTGTGTGACAACGGCCGTAACCTGGTGGCGGCTCTGCAGCTCGGCAGCCTCACGCACGTGCCATGCCTGGCCCACGTCTTTAATTTGGTGGTTCAGCGCTTTCTGAAAAGCTACCCACGCTTGTCAGACCTGCTCGTAAAGGTGCGCCGGCTCTGCGCACATTTCCGCAAGTCCCACACGGACGCTGCCACCCTGCGCACCCTGCAACATCGGTTTAATCTGCCAGTGCACCGACTGCTGTGCGACGTGCCCACACGGTGGAACTCTACGCTCCACATGTTGGCTAGGCTCTATGAGCAGCGTAGAGCTATAGTAGAATACCAACTCCAACATGGGCGGCGCAGTGGGAGGCAGCCTCCTCAATTCTTTTCAGAAGAGTGGGCCTGGTTGGCAGACATCTGCCAGGTCCTTCGAAACTTTGAGCAGTCTACCCAGGTGGTGAGCGGCGATGCTGCAATCATTAGCGTCACCATTCCTCTGCTATGCATCTTGAGAAGTTCCCTGCAAACCATAAAGCCAGCCGCTTTGCGCTCGGAAACAGAGCCGGGGGAAGACAGTATGTCGCTGGATAGTCAGAGCACCCTCCTGTCTATATCTCAGCGCGTTCAGGAGGAGGAGGAGGAGCATGAGGAGGATGAGGAGGAGGGGGAAGAGACAGCTGGGCCCACTGCTGACAGTACCCATGCTGCTTGCCTGTCATCATTTCAGCGTGTATGGCCTGAGGAGGAGGAGGAGGAGGAGGAGGAGGATCCTGAAAGTGATCTTCCTAGTGCGGACAGCCATGTGTTGCGTACAGGTACCCTGGCACACATGGCTGACTTCATGTTAGGATGCCTTTCTCGTGACCCTCGCGTTACACGCATTCTGGCCACTACGGATTACTGGGTGTACACACTGCTCGACCCACGCTATAAGGAGAACCTTCCCACTCTCATTCCCGAAGAGGAAAGGGGTTCGAGAGTGTTGCTATACCACAGGACCCTGGCGGACAAGCTGATGGTAAAATTCCCATCCGACAGCGCTAGTGGCAGAAGGCGCAGTTCCGAGCGCCAGGTAGCAGGGGAGGTGCGGAGATCGAGCAGCATGTACAGCCCAGGCAGTGCAACAGTCTTTAAGGGCCTGGACAGCTTTATGGCTCCCCAGCAAGACTGTGTCACCGCTCCCCAGTCAAGGCTGAGTCGGCGGGAGCACTGTAAAAGGATGGTGAGGGAGTACGTAGCCGATCGCACGACCGTCCTCCGTGACGCCTCTGCCACCTACAACTACTGGGTGTCGAAGCTGGACACGTGGCCTGAACTAGCGCTGTATGCCCTGGAGGTGCTTGCTTGTCCTGCGGCTAGCGTCTTGTCGGAGAGGGTGTTTAGTGCGGCTGGGGGAATCATCACAGATAAGCGTACCCGCCTGTCAACCGACAGTGCCGACAGGCTAACACTCATCAAGATGAACAAAGCCTGGATTTCCCCAGACTTCTCTTCTCCACCAGCGGACAGCAGCGATACCTAAGCAATACGTAGGCTGCACCCGCGGATGGAAGCATAGTTCTCTCTCACCATCCAAAACGGGGACATTTCTGCTTCATCAATCTGTGTATAATATTCCTCCTCCTCCTCCTGCTCCTCCTCCTGAAACCTCACGTAATCACGCTGAACGGGCAATTTTTCTTAGGGCCACAAGGCTCACTCATATAATTTTTCTAAAAAATTTTTATACGTTTCAATGCTCTTAAAAGCGTTGGAACTTTAACTTGAACCAATTTTTCGTTAAACTGGGCTGCCTCCAGGCCTAGTTAGCACTTAAGCCACATTAACCAAAGCGATTAATGGGTTTCACCTGCCATCTTGGTTGGGCATGGCCAATTTTTACTGAGGTACATTAGTACTGTTGGTACACCAATTTTTTTGGGCCCTCACCTACAGTGTAATCATAGCAATTTCTATGTTCTTCGCCTGCACTCATGGTACAGAAAGGTGTGTGGGGTTGGCCTACACTTTAGCTACATAAATGTAACTTGGCCTTGGCTATACTGCAGCTACTGAAATGGAACTAAGACTGCGCTCCCACTATACTGCTGCTTCGGAATTGTTCCTGGGGCCTGTGTAGGCTGCTACTATTACTTAAATGGAACTTAGACTATGCTCCTCCTATACTGCTGCTTCGGAATTGTTACTGAGGCCTGTCTTGAGTGCTACTATTACTGAAATGGAACTAATACTGTGCTCCCCCTATAATGCTGCTAGTGATATGTTAGTGGGGCCTGTCCTAATGCTACAGCTGAAATGTTACGAATTCTGGGCTCTGCCTATACCGCTGCTAATGGTATGTCTCTGGGGTGTGGAAACAGAGGCTTCCCAAAGACATGATGGCGGCGAGGCCATTTCCCACCAACGCAGTTACTGTTAAGGTGCATATAACCACGGACACATGGAGAGGACACGTAGTGCCTCAAAAACATCCCCCTCCTCCTCCAACAATGAAAACATTCTTGGCAAATGCCTTTGCATTGGTTCGTCTGGCGGCAGTCCAAGAATTTCACCTTTACCGACACAACAAGAGAAAACCCCCCACCATCCCCCCGCCACGGCCCACTTAATCCTGGCCACATTCCGAAAACCAACAAAATACAACCATGCTACTAGGTCCGCAGTCACCACCACATTACCACCAACGCGGTTACTGTTAAGGTAAATATTACCAGTCTGACTGGGGCATACAGACACCTTGACAGAATGAATAGTGTGTGGCACATAGGTTCCCCATTGCTATGCCCACGTGTGCAGCTCCTGATGGAGGTGGCACAGGATTGGATTTCTCATTGCTTCTGTACAGCATTGTGGGCTATCGCCCCACCACTTTTAAAGAGGGTCGCTGCCTAGCCGTGCCAACCCTCTGCAGTGTGTGCCTGCAGTTCCTCCTCATGGCAGACGCACTTATAAATAGACATGAGGGTGGTGTGGCATGAGGGCAGCTGAAGGCTGCGCAGGGACAGTTTGGTGTGCGCTGTGGACACTGTGTCGTGCGGGGGGGGAGGGGGGTTGGGCAGCATGTAACCCAGGAGAAGTGGCAGCGGAGTGTCATGCAGGCAGTGATTGTGCTTTGTTGTAGCTAGTGTGGTGCTTAGCTAAGGTATGCCATGCTAATGAGGGCTTTTCAGAAGTAAAAGTTGTTGGGAGGGGGGGGGGGCCCACTCTTGCCGGTATTGTGGCTTAATAGTGGGACCTGTGAACTTGAGATGCAGCCCAACATGTAGCCCCTCGCCTGCCCTATCCGTTTCTGTGTCGTTCCCATCACTTTCTTGAATTGCCTAGATTTTCACACATGAAAACCTTAGCGAGCATCGGCGAAATACAAAAATGCTCCGGTCGCCCATTGACTTCAATGGGGTTCGTTACTCGAAACGAACCCTCGAGCATCGCGATAAATTCGTCCCGAGTAACGAGCACCCGAGCATTTTGGTGCTCGCTCATCTCTAATAATTAACGCTGTAAAAAAAAAAATCTGAATTGATGCGTTTTCTCTCCCTGTTATCATTAAAAAAAATAACACTTTTTTTTAATATAATCTATGTACCCAAAAATGACACCATCATAAATTACAGTACATCACGTAAAAAACAAGCCCTCATACGGCCTAAGTAAAAAAGTTATGGCTTTTGAAAAATGGGGATGAAAATCTGCCAAAAATCGTTGCGTCCTTAAGCCCAAAATAGGCCAGTCATTAAGGGGTTAATGCTGGTAAAACTGGTTATTGCAAAACATTTGCCTTCTTCAATTTTGAACATGTCTCTGTCGTTTTGCTCATAACTGACCCTTGAAGCACCTCAGCATACCGGTGGTTGTTGCTTTATAGGTTCATATTAGGGACAATGATTACAACAGAGCGCTCCTTCTGTAACAATATGGGGAATTTGTTAAGTAGATGCCCACTCATAGCTGACATATACAGGAAATGTTGTGCAAGAAACGCAAGACTTCAGGAAGCTAATGCTAATAAAAGGAACAATATTGCATAACCTGGAGGCAAGTACATGACTTTGGCACTGTGCTAGATATTTAAGGGAAATTCCAAATCAACGATACAAACTTTATTACCATTAATTATAATTCGTGAGGGTCTTCTGGCACCCCTTCTATTAATTAAAGTACTGTAAGTCTACTCCAAAGCTCAAAACTCCCTTCTGGATTCATTTTTTTTCTTCACATAGTAGAAAATTTGAAAACATTGGTTGGCACATACAGTCAGCAGCAAGTCAATGGTTGATGTGGTTCAGCATTGATGTCAATGCAATGGGACCATATGTGATGATAGAAAATGTATGGGGTTGTTCGGGTGTGATAAAATATTTTAAAAATGTTTGCAAGTCTGTTAAAACAATGAAAGCAGCGGTATGTACCCATCTTTTCCCCCAGGGATCCAGGGCTGCAGTCCACCTGGTCTTTGTTCAGGAATGGCTATCACCTGACCACTGCAGCCAATCAGGTGACTGGTAACTTGTGACCTAATAATCTGTGGTACCTCAGTTTGACAATAGAGTCCATGTGAATGGTCGTTAATCAGAGTCCTGTCCTGGTTGACTAGGATTAGTAGTAAAGGATAGCCATCTCACTAAACAGTCTTTAGGTCCATTATCTGGGAATACCTGTAACAACTTCATGCTTGGATCATGGCTCTCTTCCAGGCTCACTGGTGCAGGATTAGCATTGTCGGAGGTGAGGGAATGGAGGAAGAACTTGGCATTAACTTCACTATTCAGCACTCCTTTCCCTGTTCACCAGAGGAAAACTGCCCGTAGGACAATTGGCGATAGGCCCATAGAACAAATTAGGAGAGACTCCCTACTTCCTCTGTCCACAGCTTAGCTGCTCTCTGCACACTGCAAGCTTCTCAATGGCTGTATCTCTTTCTCCCGGAAGAAAGGTCCTTAGGATTGTATCTGCGACCATGCAGTCCACCAGGAGAGATTCCTGCTTCAACCTCCATCCCGCACCAAGCACCTCTCTCATTTATTTCCTGCTCAGCTCTCTTCTTCCGTTCCCTACCCCTCTTAGGCTGGGTTCGTGGCATGCTCTATCTTAGGGCTCTTACCCACTAGCGTTTTTTTAATGTTGTATTATCACTGCGTTTTTTTAACGCGATTGTCAGTGGGACTTTCTAATGTTAAAAACACATCGCACAAAAATCGTAAAGCACCAACTCGCAATGCGTTTTTAACATTAGAAAGTCCTATTGACAATCCCTTAGGGCTTCGACCCACTAGCTTTTTTTTAACGCTGTAATATCACTGCTTTTTTTTTTCAATGGGACTTTCTAATGTTAAAATCCCATCACACAAAAACCGCAAAAGCATAAAATCGTGATTTTTGTGCAATGCAATTTTAACATTAAAAAGTCCCATTGAAAAAAAAAGTGCAGCGATATCACAGCGTTAAAGAAAACGGGGAGAAGCCCTTACAGCGATGTGCGATTTTTAAAATCTCCTATGTATCCCTATGGAGGTATCCCTATCTTTTAATCGCATCGCAATGCAATAGCAGAATAGCGCAGTCTGCAGCATTATTGACGGAATGGAAGCAGACGAAAGCCTTTTTTTTTTTTTTTTTTTTTTTTAAACCCCGTTGAATTAACCCCTTAATGACACGGCCTATTTTGGCGTTGAGGACCAAGCAATTTTTGGTATTTTTCCATCTCCATTTTTCAAAAGCCATAACTTTTTTATTTTTCTGTCGACACGGCCGTATAAGGGCCTGTTTTTTGAGTGGCGAACTGTAGATTTTTTTGGTACCATTTTTGGGTACATAGACTACATTGTAAAACTTTTATTACTTTTTTTATGATCGTAGGGAGAGAAAATGATCAATTCTGCCATAGATTTTTTGTTTTTTTTTAAAGCGTTAATTATGCAGCATAAATGATACAACACATTTTTTTCTGCGACCAGTATGGTTACAATGATACTAAAATTCTTATATTTTTTTAAGGTTTTTCCACTTTTCCACAATAAAAACCCTTTTTTTGGAAATTATTTTTTTTTTCTAAACTCACTGCATTCAAAGTGCTATAACTTTTATATTTTTCCATGGACGGAGCTCTGTGAGGGCTTATTTTTTGTGAGACAAGCTGTAGTTTTTATTGGTACCATACGTTTTTTTTTTATCACTTTTATTGCATTTTATGGGAGGCAAAATGCTAAAAATTAGCATTTCGCCTCAGTTTTTTAGCGTTTTTTTAACACTTTTTGCTGTGCAGGGTAAAAAGAATGCATTGTACGCATCGTTACGGACGCGTCGATACCAAATATATGGGGGTTTTAATTTTTTGACATTTTTTTATACTAATATGAGAAAAAGCATTAAAAAAAGGGTTTTTTAACATTTTTTTTACATTTTTATTTTTGGAACTTTATTTTTCTCTTTCTTTTACAACACTTGTGTCCCTCTGAGGGACTTTTACTGTAGCACTTCAGATCGCTGCGATAAGGCATGGCAGGGCTTCTTCCCTGCCATGCCTTATCGCTTACTATAGTGATCACAGGCTATGGCAGTACAGGACGCCGGTATCCAGCGTCCTGTTGCCATAGCATCTAGCCGTGCTCTCGTGATAACAGCCAGCTGGAGACACAGAGGGAGCGCGCTCCCTCTATGAACCCTTTCCCTGCCGCGATCTACTTAGATCGCGGCAGGGAAGGAGTTAACAGCGGGGGGGGGGGCACATCTCCGATGCCCCCTGCTGTTGCAGCGGGACGCCGGCCACTAGTGACAGCCGGCTCCCGCTGCGGGATAGCGCGAGATCTACTATGATCTCGCGCTATCCCCATGACGTAAGGGTACGTCATTTTGTGGGAAGTACCCGCCTTCCATGACGTACCTTTACGTCATGGGGCGGGAAGGGGTTAATGGGCAAGAAAATGGATCAGTTTTTTTGCGGTTTTATTTTAGTTTATCTCCTCCAAAAACAGAGCAGAGACAACCCAGGTGTGAAAGCAGCCTAACCCATTCCTTTGTCTATTGAGATATAAATGCGGTACAAGACATGTACAGCAGATTTTTAGTGCAAATTGATTCACAATTTTGGTAAAATTAGCTTAGTAAATCTCTCCCATTGTCCTTCAGCTGCCCTTAGATTCCTGATGCAATGAAAAGGGAACATTCCACCATGTAATAAAATGATATAAAGCAATAAAAGCAATCTGGATGTTTTCCATTACAAGCTCAAACTCAAGATTATCTTGTGAAAGATGGGAAATAAAATACGCAACTGGTGATGACTACTATTTTCAAGACGGCTCATTGTTTTGTTGCTACAATTTGGAGAAATGAAAGTAATATCAACATCCTCATTTAGAGAGTTGACTATTTTAGGTCTTTCTGAAAGCTTGGTTTGGTTCCATTGCTACAGTTGGAAGAAATGACTGTAATATCAACATCCTCATTTTGAGAGTTGTCTGTTTTAGATCTTTTTGTAAAATTGTCTTATTTTGCTTGATAAAAAAAAAGAAATTACTCTTGCTGAATGCTGATACCAAGTGCATTGATCATTTTCATACTGCATGCATGTAGAATCTGTGAACAGACATTAGATAGTG